>NC_051185.1:53007255-53307255 GCF_013339695.2 Rhipicephalus sanguineus
AGCGGATCGTAGCCACATGGACTGTTGCAACTATGACGGTGAACTGCGCACGTATACGCGCTGTTTCCCAAAATGGCTACAGTGCACATTCGTTCTGCAAGGTGACTCGAAGAAACGCTAGATTTTACATTACGCAAGGATTCTGATCTACGAGCGAGGGTCTTTAAATGAGAAAATGCGCTGATCTCCTGATCCTTTCGATTCAAAAGTCCATAATCGTAACGTATATGAATGTCTTACGACTGCGTCTACTTGTTTATAGTATGTGTATCGCCACAGAAGAAATCAATCGCGAAAAACAAATCGCTCAATAATTTTACTTCATTGGCTTTGTTCTAGCTCTTGGTTTAATTGGCTTCCTTTTTTTTAAACTGCGTAACGAGTATCTAAGTATCAATTCGGGTTGTTATAAACAACAAATATCACTTATCGACTTGCAAGTTGCATGTTTAGAGCATGCACCTATCAATGTGGTCCAAAGTGTATATGCTGATAATTTGCATGTAAATAACCGAGAATAACTCTAACCCTTGCGTCACGGCATATTATCTACGATGACTTCAATGTGCGGGCTAGAGAGGCCGCCGCAAAAACAAAGACCCCCCCCTCCCTCATGCTTCCCGTCTACAGTTTTGTAGCGGTAATACGACCTTTAAATGATGTAAAAAAAAGGCAAGTCACTGAAATTCCTACCCGAGCGTCGGATGCTTGCCGCATGGGAAATCACCACAATGGATGCTGTCCAACTGCTCCCGCGTTTTTTTTTTATCCTTTGTTAGCTTTTCTGCTCTCGTCAGGCTGAAAAAAAGAGCGCCATTGACACCGGCAGCATCGCTAAGGTGTTCTTCAGTCAATGGGAAAAAGCGAGTATTCCTCCGAGGGTACCTGAACCTCGACCAGTACATGGGAAATGTGCGAGAACAGGTTGCGAAAAAATGATGATGAAAGCCGCTAAGCCATTACGAAACACATATTCTCATAATACGCAACCATATTGAGAAAGACGAGAATGCAAAGTATGGGATTTAAGCAAATGCCTGCTGCTGCCGAAACACATACATGAAAGAAATATTGCTCTATGGTCGGGAATCATAGTGCATATGCAGATAAATCTCGATTCCGGTCGCAAACTCTTTTTATAACAGCTGGAAATTTCAAAGCAGCCATACTGCTTTGCACATATGCTAGTGCTCTCACGAAACTGCACGTCGCGTATAACAATGCTTTGTAAAAAGTGCGTGTAAAATGTATAGTTGGCTTCGGTTGAGCTAGATTTGGTTTGGTTGTGTAAGGTTCGGTTAGGTTAGATTTACATCCCCAAATAATTTCGCTATAATGTCACGTGTCCTTTGGCAAAACTGAATGTTCCCGTGTTCGCTTGTATACAAGCGAGCACGTGAACATTCAGGTTTGCCCAAGGCAGCTTTGCCCAAGTTGAGCAGGAATATTAAGTGCGAAGCGTTTCTTTGGCGACCGAACGCACTTTGATCTATCTATCTATCTATCTATCTATCTATCTATCTATCTATCTATCTATCTATCTATCTATCTATCTATCTATCTATCTATCTATCTATCTATCTATCTATCTATCTATCTATCTATCTATCTATCTATCTATCTATCTGAGTGAGTGAGTGAGTGAGTGAGTCACATTCGTAATTGTGGTTTTGGCACGCAAACCCCTAGATATTATTAAGATAATAAATTCAAAAGGCGAAATTCGTTGAACAAAGAGAGTTGTGTTATCCACGGTTTTGCTGCTACGTCAACGAACTCTACGCGTCTTGTTCGCCAACACTATCACCCAGATGTCCGTCGTGTAGAAATAATTGAGTAAAACATGGCGCCAAACTATCACCGTTCCAGAATGGTGGTCAAATATGTGCCTGCAGTGACGGTTCCCTTGCACAACCTCACATAACGACAATTTTTGTCGTTACTTTTTCGACACCATTCGGAACACATCAGCTTGAAGGCAGGTCAGGTCATCAGGACCACCACGTGTGCAGTTCAGCGGGAACGTTGATTGCGTGACGACGGCGACAGTGCGTAAGAGCGTCACGCTGAGAGTGCACTATTAAAAGTACTGCAGTGTTTGCTTCGTCGAGAATTACCCGAATAATCACCAGCGACGCAGAGTCACTGGCGTGCTCGCGACGATAATGGTATACCGATTGCAACAAAGGCACTCTTCTCGGATCAAATGTGAGGATCGTCGACCCTTTCTTTCCTATGATGTGCTATCTGCTCGTTTTTTTTTTGTCGCCTGGGTTCTCAACGACGCGGAAATTGAAAAGAAACACAAAGGACACAGAGAAATGCGTATATATACAGTATGAGCGGGAAACAGCAAGTGTTCCAGTCTTGCCATCTTCTCTCTCTGATACAAAAGAGCTGCGTGCAGTGGTGGACTAGTGGAGAAATCGTGTCCCCATCTCTGCGTGCTATTCAGCACCACACTTGGCTGACGAGGGTCGACCGACCTCGGTACCCTCGGGTATAACAAAGCAGCATAAACAGCCATCTACTCGTACACAGACAAAAAAAAAGAAAAAGAAAGAAAGATACGTGTCATCTCAGGACCTTGTTTGCCGGAAGAACACGTTTATATATGCTTGGGGATAATTTGCGAGCGCGAGTGTCAGGGTTCTTGTTAACTCAGCTTTCCTTTGCTTTTCGTTTGCTTATTGCATTTTGTTTCTTCCTCGCGCGAGCGCAAATCCGTGTGTACAGGAACCATACTGGACACGGTGTGACACGACTCGGCTTTCTCCTCTCCTATCGCTTTCTGCTGATGACCTCACCAGAGCACAAGGAACTAATTGTGGGTCGCGAGAAGGCCGAAAGACTGTTTGCCGGGTGCACTTGACCCGAACTATAAAATCTGCTGCGTCAGGGCGCTGCTGTGAAGTCATGGCATATATAATTAGGGACTGCTGTTTATAAAAACCGGCTCTACGCAGTTTAGTTTGGTAGAATGTTCGCTCGAAGTTCAGTAACCCACGATGTCTGGGCAAAATCGGTCGAGCCCGGATATTCGGCCAAAGTCATTTATCTCTTAAAGGAGCTCAAACAAGCGTCTCGAGTGAATTTTGTCGTATCATTTTCGAGCAGTACATGCCCATACAAGTTCTCTTCACAGAGCTCATGGAAAATCACCAGATGGCTTTCGTATTCGCGTGCCTGTCTTCTCATAAATACAACTCTTGATATTTGTTTCTTGAATTACGCAGTTGCGTTCCCGCCCTGCAGTCTTTTATGATGAGGAGAAATGAAAATGTTCTTTGGCGTTAGAGGGCATTTCTCGTTAAGACACAAAATGCACTGACTGTGATTATATGTCACCGTTTGCCATTCTTCATTGGATATTGAGTGCACCTCGGGAACTAACACAACATCACTTATGAAAAGATAACGAGGCCACTCTGCCATGACGTCTGATTGATATTTGTTTAGGCGCAACCGATATTGCATACAAAAAAAAAAAAAAACGTGAAAGACACCCGCTTCCTTTATCTCCATAGCCCGCTAAAAAAAAGCAAAAAATGACCAAGAGCATACACTACGTGCATAAATTTTATGTGTCTATATTTCATAGCTAATCAAAGCTGACTAAATACTCCGACATAAATAACATATTACCTAATAAAGGTTCTTTGAAATATTAATCTATATATTGATTTTCTGACTTCTTTATTGGCATCATTACTTATTCAAAAAACCACCCCATTTTCGTCCTGTCCACTTACGAATAAACATTTACTCCTGTAAGCGTTACTTCGTATAAAGGTCATATTGGGTAATATAGTTGAGTTGGATAAGCATGTGGTATAACAGTGGTTTTCGAATATCTTTGCCAACGTATTTAAGATGGCGCCTAACAATTTACATTATTATAATGCAAACTCAAATGTGCTAATTTACTTAGCAGTAAGCAGAATTATCGTTACTGTATACTCCAGGCACGCCCGGATTATTATATATTTGTTCTCAACATCACCTCTACATAACAGTAAATTCAAGTGGAATATAGTATATAAACTTACATTCCATTTGAAGAAGAACAGCAGCAGAAATGACGCAGACAGTTAAAACAAGGGGGGGGGGGGATAAAGCAGAGCTTACATTGGCAGTACATTAAAGGCATATTGCAGTAAGCAGACCGGCAGAAAAAAAAAACAATGTATAGACATAGGTAATGTACAGGATGAAAAAGAAGGACAGCTAAGAAATAAAGTTCTGCTAACAATCAAATTATGATTTTAAAAAACTCTTTGAATAAACGAAAAACAGACGTACCCCAAGACAGCGTCTATTAGGTGAATGCTTTTTTCTGTTAAATCCAGCATCGGTACCGTTGGTGTTATAGCTAGCTGTTAGAATATTATATGCATAAAAGTGAATCTCATTGCATGTAATGCAAACTTACATTCACGAGATCCTTCAAATCGCCGAAGTGTGAAAGCCACGAGAGGCAAAGCAACCCGCATTTTTGCATTCTTCAGACTTCGCAACGAAGCACCACACAAGAGGAACTTCGATAATGACTTTACAGCGGCGTCAGCATGTGTGCGAAAGACGCCGCACGCATTGTAGTACGCGGCACAAGAGAGTGGCTAAGTGCGAAGTGTCATGGCACTGACAAAACTAAAAAGAAAATCGGCAGATCTCACGCGTTGTGGGAATCGGTTTCATGCGAAGCAGTCAGCGAGCACTTCTATGCTGTATTTTACGGATTTGAGCCAAGGGTTACGAGGTGGACCGACGTGTTTTTGTAAGTGTAGTAGCTATGTGCACATCGTGGGCTTAACAGGCACATCGACAACACTGCCGTTAAAGGGTAACTTATGGTGCGACGTAACGTTAGCCCTCACGTTAGAGTACACACGTCAGTATTATCAAAACCAAGTGCTCTTTATGGTGCAACCATGTGAATATCACACGTAACTTTGTTAATGTATTCCACCAGGGTCGAGCAATGCTTCAAGATAGCTTGCTGAATCAAGGAATACAATTGTAATGTTTATTAGACTGCTATAAAAGCAAAACCAACACTGGAATCACAGACGTTTATCTGATATGACGCCTGTATCGTAGGAGCGCATATGTAGTGTTTACTGCTTTGCTTAAAATTAGATAGCCAGCACAAGAAGCCCAATGGACGTTGCACCGATATTACGCCTCCGTAGGGTGTTTTTCCAAGCAGTTTCTAGACCTGCCGTGGCTCTGTGGTAGAATACCTGATTGCCACGCAGAATGCTTGGGTTCGATTCCTGCTGGATTCCTAATTGTTATTCTTTCCATTCGTCGGGTCAACGCTGCCGATGTCGGTTTTTCTTAGCACTCTCTCATTCAAATTACGAATGTCTGCTTTCGCCGTTCCTGGGTAGATATAAACTGTCAATCACCTGTGGCGCATACCCGTACACCGCGACCCGTGGTAAACGGGTATGTGCCACATGTGTCTGGGGGAAAGGGTTTGACGACGTACGCGACTGAATTTTCACGTTATTCATGTCGTGATCCGACAGTCATATTCGTCAAATCATCTTACCCTCCCATGCCAACTTTGGTCTGCACCAAGTTAAGGAGGCGATCATGAGAGCACCCAGACGTAGCCGGCTACATAGATAGATAGATACGTAGATACGCTCGAAGTGCAAAGGGTTCCCTAAGAAATGCTTCGCATTTAAGAAAACGATTAAACAAAAATTCGGCGGGGCGCAGACGTTCGCGCGCTTGTCTGTCGAGACGACGCGAGCGCCACCTCGTAACCCTGCTCAACCAATATATAGGGACGCTCAGAGATTATCGCCTATCCTCGCTGGAAAACTCTTGCGGAAAGATAAAATAATGTCCCTGCCTTTAGTTTTATTCCAGTGACTTAGTGGCAGCAGTATCAGCTTGAGAAGCTCGAGCTCAGCCAACGTTTATTGCTTCGCGCGGTGGTGGTACGATCGTAGTATCTTGTATCTTAAGATACGCGATACATTCTTCAATGTATCGGAAATACAGATACAGATACTTGTTTTGCTGGACGTATCGCGATACAGATACAAGATACCCAAAAAGTATCTAAGATAGTATCGAAGATACATGTATCTTCGATACTGCCCAGCACTGGCCGCTCCTTTATCAAACCGCCGCAATATGGTCAAACTTTCGAGATCGCATTCCAGGTGCACGTCTTACGACATTCTCACAGCAAATTACGCTTAATATTGCCTTAAACTAGCAGTTCAGTCATGAAGTATATGTCTTCGTGTACACTGCCGCCAGCTACAAGAAAATTTACAGCAAGCCTCCTCGATTGATCATTCGGAATACGATAGAAAGTGGTATTACGTTTCGACGGGCTAGTTGGTTGATTGTTGTTAGACGTTATTAAACTGTGCGAAATGACCAGGACACAAGCAAGAAAACACAGAGATTCTGCGCCTGTGTTGTTCTCTGTGTTTTCTTGCTTGTGTCCTCGTCATTTCGCACAATTTAAGAACGTCTAACGGTAGAAATTGGAACATTTTCGCGATTGCACGCACTTTCGAGCTGTATAACAATTCACGTCAGGCCAAGTCGCAAGTCGAATGGTTCATTCGTATTTGCTTTTGCTTCCGCAAAGTACGCCATCAGAGGTACGGAAGCAAGCTGCAACAGCGTCGTGTTCACGATCAAACTGCGCAACCTGTGCTTGGCACATCGGAGGCAATCTCTCAGCTAATAGCATTCCCAACAGCTGCTTTCGTAAACAGGCACGCGAAATCAGAATTTAAAGCTTAAATCTCCTCTTTTTTTACATTTGCACATAGCACATTGGCAAAATAAAATATTACTTTGCGCAGCCGGAGGCGTGACCCGTGTTGTTTTCCGAGAATCAGCAGACACTTTACCGGGTATACCTGTACTTGTATTACGGGCCATTTATCTCACCCTAAGCTATGTTGCAGGTTTAAGCATAACCACCGGCACAATGCGGCAACTCTAGCTTGCCAATGTAAGGTTCACCCAAAACGCGTTATGCGAAGAGAAAATGGCCTATAGTCGATTTGTGAACATGCATTGACAGGCGACAATCTCCTCCATGATCACGGTTGTGGATAACTGGTACTCTACGCTAGTTGGCCGGAACGCAGATGATTTCTGACAAATGCTGCAGTCTCAATACCGCAGAGACCGTGCTTAGCGATACCTTAATTACAGCTTGGAGTACACTTCTAAAAAAATTACACCATTTCCCACTCAAGGGAACCATGAGGGGATGCGAAACAGCATTGGGGGCGCATACCAACTTTCCGTTACGTTCACTCGGCGTTTCCGTTAGTGTTTGAGGTTTGTATTTAGTGTTTGTGTTATCATTACGTTGTATTTGTGCGTTGCTTTCCGTTAGCGCCGAGTGAACGAGTGGCGCCGACGTTGAGGTTACAATTCATTTGAACGAGAGTGAAGCGAGAATGACGGAAGCCGACCGAGCGCACGCGCTTATATACACATGGAATGGGGGAGGGAGAGGAGAGAGTGGGTTAGAGGCTGTATTTGGCTGCGGCGCAGCTGCACAACAGAAACGGCAATCCGATTAACAGCAACACTTCTCCAGACGGCTCTTAAACACCTGAAACGTCCAACGTCAAAATATAGGCGAATCTTCATCTTACTAAGAGCCACTTGTAAAGGCTTGTTACATGGTAGCCCAGACGCAGAACAAAATTAACGGTTGCTTGACGGTACAAACCATCTTGCGTACAACTATCATAGTTTATAAAAGACACCTGTCTGGTGGAATAACTATAGTAATTATTGAGAGAAAAAAGCAAGCGAGAATACAAATTCATGGGAAGCCAAGTAGGCAAACGTTTACCTCACGGTTAGTTAACAGATCACAATGCCCGAGCACAGCTGAAACTCTGTTGATAATGGTGCCACAGCGCCTTTCGTCAACATCACGAGAGAAGTTTCTCATCTGCGAGATGTTCTCGTCGCTTCAGTGCATGCCTGACATAAATGCACCTTTAAAATATGTGTTATTTTTTATGACATACATTGCGAGCGTCTGAAGTGTATATCTATAAGGCTTTTTGTGGAAAAAATAGCTTTAAAATTATAAAACAAATCACCTCTGATGCGAAGTTTCACGAGCTTGTATTCAGCATTTGTTGATTTCATCGAAATAAAAAATAAATGAAGGAATTGTCGCCATTTCTTGGGAACGGCTACCCCTGTCGACTTGTTTGTTAGGATAACAAAAAAATGTAAAATTAAGATACGACATGAATATAAATACATATGTACAGTCCTTCATTTGGTGAGTTCATAAGTTCTCTTTTTAACAGAGCACACGTAAAAGCGTGGTGGACATTTTTGGTGTAGTTCGCTCAGTACTCGTCACAAATATTAGTTCAAAAATGAAACGTCAAAGCACTTTCATTGCTTTGCGATTTATCCGTGATGGTCGTGGGCCTACTATTTCCACTAATGAGAAAGTTCGCTCTGACTCCATCCATTGAAATTCGTCCATTACTTTCAGCCTAACGCCATACATTGCAGCGGGACCCTACATGCACATCCGCAAGAAACCATAGAGTATAGATGAAAACCTGACCTGCAAATGCATGCGCGCAAGACATTGGATGATTGATCACTGATTCAATGCCTTGATATGGCGGAAAGCCGTGTAAGTGATAGCTGCTTTGTAAGTGTTTTCGCGCTAGAGCGAACTTGTCTTGTTTTGGAGTAGGCTGCTTCTCTACCTACCACGTCTCACCAACGAGACCTTCACATTTCATCAAGTAAATGCCTGCCTTGACTGCAGTGAAAAATTATCCCTGCCAAGTAAGCGCATTTACACAGGCCTACTTCAGCGGCACGCGCTTTCTTCTAAGGCATTCCTCGTTTTTATGAGCTACAGCTATCGACTTGCTTCCCACGTATAAAACAACGAAGCTTTTATTAAATGTGGCAGTCTTGCTCCTAGAAAACAATGGTGAAAGACCATGTCTTTCGCGTCATTCTGCCGTTGCGTTGCTTCGCCTCATATGTTTTACAAAATAACAGAACGCTCGCTGAAGAAAAACAATGTGTGAAAGACACTGTCAACACAATGTGTGAACAACACTGTCTTCCGCGTCATTCTGCCGTTGCGTTGCTTCGCCTGAGATGTTTTACACAATAATAGAATGCTCGCTGACTAACCCTGCAAGGGTCGTGCACTTTAAGAAAAAAATCACAGCATATCCACGGAGTGAATGATGATGAGTGGGTGAAGCTGCGGAGGTTCATCGGTAAACCGTGAATCTTCCGTGAATTCTGCCCAGTACATCATCACCGACGTGAGATCGGGCGCGTTTATACTAAAGGTTCGATGAGTTATGACGACTTGCAGCGCACTTTAATTTTACATGTACGCTGTGAATTTTCATTGTTTAGAAAACCATTGCTTAGAAAACATCTGGCGTCTTTCGTTAAGCAGCTGGCGTCTTTTCGTTTTGCTTTAGAAACATCTGGCGTTCTTTCGTTTTGCTTTTACAAAACATCTGGCGTCTTTTGTTGGTTTATTTCATCAATCAACGGCGTTTTGCACAAAATTTTTATTGTTTAATCACGCACAGGAGAAACTCACCAGGCACTACCTTGGAGGTAAAGAATGGCTGCTAATGGGAATGAGAGACAGAAGAAGTCGGCTTTTAGCTAACGCTGCGAATTTTTTTATTGTTCAACAACGCACAGGAAAAATCTCCCACCGGCACCACCTTGCAGGTCAAAGCGTAAGACTGGTTACATACTACGCTACGAGGGACGAACGGGTGCCGCTATAAGGAGCTTCGCCCCTAAAAAAAGTCAAAAGAGGGTCATGGTACTGTGACTCTCTTCGGGCGTCCATTTGACCCCTTTTTGGAAGGTACAGCCAGAGAAAAAGAGTTAGCATATTGGAAGGAGTCAATGGACGCTCCTGAAGTGCGTTTCGATTGGCTTCCGTCGTGAAAGAGCCGCCGTACATGTCATACATATCGCGCGCTTGCCCTTTGGCGCCGTTGTGGCGCCTTGCTCGCCGACGGAGACGGGGTTGGCGCCGGGGTGGCGCGCCGCTCTCCTCACTCTCCTCTCTCAGTCGTCTCAGTCAGTTGGAATGCGTTGCGTGGTTGCGTTGGTTGCGCGGGTTGCATGTGTTGAAGTTTCATCAGTTTCATGTTCATGCGCGTCTTCGGTGGTGTTGACGACGGCTCCGTGCACGAAGTGACGCTTGGAGGGCGGAATATTCATGGAGCTGCGGATACGGACAACGGGCACTAGTTAACGGTGAGTGTACTCCTTTCGTAGGTACTAATTATACAGCTTTAGCTGGGCGTCTGCAGAAGCTCTGCGGAAGTTATCTGCCAGCCATTTCCAACAGCAGCCTGTGTCCGCGGGGCTGTTGCGGATGCCGAACTAAAGCTGTCAGTTAACGAGTTGCCACCGTTATTCGCGTTGCTGTACAAGCTCCCATAAAGTGAGCAATGCAAACAATTATCAAGGGTCATTTCTTGCTGATCGCACGTTGTGTCTGCACTACTGAAGGTGCAAAATGCCGTTTTGAGATGCACTTTAGTCTACTTCATGATAACATTTCCATCGACCTTGAGTGTGCTGCGTGCTTCCGCGCGTGGGAACGTGAAAGAAAGAAGCTTGTGTATAGAACGCTCAGACGCACTATATATAATGGTTTTTGTTGGCTTAAAGACGGTAGTTTGAGGTGCAGATATAGTACGGTGGCTTCCAGAACGTATGCGGTAGTCATTCAAGTTGGACACGCCTCACCGGTAAGGCGAAAATGCTAGACTTTCGACGGCGCCCGTTGTCGCGGCCGCCGCCGTGCACTTTGTTCCTTCGTTTCTGTTTGCTGTTTTCATGGTTTGCCAACATCTGCGATGATGCTATAACATAATCAAGTGAGTGTACGTGATTGTGGGAGTTACGTGTACTAATTCTAGCATATGACATGTCTGATCTCGACGTAGACGGGTCCGCATGCGCTGGGTGTCGTTCGGGCCCTCGTACTCGCATCTGTTTATCTGAGTATTTAAGGGCGGGTTACGTTTGTAAAACATGCGGTCAATAATCGCTCACGGCATGCCCCTGGCTGCCGGAGGATGTGCTTTGTTGTTTTGTTGTTAGCCTTTATTATGTCTGTGTGAACCACTTATTGTGTAGGTTTTGCAAACCTTTACTGCAATTTCATTTACTCATCGTAATATCACGTTCAGCTTTTCAGATACCGTTTTTCATGGTGCTCACGCTGAACAGGAGCGACAACCTAGCAAGCCACAAGTCTGCTTTCTCCAGCCATCACCACTTTTTGATTTATTCTTCAAGGGGCCCTGCAACACTTTTCGAGCATGCTCAAAAAGCGCTGCCGATCGGTAGTCGAGGCTCCCGAGAACACGCGAGCCAAATATTACAGCGATGCGCACGGCCTGGAATTTACAATAAATTCTCAAAGTCAGCTGAAAATCGCTCCCTCTTCTCTCGACAAATGATGTATTAGTCCGCAAAATATGACGCGATTGTCGGCAGTTCCACCATTGGCTGATGTTATAATCACGATAACACCCTCACTATTACTTTCGTTGTTAATTTTAAGTTCAATAAGTAGATAATATGTATGTTTATATTCTGTTATCGCGTTAAAAACACCGAACAAACATTAATATTAGCACTTCCGGTCTCACCGACAGCTCGTCTGCTCGTAGTTGCGTGGTTCCGTTTTCTTCGCCATGCGCACTGCCGAAAACGTGAATATTTCTGTGCTTTTGACCATCGCCGGCTGCCGTTGAGAGTGGCAGCCGTTCGAGTGTTGCCTCGTCAG
Organism: Rhipicephalus sanguineus; assembly: GCF_013339695.2. Lineage (NCBI taxonomy): Eukaryota > Metazoa > Arthropoda > Arachnida > Ixodida > Ixodidae > Rhipicephalus > Rhipicephalus sanguineus. The sequence continues at coordinate 53,019,092 of NC_051185.1, forward strand.
CTGGGAACTGCATCGTCGGCACGTTCTCACGACCGACCGAGGCAGCCGTGCAGCATGTCTCCGATAACAATGCTGGCGTCCGGTAATGGCGGCGCTTCGGGGTCGTCTGCCAGTGCCGTCTTACGAGGCGGTGTATCGGAGTATGGGCCGAAACAGATCTCAGCTGTCATTCGTTCCAAATGAGCGCGCAGGTTTGCTTCCATGGTTGGCAGAGCGATGAAAACACTACGGCGTTCGAGGTGCACACCCAACATTACCAAACCGACGCGCAGTTTTCAAGCACGCGCGATACACATCGGCTCCGCTCGACGAGAACGACGCAAGCCGACCGGAAGTGGCGGCACAGACCACGTGGTTGCGCCCAGACGTCAGAGAGAAAAAAATGAAAAAATTTCCGCCGGCGCTCTTGGGCGGAGCCTCGCTCGTCTGCGCTCCCTCCCTCGATTCGCTGCCTAGCTCTCCGCACGCTCGTGGCGTTGAGTTGAGGGAGAAAGCTGCGGAACGTGATCTCTATAATTTGGTAACACCACTTAGACTTGACGGATTCGAAAAATTTTTGCGGCATATGACTCGTGAAGAGTCATACGTCAATAATGAGACTATTCCAATATAACTAACAAAGGTGTTGCAGGGCCCCTTTAATCATAAGGAATAAAGATTGAAACATGATGCCCATTTCTGCAGTTTATATTGCACTATATGACACTATGCGCATCAGTCACACATTTTAGTTGACTGTACTCATAGAAGCATGTAAATGAAGAATACCCAAAATAAATAATTGGAAATCAAAGACCATCTTTCCGCGCTTTCTATATAACTTTGCTGGAAAATATGCGTTGTTTTGACGAGTTTTATTAAAATAATGCTAATACTGAACTATTCTTTTTTTACAGTCGCTGGGTAGAACGGCAAGTATTTATTATTGGACATGCTTAAAATGAATGCTCCACTATTTTCAACATTAGTCGCGAAAAAGTTGAGCAAGGGTCAAATGAGTAGCATAAATAGTTGTGGAGTCGCTTGACGCTTCGGTGTGGGTCACTTGACCCCCGTAGGAGTGTTACCGGCAAGAGTCGTCTGACTCCGTATAAGTGGTAACGTGATCCTTCGGATGAGAGTCTTTCCACTCTTCCTAGAGGGTCAGGCGACTCTCCTAGAGCGAGCCGACCCTGATCCACCAAGAGAGTCACCGTGACTATTTAAAGAGAGTCCTATACGTGGCAAGTCAGAACTCTCCGAAAAAAGTCACGCATACTCTTTTTTTCTTAGAGTGTACAGGGTCGTCGAGGGTACAGGATCGACTGCTCTTAGTACGAACACAGCACCGCGTGGCCCCGCTCGGTAGAGCGCCAGCGCATCGAGGCTAAGAGGCGCAAATGCACAGGGGTGGCGTCACCTCTCCTGAAGTGCGGGAGTGACGTGATTGCTTTGCTGTGAAGCACACCTAAAGGCCTGACCACACGTACGCGTGTCAGCGCGTGACCTGACGGGGCGCCGCGCTCTCTCCCTATGGAGAGAGAGGGCGCACAGCTTCGCGCACCCTCTCTCCCCATAGGGAAAGGGTGCGGCGCCGCGTGAAAAGGTCAGGCGCTGACACGCGGCAACGCGTACGTGTGGTCAGGCCTTAACTCTCAGCATGCCTGTAGCGACTGAGCGCACCGTTCCTTGTTTCACTCCGCCATTCCGTATTGATAGTGCGTGAGTTTTCGTAAACCGCTCAGGATTGCTTTGGTCTATGGGATTTCCCACCACTCCGCTTGTGCGAGAGAAGCTGTGAAAGAGGGCTCTGGGGTGCTATTCTGGACATTGTCAAATTCCACCATGTTGTTAGATTCCGCCATTGGTCAACTCTGATTGGCCCATAGAGCTGCTACGGCCTCTCTAATTTGCTTTAAATGCCGCCATTACGAAATTTGATAATATGGCGGAATTTGATAGTGTCCAGAATAGCACCCCTGGACAATTTCTACCAACCAGGGTTCTTTAGTGGGCATTGGAAAAGGAGTTCAAGCACATGGGATGCTTTAATTCCATGTTCAAGAAAATTCAAGCAAAGCGGCCGTGTTTCCGCCGCTCCGCGGAGCGCGGCCGCGCTGCGCCGTGTTCATACTATAGTAGTGGATGCCCTTGTAAATTCTCTGCCCAACCGAGAGAGGAAACAACGTCGCTCCTCATCTTCTCCCCCTCCGAGCGAGGCCCTCTCTAGTTTTTTGGGCATTCATTGTCGAGATTGTGGCTGTCTACCTTCATATATTCTACGCACGATTGTATGCCGTGGCACAACGCAGTTGATTCGTGAAGTCACTGAGGCTGAGGCGATGGTAAAATGGGTGATAAACCTTCACCGGCCCTCAACAGGGGCGTACCCAGAAATTTTTTTCGGGGGGGTTTCATACTCTATGTATGTTCGTGCGTGCGTTTGTATGTGCGCGTGTATATCATCATCAGCCTGTCTACGCCCACTGCAGGGCAAAGGCCTCTCCCATGTTCCGCCAATCAACCCGGTCCTGTGCTTTCTGTTGCCACGTTATACCTACAAACTTCTTAATCTCATCTACCCACCTAATTTTCTGTCTTCCCTTCACGCGTTTGCCCTCTCTTGGCGTGTACATATACGCAAGCAAAACTGAAAAATTTCGGGGGGGGGGGGGTTGAGCCCCCCCCCCTGGCTACGCCCCTGGCCCTCAACGACAAAGAACTTGTCTTCTTGGCGGCGGCATCTACCAACTCGTAACTTTTGTTCGATTCAGTATACCCGCATGTGCAGACGTTCAGTCTTTTTTTGCGTCCATGGACACGCATGCGTAATGTTATACTGTCAGTATATAAACAGATTCCGTGGCCCAATTATTTCACTTGAAAGTTTGCGCTGGATGTGCCTTCTTTTCTGTAGCCCGTGCCTTTTAAAGACGATAGTCTTTCTTGGGGAACTTAAACGCAGAAATTTTGGTCTGTCTTTCTGTCTGTCTTTCTGTTTGTCGGCACGTCCCTCGATTCAGCCACTCGGCCAAAGTTGAACCACTTGCCCAAGGGCCAGCCATCGTGAACGGCTGACGAGGTTCATACTTGTGTATATTGTTGATCAAAAAGCAAACATTACGCATATCTGAGGCGCAACATCACTAGGTAAGTATTAGGCGGTGTGTTCCTTTAACAGAAAATATATAGATACGCAATTTTAAAGACCTTGATGGTATGCGTTTAACGTTGAGACAGTAACGCGTTTATTAAAAGATTGCCACAGCTGAAGCGATCAGCGGTCCAAGCCGAGCAAGCGCGAGCGCCAACAACAACCGTCTTCGTCGTCTTCTTTCGCAGGCGTTCTTGTCTGCGCCCTACCATGTTACAAATCACTCCCCCGCGGAAGAGGAGCCATCCTGGCGACCTAAGGAACAGGTACAACTGGTGGGTCATAATGCGGCTTCAGTCGATCGACGTGAACAGTCTCGCGGCCGCGACGACGGCGGTCCGTAGATGATTGAACAGGCTCAATCATATAGTTAACTGGGGATGCTTGACGTAGGACGCGGTAGGGGCCTTCGTACTTAGGCAGTAGCTTTGTGGAAAGGCCAGGAGCGGAGGAGGGAACGCGAAGCCACACCAACGTTCCAGGCGAATACGACTGAGGAGGCAGGTTTTCGTCGTGACGGTCCTTCTGGCCCTACTCGCCCTACAATGTTACAACCCTAGTGTCTTAAGGTGCGCTGAAAATGCGACTGCGCTGAAACTTGTCTTCCTCCGTGCCCTCTGCACAAGCTCATGTTGTGTTTCGGTTTCGGTTCAGTATTGCATTGTACGAATGACAGGGGGCGCCGCTCTGGCATTCCTGTTTTACCCAGGCGACGTGTAAGTAAGAGAGTTTGTGGAGAGTACTCGTTGAGTGCGGACGTTTCTTCTCCTTCGGCGCATCGCGCCAAACAGTGTGTTCAGGCTGGCCGGCGTCCCCACCGGTCGCGTTGGTCACCGCCGGTCTTCGCCTGCCGCTGCGCCGGGACTACCAGCCCGCAACACAGCACTCGTGTTTCCCGACGTATTGCCAGATGGCGTCCATACCTCACGCAGCGCCTCTTCTATCGTCTTTAGACGACATTTGCAGCGAAGCACGCAGATACGCGGCCAATTTTTTCTGTTACGCAGTCGTACTGAAGCTATCTCTATCGCCACTCTCGGCGAGGCGCAGCCCTCTCCTAGCGAGCCTCACTCTCGCCGCACCGCAAGTTCACGTGACCCAGCGGAGTCACGTGGCTCTGTGTGACAACCACAGACCTTCGAGGACCCTAGACAATTTCGCTGTTAAAATTGTTTTCATAATTCACAGTACTACGTTGACAATTTCGAGTACAATGTGATCCACTGTGAGAGAGCAGTGAGCCGCCCCGTGGACATGCAAAGGTTGCCAACGAAGGTATTTCTGGAACTATCAAAGACAGTCGTACAGCCGTGTCAAATACAACCTTACAAAAGCGCATTACTGAAGCCGGGTGTATCAACTGATTTTGTTTCAGCTTGTTAACGACAGTTTCTTAAAATGATTCAGAGCACATGCCAATTCTAAGTCTCCTCGAAAGCTGCGTGCGCCTTTAAGCCAGCTTCTTGTAAAATACGAGATGAAGTACTCGAAGAGGTAATTTTCGTTAAAAAGGTTACGAGTCCTTCCCCTACCGGCAAAATGGCGGTAAGCAAAGCTTGGCGTATGCCTTCCTGTCCTCTGATTTTTAGGGGCGAAGCTCCTTAAAGCGGCACCCGTTCGTCCCTCGTAGTGCGTAACCAGTCGTAACGCTAGTACCAGATCTTGACCTCCAAGGTCGTGCCGGTGGGAGATTTCTCCTGTGCGTCGTTGAACAATAAAAAATTCGCAGCGTGCGCGTTAACTAAAAGCCGAATTCTTCTGTCTCTCATTCCCCATTAGCAGCCATTGGCATGTTCCAGTAGGAAACGTTAGTAGAAGTAGAAGTGTAAGTGTTAGCTAAAAGCCGACTTCTTCGGTCTCTCATTCCCATTAGCAGCCATTGTTTACCTCCAAGGTAGTGCCTGGTGAGATTTCTCCTGTGCGTGATTAAACAATAAAACTTTTGTTCAAAACGCCGTTGATTGATGAAATAAACCAACGAAAGACGCCAGATGTTTCTAAAGCAAAACGAAAAGACGCCAGCTGCTTAACGAAAGACGCCAGATGTTTTCTAAGGCAATGGTTTTCTAAACAATGAAAATTCACAGCGTACATGTAAAATTAAAGTGAGCTGCAAGTCGTCATAACTCTCATCGAACCTTTAGTATAAACGCGCCCGATCTCACGTCGGTGATGATGTACTGGGCAGAATTCACGGAAGATTCACGGTTTACCGATGAACCTCCGCAGCTTCGCCCACTCATCATCATTCACTCCGTGGATATGCTGTGATTTTCTTTCCTTCTTTCTTTCTTTCTTTCTTTCTTTCTTTCTTTCTTTCTTTCTTTCTTTCTTCCTTTCTTTCTTTCTTTCTTTCTTTCTTTTGCTCTTTCAATAGCAATGCGCAATGCTCCCTCCTAAATTTTTCCTTTCTCCGTGCCGGGAATCGGACTTTTACCGACGTGCTTGGCAGCGCAACACGTCAGCTGCTACAGGCAACACGACGGTCAAGCATGAGACAATGAAATGCAACAATTTAACACAAAAATGAGATGCGGCAACATGAAATGACAAGTGACCTTCATAGGACAGAAGTTCAGGGGAAAATGGAAGAGAGAAAAAATTCGTTAACATGGGGTGTCAGTACAGCCGACCTTTCGGCAAGCAGCCTTAGTACACGAGTCCGCTAGTCGAAACGTCGGCTTCAGCGACACCCCGTGTTCACAAATTTTTCAACTGATTATAATAATAAGATCTGGGGTTTAGCGTCCCAAAACCACGATATGATTATAAGAGACGCCGTAGTGGAGGGTTCCGGAAATTTCGAACACCTGGGGTTCTTTAACGTGCACCTAAATCTAAGTACACGGGCCTCAAACATTTTCGCCTCCATCGAAAAACCAGCCGCCGCGGCCGGGATTCGATCGCGCGACCTTCGGGTCATCAATCAAGCGCCTTAAGCATATGCCACCGTGGCGGGGCAAATTTTTCAACTGACCTCGATAAAAGATATCATTCCCATATCAGAAATGGCTGATCTCCGACAAGACCACGATCGTAAGAGCCTCAGTTATTGGAAAACAGCGCATAAAAATATGCGTACGACCGGCGCACCTTCGAGAGCCTATTCGTGCACACCGAATTTCTTTACAATCACTGCCGCCGTATTTTTCGCGAACTATGTCACTGCCATTGAAATATTTAACTCATAGATGCTTCGCTTGAAAAAAAAAAAAAGACCCGTGAGAGCTTGCCGATGTAGCGATCAAAAACATTACCTCCCTGCCATGCTAAATGAGATATTAATAATAATAATATCTGGGGTTTCACGTCCCAAAACCACAATATGATTATGAGAGACGCCGTAGTGGAGGGCTCCGGAAATTTCGACCAGATGGGGTTCTTTACCGTGCACCTAAATCTAAGTACACGGGTCTCAAACATTTGCGCCTCCATTGATAATGCAGCCGCCGTGGTCGGGATTCGATCGCACGACCTTCGGGTAAGTAAATGAGATATTCCCGACTTTTGAAGGTAACGTCTTCCAACCCTTCTCTCTCCACACACTCTAGCAAGGTGTGCTTATTTAAGATAAAAAGTTCCGGCCGAGACTAAAGGCAGTGCTGCCTAACATAGCACCTGAGATATCACGTGAATCTGAGTGCCGTAGTTATGTCCATACTAGCAGCACTCGTTAGCTCTGGCTAACTTTTGATAATTTATGGCTAATGTCGGCTTGTGTTGGCTGATATCAGTTAAATGGCGCCTAATGTTGCCCAGTGTTGGCGACCTGCTGTTATAACACGAACACGGGCTTCATTCAACTTATAAACCCAATGAGTCAGTAGTCTATCAAGAGGGATAAGGGAGGTGAGTATGTACAGTCCCGTCTAGGTGGCGCTGTGCTATAGCCGCGCATCCTGTCCAGTGGCTTGTAGGAAAGCTGCGACCCCTCTAATGACCACAGTTGTGCTGTTGGCGTCAGGCCAAGGACCCAACACAACCTCATCAGTTAATGGCCTATTATGCACTCCTTCAGTAGAGGAAATCAGTTTCTGTCCTTCGCGTGCGTATGCTGGGCAGGTACAAAACATGTGCTCAAGTGTTTCTGGCACTTGACAGTGATCACAGCTAGGACCGGTGTCACTGCCGCCGATGATATGTGCATAACGTCTTGTGAAGGCCACACCAAGACGAATTCGGTGAATCATACTTGTGTTGTGTCGTTTTAATTTACGAGGCATACAGAACCTCATTTCGGGGTCTCATTTGTGTAATCGCCGGTGTCGTCGCTCCGGTTTGGACCAGTGCTCAAGTGTGAGGATACGGATTACGTACTGAAGCAGGGCGTTTGTGTCTGGCCGTGAAAACGCATTGCGCACTTCAGGGCCACTGGTCAAGGCTCCTTTAGCTTCGGCGTCTGCGTCTTCGTTTCCATTATGCCGCAGTGGGCGGGAATCCATTGGAAGGTGACGAGGTGGCCATTTGTTGAAGCAACGTGAAGAAGCTCCATAATTTCTATGGCTAAAATATAGTATGGACCTTGTCTCATGACGCAATTAATGGTTTGCAAAGCGGGTTTCGCATCGCAGAATATTGTCCATGTACGAGGTTGCTCTCCAGAAATGAATCTTATTGCCTCCCGGATAGCAACAAGCTCTGCGGCAGTTGATGTGGTCTTGTGGTCTATTTTGTACTGTAGAGCAATAACCATTTGTGGGATGACAAAGGCTGCAGAAGAGGTACATAGCGTGGTAGATTCATCGGTGTACACGTGCACGGTGCCGCCGTACGCTGTATAAATGTGATGTAGGGTGAGTTGTTTCAGGCCAATTGGTGAAACTAGGGACTTCGTAATCCCAGGAATCACAAGGCTAACAGGCGGTTTAGGCAGGACCCACGGTGGTGTTCCAGGAAATCTCGGGGAAGAAAACCTTAATGGTAGAATGTTTTCATGCCGTGATTTTGCTCTTGAAAAACTGCAGTTTGGGTGGGTGGCGCGGAGTGCTGATAGCGGGTGCTGCCTGTGTCGGGTCAACAGGCGAAGATGCACTCGAAGTGGCTCGCAGCGCATGTATACACCGATGGGACAAGTCCGAGCTTCCGCGATGGTTCCACCAGTACACCTGAGCGTTATAACACTATAATGGCCACGAGAAGAGGTCACTGACCTCTCCGCGCACTGTTCTCTTTGAAAGTTATGTGAAAGCGTGTGTTTACAGACACTGAATTACATTGGTTCATGTTTTCTTGTGCACTCGTGACAGCAACCTTGTTAATGAGTAATTTACATCACACTGCAATATATTCTGTCAATAAAACTAGCAGCATTAGATCGTTCGTAAAACTGACATGCATGTCATTTGGTGTTATTGTAAAAAAAATGCCGTGGTTGAACGCGTGTAAACAAACCATCTGAAGCGCTGACTGAACCTACAGCGGAAAGCATGACGCGTCGCGGTGTCCCGCACCTCGGCGCCCCCGCGGGGCAAGCTGTCCACATTTCTCTTCATATTGTCGGCGTGGGAGCCGCGTGACAGGAGTTGACATCTGGAGGCACGTGCGCCGCCGGTTCGCGGCTCTCGCCGACTGACGTAGAGGGGTGGGCGGGAGAGCAGAACCAAGTGACAGTGCGCATGTCCGTTGCTATGAAGACACACGTGCGAGGAGGAATAGGAGGAAATTGACGTTGGCTGAGCTTCAAGGTCAAACGCATGCACCAAGTCGTTTATGCGTTTGTACCGGGAGGAGTAGAACTGTCGCTCTAAAAAAAAAGACAGACCGACCAACTGAGTTCCATTGCCGACTCCTACCTTTTTGTGCAGGACGTTGGCATTTTGGCGCCTGGAAACTGAACGCGTAACTATTTGCTTACAAGCGTTACGCTAATGCGCGAAGGCACCGCGGCGGTTTCACTGAGTAACCCGTCAGTGCCACTCATTCATAAGAAATGTCCGATTTCAGTAGCCTATCAAATGCGCGAGTTATCGAGGAATAGCTCGGATAATTCTTCGGATAAGCAGGACCACAACAACCAGGTTAGTGAGCAGACTAGTGGCCAGCTTCATGACGGGCATTCGACTGAAAATGGCACTCGCGACGTCCGTGGTCCTTCCCACCGTTAGCAACACCGAAAAAAATAAGTATAGATAGATGTACCTATAATATCGTAATATATCCGTAAGTTTAAAACAGTTGTCCGGGCAAGCTAAAACTCCGTGTCGGCAACGGTGATCTTCTATGTTTTTTTTTAATTTTATGGTTCACAATGAGAAGAAGAAAACAATGGCGATAAAGTTGCAGAAGTGATGACGGCCATCGTCATGATCTTGATGGCGAAAACAGCAACGTTTTCCGTGTTTGTTTTTTTTTGACACTACCAAAGCCCTTTCTTTCCAGTTACTCTGCGCATACGAAAGCGTTCCGCAATTAGCAATGCAACGGGCGACGCCAGGATACTTTGTTTTGCGCCTCGCACCGGAGTGCTTCCACGTACGTTGCAAATGCCGACACCGCCACATAATGCGAGCCACGCATAACAATTTGCGACGTTCCTAACGAAGCGAGAGTTCCTGTTTTTTCTGCGCCTCGTTTCCCCTGCACTTTCCGCAACAGCAGACGAGGCAGCAAGTCCGAATGCAAGTCGGAATCACGCTCCACTTCGGAACTGTAGGCTGTCCGACGCAGCTGAACCTTAAACCGGATGGCTGCGGATTAGCGGTAACGTATGCGCGAAACGAACAGATTTAGCCTTCGTCAGGTAATGCTCGAAGTGATTAACGCACGTGGTTGCGCGTAAGCGCACAAAGAATTATACGCGAGGCGCCAGCTTATGTCCAAGCAGAGAACAGGGAAGCCATCGCCATTGTTGTTGAACATTTTTGAAGCTGCGTACGCTAGATACAGAAGCACTCAAACAAAAGATTATATGAAAACTTGCACCGGCAGGCCGTCCCCAGACTCGCCATGTCCGCATCAGCTTTCTCAGCAATCATGGGAAATAAATAGCGGAAGTACACCAAACGACTGTTGAAGGACGTCTGGTTTATTCGAAGAACCACCCCCAATTATCTAGGTGATAGGGGTTTGCGTCGCAGGTTGGCGAGTGTCGTATAGCAGCTACGGCGACGTGGTTTTGTGCCATGTACGATGAGAGTTAGAAAATCTGACATGTTTGCTCCTAACTAGGAGATGTTGGCGCACAGATGGCGCAGGCTACTCCTTGTGTGCTACTCGCCGAACGAGAAAAAAAAACTCTAATGTGCCGAGCTGCAACCTGACAATTGAAAATTAAGTTCTCACCGATGGCAATACGTCTATGTTTTATTGCGATAGCAATTATATGGACAGTCTCGGCTGATTTTTGCCGTCGCCGCCGTCATGCACCGTATAAGAATATGTCTATATATACATATATAGAAAAGCCACAAAAAATAACTCAGAAAAACTTTCCGACGGGCGGAATCGAACGGGCGACCTCTCGCATTGCAGCGCGCGGCGTTAGACGATTAAGCCCCCAACAGTACCGTCTTTCAGCCTGCTAACGGCGAGCTATTTATATACACCATTTACTTCAGCATGCTTTCTTAGTCACCACATAGATGGCACTATGTGCGCGCGTGGCGCGCCCTAAAAAAGATCGTCGCCCAGCTCCTGCGAACGCCGTTTCTCAGGGCGTGGTCGCCTTCGCGCGCTTATCACGAGGGAAGAAGGGGGCGGTGGGGGAGGTGGAGCGGGGGGCTGTATGTCTTGTTCTTTCCCCGCGATGTCCGCGCTGAAGTCACAGAGCATATGAAGGTCACTTCGCTCGCTGCAGCGGCCGCGTTGGCGAAAGGAGCGCGCTGTTCAAACAGAAATAAGTAACAACTGTGACAGTTAGTTCGCGCTCGTCCTGTGTGTACCTGTTCGTTGGTTTAGTGCGTCCTGCTTTATGTTTGAGCAGTGCGCTTCAAGTGTCGAGCTGTGACGCATGATAGTTCGCGCTCGTCCTGTGTGCGTTCTTTTCGTGCGCCCTTTGGGCTCGAGTGACGCGCTAGCAATTTCGAGCTGCTTTCGTTCTTCGCGTTACATTCCAATTTACTGCTATCGCATTCATTGCTTCGCCGTTGCCGCGAAACTGTGACTTTTTTATTTCTTTCATGCTATCTGACACTAAGTCGGTTGGCTTATGGGGTTTGAAGCCCCAATGTGACTCGGGTTATGAGAGACGGCGTCGTGGAGGGCTCCGAATAACGTAGACAACCTAGGGCACTTAACGTGCACTGAGATCGCAGAGAACATGAGACTCTGGCGTTTCGCCTCAACCGAAGCGTGACCGGCGCGGCCGGTATCAAACCAGCGTCTTTCGTGTCACCCGCCGAGGGTGGACGCATATGGCCCCTCTTATCGCCGAGGAGGTCTTGTCTTTCTCGGGGGGGCATGAACAGGGGTTGCAGCCCTGCCTCCAGGAGGATCCTGGTGCCTGCTTTTGTGAGGGGCAGTCGGCAAATTTGAGCTGTTCAATGAGCTTCAAAGAGCTCCGTTGCTGTGTTGTGCAGTCCGAGCTCCAGTAGCCGCTCAGTGTTGGTGCTTTTTGGAAGATTAAGAACCCGTTTAACTCCTGTCCTGATAAGGGCATCAATCTTATTGAGCTTCGTCCTTCTCACTTTCAAGAAAGGGGCAGCGTATGTAATGTGGCTGATGAGGAACGCATGGAAGGCTTTCACGATATTGCCTTCTTTAAGCCCTTTCCTCTTGTTGGCAACTCTGGAGATGATCCCGCTGAAGCTCTGAGTACTCTTCTCGATACGACTGAGTGCTTCGGTGTTGTTATTGCTGTCCTTAACAATTGTCATGTAAAAGAGGCGGCCGTTCTTCAAGCGTGGCCTTCGTTATTAGCTCCGGCAGCGCGCCATTGGTACGGCGTGCAGCCGGAGCTAATCAAGGAGGCTAGGTTCGAGATACGAATTTCCTGCATAATTTAGGGAACGACAAGAATAACTTCCATCACTAAAACACAAGTTGCGGTTCCAGTCAATCGCTGCGCAGTTAACAACACGTGTATATGTTTTTATGTAAAGTATGCTTTGATAACTAAATGAAGTGCTGGTAACACACCTTCTTTTGGTCTTTTTATTTCATTTTCCTCTTTCCTGCATTCATTCGTTCAAACGCCAATAGGTTGGTCGGAAATTGGAGCCTTTGTCCTCTATTGTGACATCGACTTACTTTTGCGTTTTTTTCTCACTTACTCTGCATTTACCCATAGAAATTTATAGTGTGCTACGTGGAGCTGCAATCAAAAGCGTTCTCCCCAGATGACAGTAATGAGTTTCGAATTTGGCTGTAGTATTCACTGAGCAACGTGATCAGTAAGGATAAAAATTACACAGTTTCCCGCTAAAGGGGACATGAGGCGATGCGAAGCCTGGAGCACTTGCACGATCGCGTTCCGTTGGCGTTCGTTGGGCATGCTATCGACCTCGCGTCGTCGAACGCGAAGAGGGACGCTACGCGCGTCTTGTCTTCCCTCTAGCCTGGACGTTAATTCTCACAGGGCGAGCGGGGAACGCGGTCGACAGGCGTGCGAGAGGGGGGCAGCGTAGGAGAGGAGAGAGAGGGGGAGGGGACGCGCATGCGCTGATGCTCATCGCGGCGTTGCGCAGGAGATAATTTCGATATGTCTAGCGCGCGTTTCAGAGGAAGAGTGGAAAGGGAAGTGGAGAGGGGTGTGGGTGAGAGGGAGAAGTAGTGGAGAGGGAGAAAGAGGAGAGGGGGGTGGAGAGGGGAAAGGGGAAGATGACAGGAGTAATGGTGAGGGGGAGTGGAGAGGAGGTTTGTGGAGAGGGTATGCGCATGCGCAGCAAGGGTGGTCACGCCGCACACTACCACCACCACCACCACCACCGGATTGAACTCCGCCATAAGATACTTCGCATCTAAAAAACATGGATTATGTGATAAGAATGTTTGGGGTTTTACGTGCCAGCTAGCACGACGATATAAATATGAGGTACAGACGGGTCCACTATTAAAGGGAACATTTGCGTGAAGGCATGTTCGGATTTCGCTTTCTGGCAAAAGCATAGTGGCTTGGATTTGCATAAGACTACTGGTGGTTGACACTTGCGGCGCCTTTTGATAGAACAGTGCCATGCACGAACGAAGTTTTCCCATCCACTTGCCGTTAGGGGGCCAGCAATATGAAGGGTGCTCATTCGAGTGCTCCCTTTAACAGTGGACCGCACTGTACGTTGTAGTGCAGGGCTCTGAATATTTAGACCGTGTGGCGTTCTTTAAGGTGCACTGATATCGCACAACCCGGGCCTGTAGCGTTTGGCCTCCATCGAAGTGCAATAGGCGTGGCCGTAATCGAACCTGCTACCTTTGTGTCCGCAGCCGAGCACCGTAACCACTGTACCGATGCAGCGGACATTGACCAAGTGATGTACGCAGCAAACGATGCGGTCGTTAGAAATGCAAAATTGAAGCACATCATTAGTGTATTGACGAAAGAAGGGGGATGTTAAGGGCTCGTTTTTTCTTTGGTGGGCACAACATTAATTAGAACTAAAGACGAGAAAGCCAAGGAAAGTGTAAGGGATGTTGTTAGCTGTAACTATGTAACCATAATAAGCTGTAACCATAATATGCAAAATAAAGATTTGATTTGATTTGAAAAAAAAAAATGTGAAAAAAATAAAGTGACCAAAAGGTAAGTTGTGGCCTATACCTTCATTGGCTTTCTTGTCCGTTTGTCCTAGTTAATGCTGTGCCTAGCAAAGAAAAAAACGAGCCGATAATATTGCCCTTCTTTCGTTCATTCATAGCGGGGTCTCGTTCTGGCAGACTAGATGCCTTCAGGTAGTATGCGAGCAATGATTGGTCAGCTGCCCACTCGTAAAAATATCACGTGCTTCGTGACGTCAGCAAGCTGAAAAAGAGTGTTCCACACTCGCCGTCATGACTACTAGCGACGCTCACTAACACTCCTAGGTTTGAATGAACATATGTAACACATAAAGTGGACGGGAGGGTGACCTCCATCGTCGCTCAATGGTAGAGCATCGGACGCATTGTTCGAAGGTCGCAGGTTCGGTGCCTGCAGGCGGAAAGTTGTCTTTTCGTCCACGTTACTTCACATTTACATAATAATTATTAAAACTAACATCCCCTACTATTTTCTTAGCTTTCTTGACTGTTAGTTCTAATGAATCATTAGTGTATTGTCGTTCTGTCTTTTTAGACCTACGCAGTAACGTTCCTCTCTGTCTCATTTGAGTTCAATGCAAATGAATTAAAGAAAATGAACTCTTTAAGTCATCATGACTCAACTTGTGGTCGTTCTCATGCTACTGGCACGGTTAAGCCCGAACATGACCATACAAACAAAAGAAAAGGAGGAATCCGAAATATCACAAAGGCACAAAATCTGTTAAAAATTTGTTTGCGTTATTGTTAACCGGTATGCTTGGGTACACGATTCTTGTATTTTCATTTGAGCAGAGGATTATTTGGGAAATCATAATTGTTGCATTTGCAGCGCGGCACTTAAGAGACAATTCCCAAGTGTCCTATGATCGGCTATGACAACATCTTAGCGAACTTTTATGTTATGTGCGGACATTTCAGTTGCGAGAATACTTGTGTTTTGTCAATTTCTCTGTGCGTGGATACATTTCTGTTTTGAAAAACTTGGACTGAGTGGCTGATTGTCGCACTACGTGCCTTTGTATAGCCTTCTGTTTTTTTTTTTCTACTTTGCGACGACAACTATTGTGCAAGAGAAGCGGAGTAGCCGGCGCACCCGCATTGGCTCCAACATGTCGTTATATACATTTATTAAAAAAAAAGGTAGCCCAGGCAGAAAAGACTACAGAGCAATTACAATTTCCGATGTGGACGAATAATAATATCCATAACAGGAAATATTTCTCAAAACAAGCACAGGTACAGGCCGTTTTCTTGTTTTATTTTTAAATTCGCGACTCTCGTTTCGATGTTCACCATAGAAAGGTGACATAACGCTTTGGCTATTCCGTGAGGAAATGGTCCGTTTACTTTCCAGCACGCTCTGCCTGTTTATTTTTGTCTTTTTTTCGTGATAAGAAACTCAGAGAAGTTTCTGTTCATATCACTTTCAAGGCGAAGAGCGGATTTTGTTTTTCATTACGATTAGAACTGTAGGCAATACTTCCACATCTTTTCGAGCATCTGTCACTTCATACACACAATTTAAAGGGTCCTTAAGCAGTCTCTAAAAATAGAGAAAAAGAAAACTACACATTTTATCGCCTCATTTTCTGACGCAAAAATGGGGTAAACGTGATGTCATTGTGTGATGCCCACTCCCGTTTTCTCTACGCCTGATGTTTATTAGCTGTACCTCGCCTGCTACCACGCTTTGTCATGCAGCCTCGCTCCTGTTCTTTCTCGTCGCCTCGCTTGACTATAGTGCGCGCTATGAACTGTTTGGCCCACGAAGGGCAAATCAAATCGGATAACAATGCGCTACATTGCTCTCGAAGCACATCAAAAGCTGAATACTGGACTGACACATCTGTTATTTATCGAACTTTCTTTGGAGGGAAAATAGATTGCAACATGTCTGACAACATCAGAAGGAAATCGTTTCATTATTCTCCGGCTTGGCTAGAATGTTTATGTATTTCTTTTATAAAGTACCAGACACAAGAAATGCCCTGAAGGGGTGTAATTTTTTACTGCAGGTAATTAATAAAACTGCTAGTTTACCAAGCCATATTTCACCCTATTATGATTTCCATACCAGTACGCTGTCTACGACATCATGTAAAGTTTTTCTGGCCTAGCGCATTCCTTTGGGGCGTTTACTTGGAACTTACATTCACTTTCACTAGCCTTCTTGTAATACAGTATCTTTCTAGCGCCTAAAAACTTGCGCTGACTCGATTTTTTATCGTACAGCAATTAAAGCCTTCATTATGATCTGTATATGTGTGCTGTCTACATTACGGTACGTTGTCTTCAGTTCCCCTCATCGAGTTGCCGTTCTTACGGCCTATAAGGTATTATGAATAAGCGCGTAAATACGTATGCAAATAAATATTTATTATTTACTAAATAATATAATTACACATCCAGAAATTAAGGACAGAAATCATAGCTGGCCACAACATAATATTATGCAATACTTGTTCGGGATTTACTTCCCAAAGCCACGATATGATTATGACAGACGATGTAGTGGAGGGCTCCGGAAATGTAGATTATCTACGAGTAGTGTACCTTAACGTGCACCTAAATCTAAGTACACATGCCTCTAGCATTTCGCCTTCGTCGAAATGCGGCCAGCTCGGCCGGCATTCCATCCCGCGACCTTCGGGTCAGCAGTCGAGCACGATAACTACTAGACCACCGTGACGAGTCCGCCCACATCATAAACCTACAGTTCCTGTCGCCAAGCCTCGTGCAAGGTACAGCATCTTGCAGAACGAATCTTCAGTTAAGCAGGTCGCGAAATTAAGCAGAATTGACGACGCTATTCTGGCAAGAGGTACAGACGTTGCATTCATTTGAGGTAAACAATATATACATACCAAGCGCTGAACAGGTGCTGTGCATAAGAATCCTTCCAAGATTACGCCGCTGCTCCAGCGATAGCTTTGTTTTTCTCTCTTTTTTTTACATATGTCATCGAACCCTAAAATGGAACTCATTAAACATTGCCTGTGTGCCTTGATATCTGTTCGCCGGATCTTTTTTGCTGCGCACAACGGTCACGATTTTTGAAAAAAGGCTGAACGTGATCATTAGTCCTTTCGCCACAGAACGTCATTAAGCATCATTAGCGTCCCGTACCTTGCCAACTCTCTTCGTTTCCTTGCCTGTGTAGACGAATGGTGGAGAGCAGGGTTGAGTGCATGATCCCAGACCAGAGGAGCAGCCACTACGCGACCCCGAGTGACCGGTATTAAAAAAAAGAATTCATGCTCATAATTCACAAAACGCGATCTCACAAGAGATTCATCCAGAGCTTCGGTCTCGGCAAAGGAAGTTGTCATTGTTCGTGCAAATGTCTGGCGAAGAGAAGTTATCTTGTCGAAAGGTAGGTGGCGTAGACATGTCTTGCATTTGCCTAATTTTTTTGTTTGTTTGTGCATGCGTGCGTGCGCGCGCGTGTGTTTATGTGCGTGCGTATGTGTGCATGTTTGTGTGTGCATGCGTGCGTGCGTGTGAGTGTGTGCGTGCGTGTGTATGTGTGCCTGTGTGTGTTTGTGTGTGTGCGTATGTGTGCGAGCATTTTCTTCGCTTCTAAAACAACGTTTACCTTGTACAGCAAAGTAGTGCTATTTCTTTAGGTTTTGATACTTGTAACATCCCACAACGCAATTCCTTGGGACATTGAGATATTTCTTTATGGTGGGGCGTTGGTAATAAACGATAATCTTGGAACAGCCGTTATTAATAAACAATTTTTTAAAGTGCTCCAACTCAACATTTGCTCAGACCATGAACTTCATTTTATCTCACTTTTGCTTGTACTACTAGGAGCAGTCGGCTCGTATTTTACTACTGTAATCATGGTAGAGTGCCCTGCGTCTTGCCCAAAAATCTGTCAAAGCGATAGTTCTCAAGGAGAAGTGAAAAGTACTAAGTATAGATCAAAGTAATCGCAATCTGTGGCACCAATGTAATCGATCCTTGTTACACGATATAGGATCAATTCGATCGGTCTGTATCACTTCATTTTTAATTTCTTCTGGCTCTAAAATTGCCATGCAGCACGTTAGCGTTGACTCTTTTCTCTATTGGTTCCTGAAGTTGTGTGCCTACGAAGTTCTTTTTATTTGCCCAAAAAATTATCAATAGACATAAACAGCATTTCTATTAGTCCGACACTATGCTACATGAAAGCTTAAAGTTTTACGTTTCAAACAATAAACTGCGTCTATTCATCATTGCCACCAGTGTACATACATGGTTAGCAGCTATTTTCTAAGGATGTATGCAACCACCTTGCGGCGGAGAACGAGGGTTGGGGAGGGTTCTTTTCAGCAGCATGCAGCCTTACCATGATGAACGGGTATTACTCCCTAAAGGTGACACCTTTCACCTGGGATTCATGGGTAATAATTACAGCCTTCCTAATCATTTAACAAGCGGGGTAGATGCAAGATTATGACCGACGTAAGAGAAAACCACACAATTCACATTTGATGCGCAATGCATGCATCCGTAGCATGCTTCTGCAAGTTTCTGCCGCACGTTTCCCTGCCTGCTAAGAAATGAAATAATTGTGTAGAGAGTTATAATCACTGCGAAACTTTCGCGCCAGGGGTGCAACGAGAGATTGCACCTGCGGGTTTGCAAGCGTCGCTGCACCTGCGCGTTTGCAAGCGGTCGCTGTTAACGAGAGTTTCGTAAATGAAATAAGGCCTAGTTTGGTTTTGCGTCTGCATGCTTTTTTGTCTACGCTATCTTCCCTTCCTACTTGCCACCTGCTTCAAGTCGTTAAATATTACGCGGATAAATTTTTTTAACACGAAAGTGTTTTATGCCGGGGTCCACCAAGACTTCAGTGACGTATTTCCGTCATGAAAATGACGTCGAAAAAATTTTCACGATCGGATGGCAAAGAAAAACAGTTCCATCAACGGGCACCGAGCCCACGACCGCTCGGTTTGCAACTACAGATGCCAGGCACGCTATCCACTGCGCCACGGTCACAGATTCTAGATGCTTTACAAACGCGCCTTTTTTTATCTACCACTCTCCCGGTCGGCGGGGTGGTGTTGCCCTCTGGGAGCGGTAAATTAAAGTAATTCGTCATTACTGTGGCCTCCGCGATTACCACGTACAATGCGTTACACGTCCGTCCCATTCGGCGCGTTTTCAATAGAAGTTCAATTTTGTCAGTTCCTTGACACACCGCGAGGTGCTGACCTTAGCCCAAGCGTCAAAAAGCGTCGGCCTCGCTCATAGCATCACGCTAATCCAAACCAAAAAATTACACCATCTCCCGCTGAAGGGAACCATGTGTGGATGCGAAGCAGCGGGGAAATGGTTAGCCTGAGCGGGATATAGTGTAATTTTTTTTATTGCGTTCTCGAGCCTGTGTCTTCCTCTGGCGTAGAATCAGCTCTGCCTCCCAGTCTCCATCCAGCTCCCGCTGCGTGAAACTGCCGGCGTCCGAGGTATTCGACTCCCGCAAAGTCGCAAGATCATGCGCGTCTGCCTCTTTGCAGTCCATGCCATTAGTGTCGTCGTGGCTTCAGCGAGGGAAGAAGAGCACGAGCTCCCCGCGTCTAGAGCCACAGAAGCAGAGGCGCCCATCGTCTGCTCGTGCCACGTCAAGACGCCGGAGTTGTCGCTGCTGCCTACACGTCGCAGGAGAGAATGAGGCGCACGAGAGAGGGGATTGGAGAGGGGGATTGGAGAGGATGTGTGTGGAGAGGTGGTGTGTGTTGAGGGTTTGCGCATGCGCAGTAATGGTGGTCACGCCGCACCCCGGATTGAGCTCCGCCATAAGATCGCTCTGCAACGCGCGCATACCTCACCTGGCTGTAAAACCGCGCTCGCCGCTCACGCGCTCGCCCCGAGAAATATCGCGGCTGGGCTACCGGGGCAGCAAGACGCGCTTTGCGTTTCCCTCTAGTACGGGCGTGGTGTTCAATCACATTTTAACATGCCGCGGGATGGCTACCAAGTTCTACGTTCAGTATGCGACGCTCCTCTGACTATCACACCTCGTTCTCTGATTACGCTTTCATCTTTAACTACTACAGCTACCACAAGGGATTGTTTATTCATCTAGCATGGACATTAGTAGTCGGGATGGATATGTACAACCAATCATCAAAGTAGGTACATCCACGTTAAACGGTGCTATAACTGCCAGACATCAATATACATTGTGCAAACTCTCTTACCTCAATGTACAGTAAACATTCATTTACGCGCCTTACGCGCCCTCAGTTACGCGCCTAAGGGCACGCTTTACTTTAGTGTTATTCTGATTCATATGACGGAGGGATCAACCACGTTTTATGGGCGAAGCTCCTTAGGGTGTGGGTCGTTCCCTCCTCTGTAGTAGTAGTATATATGTAGCCAGCTCTAGCTTAATGAATTGCTCACTAGATGGCGTTTCATGTATTTCTTAGAGCTGTAGTTTAATGAATTGCTCACTAGATGGCGTTTCATGTATTTCTTAGAGTGCAAAGATGAAATAAGGAGGAAGGCATTTTACGATAATTCAAGGGGAAGCGCTTTACTGTTTGAAGCGAGGTCGGGTTGCCTTAGAACGCGTAGTTATAAAGCGAGATTCAGTGAAGAAGAACAGTGCACATGCTGCGGGGAAGATAAGGAAACAGCGGAGCATGTTCCGATTGAATGTGGAGATATCCGCCCAGGTGTACGTTTGGGCACGAGCCTACATGATGCCTTGGGTTTTAGGGACAACAATGGAAAGCTAAACACACCCGCGATTGAAATAAGTAAGAGACGGTTAAAGCATTGGTGGCAGAAAATTAGAGAGGAAGGACAAAATAAATATTGGGAAAAAATAAGGACAGTCTGCCGTGAAGGGCAGAGAACTGGGCTAGGAATTCACGTTTCTTTTTTCCTGTAGTAAGATATATTTTATCGAAGTAGAGGCATTAGGCCAACATAAAAAAAAAAGAAAGATCTTTTTTGTCGAGCCAGGTGGCACACTTGTCACCGCCCCGTTATAAAGGAGACGCTCATAGCATCCATCCATCCATCCAGAGTTGCTGTTTAAAGATGACAGATGGCGCTTGTATATGCGAATGGCGCATGTCATTGGATGCCTGAGATCGTAAAACGCGCTCGCTCTTGGCGCGCTTTCTCTTTCGCTCGGGAGCGGACACTTTGCCTGCATTTCACCGAACACAAAGCCGTGATAACGAAGGGACCACGTAAACCAACGGTACAACAAAAGTTTGATGTTTATTATATACACTGTGTTTCACATTCTTTATATCATGTACTGGGCGAATTTCACGGAAGGGTTTCACGGTTTACCAATGATTTCCTACGGAGCTTCGCCCTACTCATCATCATTCACCCCGTGGATATGCTGTGATTTTTTTCATTTCTAACTAAGGCAGTGGGTTGAGATAACTACGAAATACTTCCAAAATATCACAATGAAAACGAAGTTTTTAATCTTATTACATCTGTACCATGGCGAAGGCATAAAACACATACGTTCGGCAAATTATTATCGAACTACGTCGGACTTGTTCTAACAATACGCCATCTCATCGATTATTTATTTTCTACAACCAAGTTCGCAGCATGAGCATTTATGGATGCTTTATAAGATAGGTTATTAGCGAAGTCGTTGAGGGTGATTTGGCTCCAGCAGCAGTGAGTTTCCTCCCCTTCTTCTCACATGCTGGGACAGCCTACTGCTCTTCCATAACAGCGTAGGAAATCTTCTCAATCGCGCACATTTCAGGGCGCCCCAGCGAAACCCTTAGTTCTATACGTTTCAAGGCCGTGTGAGGTGCAGACAATATCATGTGAATGCGCATGCTGCGCTACCGCATCGTCTTTGCGACGCTTGCTTGAACAGAAAAAAAGGATTTCAAAAAAATTAGGATAGCATGATCTGGAGGTGCACTGCTAAAGCAATAGCGAAGCTGATAAGCCCCTAGGTATAGTACTGGCTGTAGCTCTTTTACCAAGTTTTGTAAACTTTCTCTTCCTTTTCTAAAGCAAGCATGTAATCATCTCGCGAATCTTGCTGGATACTTAAGTGCCAGTTTCATGATTTGGGAGCAACAACCTTTTCTTTTTTTTTGCAAGCCACGCGTTGTTTCCTTTCAGCGTCATTTAACCCCACCTATGAGCTCGATCCGGAAGAAAGAAACGAGTTCGAAAAACGTAATACCATTCTTTCTAGTTTCTAGCGCTGACATTTTTTCCCTACTTCAGCATTTTTGTTTGTAGCAATTCCTTCGCCCCTTCTTTTTCTACTCTCTTAAAAAAGTATACCTATCCGCTCTCCACACCTTTCTTTTGCCACTCTACAAATCTCCTGAAAGTTGCTGCTGCTTTCAAAGGACGCTTGTTTCGTGCCGGGGCCGTTCATTACTCGCCAAATCACGAAGGATTCCGCGGGCAAACAACAAGAAAGGCGCTACGGCCGCAAGCAAGGTGTTCTTGAAGGTGCATTCTCGGAAACTCTTTCGATCCTCCTCTTATAGCTTTTTGTCCTTTCCTTATCTTTGCAAGCCAAGCGGTTAAAGTAATGCACGTTGCTCGCCTGTTCGAAAAGTGTACCGATCTCTTGACTCCTACTTTAGAGTTTTGTTTCCGCTATATCTTCCATCTAAATTGAACTTGCTTCTTTGTTTTCTTCTTTTTCTTTATTTGTTTTCTTTTGCTTAAACGCCTCTTGATGTCTAACACGTGTCTCATCGTTTAGAAGTACGAGAGCGCATCGACCTCGTCAAGTCTTAGCTCGAAAGAAGAGTACTCTCTAGCTTGCTCGAGATTGCTCGCATTCCCTTCATTCCTGTTCTCACTCCTGGAAGTCCTGCTTTCTTTCAGCCCTAAATATTTATGTAGTTGGTCATTTTTGTTTTACTTTTCTTTCCTATGTCGTGTCCTTTAGCAAACAGATCAGCTCTGTTTAAACACGTGGAGCCGACCCAGTCTGTAGTCTTGTGCGCCTAACGCAGAAGTTGCCACCAAGTTTCTTTTATCCTTTCTGCGAGAGGAGTCCAAAGCGGTCCTCTCACATTAAGACTCTCGCTCGAATTGCGCCTTCCACTCTAAACTATAACTGAAAAGAAAGCAAGAGCAATGAACTATTATTTTTATTCGATATACCCTCATCGGATGCGCAGGCACGTCTAAGACAGAATCACTTTGTAAGTCAGTTTGTGTTCCTCATGAGTGTTTTACGAACGAAAAAATGAAGGCAGCTTCGCACTAGTAGTGGCGAGCCTGAAGGAAGTGCAGAGCTGGGCGGCCTTCTGTGTTTCTCTTCAGTTTTCTCTCTTTCCGTTCTTTTCGGACTTGTCTCTCTATTTCTATTTATTTCTTCCCTTCCTTTCTCTCTCGCTATTTCTCGCTTGCTTCCTCTTTCTCTCTATCTTTTTCTCTTTCTATATTTATTTCCCTCTCTGTATTTGAATATTCCTCTTTCTCTCTATCTTTCTTTTGGTACCCTTCTTTCTCCCAATGTCTGCCTTCCTCATTATTTCTATGCTATGGTTTACTCTCTTCCCTTCTCTTTTCTCTCCTCTTCAACCTTACATCTCTCCTCCTCACTCTCACTTCCATTTCCCACGCCCTTGCTATATTATAGTATGCGAGGCTATGCTATGCTCTGCTAGCGGGCCTGAATAGCCGAGTGGTTACGATGTTCGCCTTCGGATCGGGGGCACGCGGGTTCGAATCACACCTTGTCAAGAAATTTCTTGCGGGAAGAATTTCTCTGTTTCTCTCCCTCTTCCACTTTTTGTTTCTTTCTCTCTCTCTCTCTCTACTCGTTCTATCGCCCATCAGGTCTTCGTATCCCGCACCGAAAGAATCGCCGCACATGCTCTGGGAGCAAAGCAGAAGATGAAGAAGACGACGACGATGAAGAAGAGGACGAAGAAAGCGCTTGCCGGTTCATGATGATGGTCATTTCTGTTTTCGCGTCAGGGTAAAACGGCCAGCTTAAACAGCTCAGCTGATAAAAACAAAGGAACAGTTCTTTCTTTATCCCACGTTGTTCTGAAAGAAAGAAGAGCAGTGAATGAAGGGTTTGCTTATTCGGCACAACCAATGAGACCAATAAAAAATGACGGCAAGGAATGTACAAGGGAAATTATTTGTAGTCGGTAACTGCGGTGCAGTAGTTATGGCATGAATGGAATTTAATTAATGTGGGCGAAATACATTGCGCAAGGAGGGACCGAACCTACAGCCTTCGGATAGCGCGTCCGATGATCTACCAATGCTTTAAGCATTCTTGTGAGAAGCTGAATTCATTGCAATGTGAGTATAAAGGGTTACCCCATCTAAATGTATTACGATACGAGCTAGTTTTTGTTTTAAAAGAAATCGAAATAGATGAATAGGTAAAATCAGATCTCCTTTCAACAGTGTAATTAACGCGGCACAGGTGCAAAATTCATTTCCTTTTTATGCAATAGGCTTCATACAGTCAACTTGTTTCCTGGGTCTGAAAACTCGAACAATTAAAATTTATTTAAGCAAAGAGAAACCGCAAGGCCGTTCGATCGGTCTTGAGCGCGGTTGGAGTCCTCAGTGCAGGAGCCCATGAGCCGCAGCCGCCCTGAGAGACCCGATCGAGCTGGTCTAGAGCGTTTACGCTAGATGGTGACCGCAGTGCCCAGGGACCTCTTGCAGAATAATAGCCGAGCGATTGCAAACGTTTCAATGTGAAAGTCACACAAAGGCTCGGCGCCCACCAAATACTAAATTCACGCAGAGTGCTCTGTGCCAGTGTTTCGCCGAAAGGGAAACTCTACAAATAAAGCTATGAGTGTGTACACTCATTATATGCCCTCAATGTAATGAAAACTTTTGCACCGACCGTTACAGTACAAGATACGGTATGGAGAGCAAAGAAATTAATTCTCAAATCTGAGCAGTTCTAGACGTTCCGTAAATTCATTTTTTTTACCCTGCATTGGCCCACGTTTGAATGAATACAGGAAGTGTGGCGGACACGCCACGCAGTCTTTCTCAAAGTGCAGAGTTTCAAACCTGTAGTTATGAAAACACCTTTCTTTTCTCATATTATGGCGACGTATGCGTGACACCAACCCGAAAGGGCGGGGTAAATGGAAAAGGCGAGAGGATTTGCATAATGTCGCTACTGTGTGAATGAGAAATGCGGGAGAGCGAGGGTTGTGATGAATGACGCGTCATGCACACTCGGCCTGTTTTACCTTCAATGAATATTCATGAAGACCTCGCTTTTGAAGAAGTTTTGAGCAAGCGCTTAAGACTCGTCGGCATATTGCTTGTTTTTCAATGTTATCTCGCAGCCTGGCTGTGCCTTAAATACCGTTAGCAAAAGAGAAAGCGTTCCGCTTCTTCGACATACGATTAGAGGTGTGCGAACAGTGAATTTCAGAACCGAATCGAATACGAATCGAATTGTGGTGACATCGAATCGAATATGAATGCGAATCAAATATAAGGCAATCATTTTCAAAACAGCCCTAGAATTCCGTAACATTTCATTTGATACAAATATTCACAACCTTTAACGAAAGAACATCACAATTGCTTTTAACCCACAAAAGCTACTGCAATTATGTAAACTGAGGTAAGCTCGTACGCATCAACGACTAGAGCATTCGGGATATTTTGTAACTATACAATGACGTACAGCACTAACTACAGTACTCAATGTGACACTCTGTCTCCAGCCTTTAAATAAAACTGAGACGTATGAATTGGGCAATTTTGAACAAAACACCACACATGCAGCTAAACATGTAATGGAATAGATGAACCAGTTATCGATTCATGGGCCTTAGTACCGAACGCACCAATCAAATATCATTATTGAATACTGCATCTGCAAAAACAATTGACATCAACATAGCAGTTGCGTCTGTTGTTAGTCATATAAACGCGCACGAAAGTTACACTTTGGTATCCGAATTCAGCCGTAGCTCTTGCCGTGCCATGAACAATCTCATGGTGATTGTAGTGGATTGGTGATGCATTCACTTCGGCGACACTGCAGCTTGAAGCAAAACCTTATCCGGTGATCACCTTTGTCCGATGATCAATATAGCATCGATAGTCCATTAAAAGCTGGGGCTGCATGCATCTTGACAATTGAATTGTTAAAACAAGTAAAAATGACCCCTCGCTGGTTGAACGTTTCGTTACTTCGGGGTTTTCCCGTCGATGCTGATTATTCGAAAAATATTCGGAAAATATTCGGTATTTCGAACGTACACTATTCGATTCGAATACCGAATCGAGTAGAATTCTATTCTATTCATTAATCGAAATTTTCGAATATTCGCACACCCCTACATAAGATAGATAGATAGATAGATAGATAGATAGATAGATAGATAGATAGATAGATAGATAGATAGATAGATAGATAGATAGATAGATAGATAGATAGATAGATAGATAGATAGATAGATAGATAGATAGATAGATAGATAGATAGATAGATAGATAGATAGATAGATAGATAGATAGATAGATAGATAGATAGATAGATAGATAGATAGATAGATAGTACATTTTACTTAATTAGTCCAGCGCTGTCTACCTATAAAAATTTTCGTGTATTTGTATTTGAAAAAGACTACCAAGGTTGGCACTTAGCTAGGAACATATGATTATTATTTCCAAAGGAACGATTGCCTAACATTCATAACGAACTGTTAGAAAGCTACACAGCCGTGACTTCCTCAAAGTGGCCAACAACTTATAAATATATGGAGAAATTATCCCTGATGACTGTCAATGTCGGGGAACTTCGGGATAGCTGTCATATGAACGAATAATCCTGTAGCGCCTAATCATGCGGCGCCCGTCAAGGAAGAAGTTCACTTTCGGCCGCATGGTGGGTGCAGCGCGATAAAAAAAAAAGTTCGAAAACTCAACGCTGTCATAGCTGGATTTTTCTCGTATTAGCTCCGACAATCCTGATACTTATGTACGACGTTTCACAGTGAAGAGGGTCATTAGGTAGCACATCATAATGGCACCTTAAGTCGCCACGCATACAACCTAATTCCGTCAGTGTGATGTGGTACATCAGATATAGACACGAACGCCTGTGAGGAAGAGCGACTCTCCTCCTCCTTTCAATCAGCCACATTAAGAGGAAGGAACGAGAAAATAGCTATCTTTCCTTAGCTTTACCCGCAGCATTTTATTCAGCAAACGCCTGAAGCACTCGCGTGAGAGTCATGTTCGCTATAGCAAGAAGAAGAAGAACTTATCCCTTCACTCACGTAAACTGCATAGTAACAACAAAATATACAAAAGACTGCACAGTAACAACAAATATACAAAAGGCGACGATCGCTCGCCGCAACATTATTGCCTGGGAATCCCTTATTCGTAGAGACTGATGCGTTTGTATTGGCAGAAATTCCTATCGCTACCAACCACCAACCACCTACAAAAAAAAAGGAAACGGGCGATTGAGCGAAGCATACTTATTTGTCAGTATCCACCCTTTCCTGCAGTCTCGATTCAAATTATGTAGATCGACTACACTCGTAGGCCTACACTTTAGCCTTTCCTCGTGAACAGCAAGCGCACTATGTCGTATACTGTTCATCCTAAAATGGCAACGATTGTCCCTAGGACCATTCTGGCTTCTTCAAGATCAGCTTAAGCAAACGCTATCTTTTCTCTGCATATTCCCGCCCGAATACAGCATTATATTTCGACCTCAAACTTCAGGAGGAAAAAAGAGAAAAAAAAACAAGGACTGAGTGATAAGGCTCACAAAATGTAAGCCCGTCAATCACGTGACCAGTGAGCAGTTTCACTCTACAACAAATAGCCCCCGCTCTCCTTCATACACCACAATATATATACCTTTCGTATGCAAGAAAAATTTCGGTTGAAAGTCAACGCTTCTACGTGTCGTTCTCTTCAGTTTCGTCATTGTCTGCAGATGTGGCGTTATTTGTTACTACTTCCTACACCCTTTGGCAGAGTCAATTATTATTCTCAGTGCTCCAAACGCAAACACGCTTTCGCGCACCCACATATCGTCGATATCACACCCCGTCCACACGCAGAACGCAGCACCCAGTGTCGCAAACCAACTAGCAGACGCCGCCGACTAGTTTCGGGACACATGCTGTCGTATAAAAAAGAAGTACTATAATTTACGTCGCTCGACTTCAATGGCTTTTCTTTTTTCCACAAGACGAAGACCAAAGATTCGAAAGTCCACTGCATTCTCAAAAGGCCGGAGTTTCATAAACGACCCGCGATATTGCAGAAAAATGAAGTCGAGTATAACAATCTCGTTTTTGTATGCACCGAAAAAAAAACGAGCAAAACTTATAAACTCTATCGCCTTCGGCACTTTAACTCGACTGCTGCTCCGAATGTGCGAATGCGCGTCACGTTCACTTGACTCAGCTTCCTCGCTTCGCCAAAGTAACGCGCGTGTTTGCGTACAGCGGTGAAAAGCAGTATATTTGAAGGCATGTTTTTGTCCGTCAGTTTGCCGTCTTTGGATAACGAAACTGTTCCTTAGACGACGGGGTAGTTCTTACTTACACTCTTAGCCCTTTCAGTCTGGTGAGGTATTCAAAGAGCTCGTAGAGGTTGTGTCTTTTTACTGCATATGCTTGACTTGATGCCTTGCACACTTAAACTTGCGTTTCCTCTTCTAATCTGCATAGACAGAACGCCGCATAAAACCGATGTGCAGATGAAGAAGTCGGTAAAATCTAAGGCACATCGAGCAGCTGCATAGTCGAAAAAGCCAACAGCTCGTATGCTATCGTGCACATTTCTTTAAACCTTTTTGCTGTTTACGACTGACTACTATTCTGCCATTTGGCAAAGCGTTGAACGAGTGTGGCTCTATTTCTATATCTTTTAGCTAAAAAAGAGAGAGTGAGATAAAGGGGAGCAGGGCAGGGAGGTTAACCGTAATTACAAATGTTTGCTACCGTGTACTAAGGGGGAGAGAAATGGCAAATAAAGATGGAAAGAAAAGCGGCGAGAATAATTATTTGCGGAGTAGTGGGATGTTATGCTATGAAGCATATGCTCCCGTTCCTCAATATTCGTTTCGGCTAAAAAGACTGCCAAAAAGTGCGGCTCCAAGTTACGCATTTAGATTTCGCTGGTTCCTGTTAAACGTGGTACTCATTCTGCAATGTCTGTCGAGTTGCCGTGCAATGGAAATAACTTCAAAGTACGATTTAGGTTTGTTAAGGGCCCCCTTGTTTTCGCGATTTTGACAATATCAGTGATGCGATCGGCCAAATCCAATTCGGCGCAGCTTCAAGAGCAGTTAAAACCTTACTTTGGAGCAAAAAGTCAACCTTTTGGAGCAGGAAGGAGTCACCTGTTTTCGAACGCAAATGTTCTAGTCTCTATGTTAGAGAAGTAGTACCCTGCTGAATGATATAGACATATGCCCACATATATGCATATTTGTTCATTATATCCCAGATGATGAAATTAACTTGCCGATCTTCATTTCCTGCAGACAGCCTTAGGATTGCCCAGCTCCATGTCCTCAGGACACCTAGCATTTGCCGACAACAAAGTTGAAATTTATAAATCAGTGAGGCTCTGCCACATGCTCATTTACAGTGCTGGAAGCGCAAGCTGCATAATTTTTGCACGCTTTCTTTTTACAATCGAAAATAACTATTGTGATGACGTTTGCGTTTTCGATACAAGCTGGGTGTTCGAATGTTATGGCTAACTTCCCGCTGTGGCACTTTGTTGATAGAATCGTTCGTCTGCAGGATCCTGGGGCTTAATGAAATACAAGATTTCATAATTAATTGGTCACGTGTATCCGAACAGTACTACGTGATTTAAATAATTTGCGCCAATAGGAAGCTTCATATTTAATATTTACGAATTCTTTAACATGAACTTTTGCTTCAGCAGAGCACAGAATCTGGATACCGGGATATTGCAACACCGTGGTTTCCCAGCAAAAAAGAAAACCAAACAAACAAATTTGCAGGACGATTGAGCTTCGGCTTCAAGAGTAGAACGTGATCACGTAATCCAGCCCCATGCTTATCGCCTCTTCAATTGCCAGCCTGACTTCGGTTCTCGGTACATGCCTCAACCGTGCCGCAACGTAACAATGGCCGTTTCAAACTATCCGACAATGCCTACTGCAAGTACAGTTGCGCAGTTGCCCAGTGCCCACTACGCCCTAATTCTTCCTTTTGCGAATCACCAAAGGGTCCCACTACGCGCCCGTAAGGCAACACACGAACCTACGCAGCTGCTCACTTTGTTGGTGCTTTTGCTAATGCCGACGATTAAATATGCCTGAGCGCTTCACAACGGGTGGACCTTTAAAACACCCGCTCGTTGCGCAATTCACATGTTTTGACGCGTGGCGCGATTGTACGCACTACTTCACGCATTAAGGAGACTCCTCCCAATAAATGAGATTGATATAGTGTTTTTTTTCCGAAGAAGTTTCAACCACTGGCGTGGCTCCGTAGTAGAAAACCTGCTCGCCACGCAGAAAGACTGGGTTCCGTTCGCACACAAACCAAATACTTTTTATTATTAATTTATTTGCATCTACTCGAATTTTTCGCTCACGGAACTGCCGATTTTTCGCTCAGAACCAACGACGCCGACGCTGACGGCGACACCGGAATTTCTGCGAAACGAACTCTTTAACGCTATCGCGTTAATAAATAAACAAACTGTACACAGATGGAGAAAAGCAGTCACTGGGGAACCAAGGTACAGCTTTCGGCTTCGACTCATCGTGCGTTGCACAGCTGTATGCGCGTAGAGTATGTCGCTGTGAAGCAGCATGAAAAGGCATAGCTCATGCTTAGGAGGCAGCTACACAGCATCTAAACTGGGCTCCAATCCACGCTGTGGAGGCGTCCAGTCATCAAAGTGGCGGTATCACCTGATCCGACAGACCAATGCGACATAGCTTTGAACGATTGAGCAATGCTGTTCACGAAATGATTTCACAGCGAGACGATTAAATACACTGTACTACCCTGTTAACGCTGCCCTTGGAAATTGCTAACTACGCCAAGCCATGCCACAGCGGTATCACTACACAAATTGAATCAGTTTTCGAGAGGGTTCTTCGGTTACATACGAAAGTGTCGTGACCACCTAAACGCGAGTCTGGTAATAAATTTTTGCAAAGTCTGCATTTTCAGGATGTGTACAATGCTCCAGTGCCGGCCCTACACGTTGGCCTAGAGAGAGCTTTTACTCCACTACAGCGAAATGCAAAGAAGCCTGCATGGAAAGTGCTCTTCTTTTACGATTGTTTTTCACTGCGGGCACAAAGCACCCGTATGGTTCAGACATATTCACAGTCTGCAAGCTCGGGCGTGAAGCTTAATGGTTAGGACACTCGCCTTCCGAGCGTAGGGTTTGGGTTCATACCCAGCCCCTCCTGGAACATCATCATCATCGTTATCATCGTCATCCCTGAAATGCCTCCGCTTCGGCTATTGCATAAGGGTGGGTACATATTGAGAAAATTGGTCAACAGTAGTGTAAATAAGAAAACTTGAGCAATAATCCAATGAATAAAAACAGATGAACCCCCCCCCAAAAACTGGCGGCCATCCCACCCTGAGAACGTGAATGTGCAGCAAAGCTGTATCAAACACTATACATGCTGATGGGAGGGGGGGGGGTGGGGACGGGGGGACGGCGGTGGTATATTTTATTATTACTTTAGAGTAATGGTAATGATACTCGCTTTGTGGTCGCTGTGGTAGAGCGCGACTGGTTGGCGTTGTAGACCAATTTGGAAAACGTCCGATTAGACACTTTTTAACAATTTATCTAGTAAGTATCAGTGTTTTCCTGCTTACTACAGAACCCCGCGAAATACAAAAAAAAAATAAATACCACGTGAAAGGGCCACTTGCGCATCTATGCGAGCAAGCGGGCATGTCGTGTCACGTCGTCATAGAGTGGCTCGGCATATATTTAACTCTGGCTAGAGATAACTGGGGTACTCAGTATAATTAATTTCAATTTGTATGGAAAGTTTAGCCACTTCCTTGTGTTATACCCGAGTGGGCGTGGTAGTGCATTTACGAATGAATAGAAACGGAAGGGTGAATCCCTCCAGTATTTGTCGGCAAATGTGTAGCCTGCCTCCAAGATGGCGTCCTTGACATAACAGAGTTTCTAAAGTTTACTAGTCGGGTAGCTTCCGTTGTCATCCAGATGCGTACGTGCTTTCGTCGAACCTTGCGATTCGTCAGCTCACTCCTAAAACGTATCGACTTTATGAGCTTGATCCAAATTTGCGTCATATTAAGAAGTCTACAAAAACAATCAGAAAAAAAGAAAAAGCTACATATCTATATGTGACACTGTCCTCGTTTGAAGTGGAGTTGTACTAAACCTAAAGCAGGCGTATCCTCAGCAAGAACCCCTCGAGAGTAACGATTCGCAAGGACGCGCCACTTTAGGACAGATGCCTCTGAGAGACGTCCAGTGCGCCGGCCAACCAACCAGCCGCGTTCAGCGAACCTACCGCCCGTGTAGGGACAAATCAGCCGCGTCTAAACACGGACAGCTCCAGCGCTCGTTACACGCCACGACTCCTCCGCCGACTGAGCCTATCGGTTTCGAAGCCGGAAGGCCAACACACCAGGCGAACAGTCAAGACACACTCTTGAGCTGACATCAACCTGGACGCATATCAAATCCACCCGGTCCATGGCATGGAATCCTGACTCCAATGGAGATTCGGAACCATCCATTTATTACACAAAGACCTCCCATCGCCGCCGTACCCACTATGACAATCAACGCTCCTTGGAACGGAGAAACTGTGAGGACTGCTCTGGTGGGAGTTATGAAGATTAAAGGCGCTTACATATCTTCGTGAACCACTCTTGGTAATAGCAGGTGCCAGCCAATCGCTGCCGTGGGCACACGTTACCTAAACCGGTCAACCAATGGGCAACAGCACCCAAAAAACGAAGACCTTTGTGTAATTTACTCGGTGATATATGTACAAAGCGGCGGTGTTTTACCGAAAGGATAGTGAGTTTCAGTAGAGAGTTGCTTCTCCCCCTTTTTTCCCACTACATTTTAGAGACCACGCCGACATTCAGGCACGCAATGCGAGATGACGAAGATATATATATCCAACGAGACATCACTTTCGAGGTGCAACGAGTTTTGTGTATTATGGAAGACAACGTAAAGATGAAGCACGAGCTCCACGCATAAAAGCATGGCGCATCTAACATAGTTATTTGTTTATTACATACTTATATTTGCGCACTCAGTGAAACCCTTCCCAGAAAAACGGAACACTCTACGCGATCGTAAACTAGCATATAAAAGACACGCGAATGGTATCACGGCCTAGGTCAGTTCTACTCGCCCGTAGAGGACCACATTCTGCTCCTTATCTCACACAAAGCGCACATACTACTTATCTATTGGGAACACGACTCAGTGACGGAGCTTGTCACTTTAACAGCTGGAGTACAGTGACGAAGCTACATTTCAGACTCGAACGGCGGCCGAACTGTACGTGAAGTCTGCCTAAATGAAACGGGCAGGATAGTGACGCCTATAAAAATGCTGCGTCACCATGTGGTTCGACTGCCCAGCGTGTATAACTGCTGCGCCGTGAATATAGTGCAGTCCTTAAAGCGACTTGGCCTGTCAACTTAGCGCGTGTCTATTATAGTACCCCTTCCAGTACACTGTGTACATATTTCACTTAGTGGCTCGCAGCGCGGCTCTAGACCTGGCTCTGTCTTCAGCGAGTGGACCGTTCCAAATTCGTTCGTGATGACCATATATGGGCAACGGCGCTGCGCAGCTCCGCTCTTGTCCGTCGGTTGTTATCAGCCGGGCCAGTTGTTCTGTGCTTCTAGGACACGTGAAGACCTGCC
Source organism: Rhipicephalus sanguineus (assembly GCF_013339695.2). Classification (NCBI taxonomy): domain Eukaryota; kingdom Metazoa; phylum Arthropoda; class Arachnida; order Ixodida; family Ixodidae; genus Rhipicephalus; species Rhipicephalus sanguineus. Next base: position 53,052,785 of record NC_051185.1, read on the forward strand.
CTGGGACCATCGCTGGGTTGTGCATGGCCCCGCGTGTTCTACACTACCAATATTTCTCGTTAAGCCGTAAGTTTGGAATCGTTTTGCACCGAAGATATTCTCTCGATACTTGTCGGGGGAAATCAGACGGAGCGTCGACGCTAGTAACAGCGAACTAAATAGCCTTTGCAGCTAACACGCGATTTTGGTGTCGAGCGCTTGCATTGCTCTAAGGCGTTAATGCAGCATGAAATTTGCGCACGTGCGGGAATTGCTTTGAGGATGCAAAATAGCGCATCCTGACGTGCGCGTTGCGGCGTTGATAACTCGATTGATTGTATTGATTTACGAGGTTTAGGTTAAAGGTATTCACTTCCGCGTTAATAAATAAGGTTACCGCTCGTTAGGTTTGCTACGTTTGCGTGAAATAGGTAATAAAGGGCCAGGCGTTGCTCGTTCAGTAGCGTGAATAATGGCGTGCGTAAATGGCTGAATGACACTGTTATGATTGTTATGTAAGCGCTTATACGAATGCTAACACCTTTGGAAAAGCGCTGCCTTACTTCTTTGTCATGTTACAGCTAAGGACTGCTTTTCTTATCCCCGAAAGTCTACAACATGAACGGTGACGCAGTTCCGTGCGTTTTTCTTGTGTAGGTGTCCCTAAATCTCAGTTACAGGCCAGTTACGGATCTGTTTCGTGACGATAGGATATGCTGCATACTTTGCTGATGCCTAGTGTCTGTGTCGCGGCTGACTCATGGGATTCCAATACATGCGTTAATTACACCCCCGGAGCCATAAAAGGCCTCGAAGTAGAGCACTGGGTATTTATTTAGTTTGGCGGTCAAAGCCAATGGGGTGCGCGCGAAGAGATACCGAGGATTGATTTGTGTCCTCAGGATCAAACACAGATATCTGCTTATTAACAAAGCAGCGGAAATTAATTAACAAGTAGTTGCGGGGATTTCACGTGCCAAAACTTCTCTACACTCACACGACGTGCAGTCAACCATAAAAGTTTACAGACCACGCGAGCCGTTGGATGGCTGGATGGGGCTGTACCCTTTTCATCGGACGGCAGCTCACGCCACCTGTAGCCGTAACACGTACTATCTCTATGTAGTGAAAGACTAAATTCCACTCCGGCCTTGATTTTAGCCACCTCTCCGGTTATTTTGATACAAGATTATTGTCTCTCTCTCAATGAAATAAGCTCACGTTGGTTGCTTCTAGCTGCTTAAAGTCTATTTTGCCTTTACTGACCGCCAATGCGTGGAAAAATTAAGCCCCATTGCCCTCGACTGTAGGGTGAATCCCTGTGCATGAAAGTGTCAGGTGTTCAACCGTTTCTTTTTTTATACCCATGCACCGCATAATGTGTCTATCCCTTCGTACGAAATTTCGCATTAGCTTGTGCGCACACAGAGCAAACACCACAAGTGTCGCGCGTGCTGCAGTCACTTCACCTGTAGAGTGTTGGAAGATTACAAGCGAATCATTTCGCGCGGAACATATCGGCTGCTTTTCTCTACAGCGCTGTTACGTCATCTAGCCCAGCGCGTTAACGGTTATGCACCGTTTCACCACCTGGCAGCGACCAGGAGCTAAAGGCTTCGGAGCGGCGGGCGCGGCCATAGAAGCCTCAGCATCATAAATCAAGAAGTCCCACGCGGGGCCGCTTACCTCACATGTAGAGGCATCGTCGTATAACGTTTTATAGATAACGCACGTTTGTTACGACACGGCGCTGCTTCCTGAAGCGGCGAGGACTGGCGGAGGATCGCGAGGAATGGGCGGGCCCCTTCAACGCTTCAGTTGCATCCGGAGTTTTACTCGACGCGCCGCGCCTTCATTTGATATTCCGCACGTGGCAAAGCGCGAAACTCAGGCGTCAACGGGTGCGCGAAATCGGAGGCGAACGAACTGTACGTGTTGCCACGCTAAGAGGCTTATGCAGAACACGTGGCGGAGAGTTACGCAGTAGTCATCATCTCGCACAATGAAGACGTAAGCTTATGCAGATGCATCAGGTGCTCAGGATGGAAAATAACGAAAGAAAAAAATCTCGCTCAAGCACGCAGGAAAAACAAGAAGTTGTAATTAAGGACGTGTTTGCTTTATCGCATTTGAGCGCGATGGCTGTAGAAACGTAACTTCGTGGCAATGACAGCTGCGCTTGCTGCCGTATGTCGCAGCGCCGAATGGCGGGTATGCGTACCACTCTTGTTTCGCTGCATGGTAGCATGGTGGTAGCGAAGAGACACTACAGCACATCTTCTGCGACTGTTCTCATTACAATGCGCAGAGAAAATCACTCGCAGTCGCTCTTGCTCGTATAGATCCCAGACCGATGACGGCAGAAACGATTCTGGAATGTCGTCGTGAGAGGTCATCGCGGGTGAAGGCGACGAAGGCAGTTCTCAACTTCTTGAAGGCATTAGACTTGCACCGGCGGTTATAGACTAACGACGTTAGCAGGACTGTGGGATGTGTGTGACTTTTGTGCGTGCGTGCTCTCCTTCTCTCTCTCTTTCTCTAGAGAGAGAGAGAGAGAGAGAAAACATTTTATTAAAATATATAAACCAAGCATGTGGGAGGGAACCCTAGTCCGGGGTCCCTATGATGATCGCAGCGACGACACGGGCCCGTCCAACCAATGCCTGGCGGACCTCGGGAGGCCCGTCGCAGAGGGCATCGTCCCACAGCTCTTTGGTGCGGAAGGGGCACAGGATGACTGGAAGGGGAGGGAATAATTTTGCGGTGCACTCCACCGTGACATGGAACGCCGTTGGGGAGCTGCCACAGCCCGGGCAAGAGTCTGCGTAGCGGTCAGGGTAGAATTTATGCATGGAGAGGAGGTTGGGGAAAGTATTCGTTTGAAGTTGGCGGAGTGCCACCTCTTCCTCTCGCGAGAACGACGGTGGTGGCGGGGACATGGTTTGTCTAGCTCTGGTGTAGTATGTTAATATGTCTCGGTATGTGAGTGGAGGACCCACTTGATCTGGACTCTCGGCCTCGCCATGCCGGGCAGCTCGGTGGGCAATTTCTCGAGCGACCGCGTGAGCGTGGTCATTACCCGGCAATGAGGCATGGCCAGGAGTCCAGAGCAAGTGGATACGTTGTGGGCTGGATGTGTCTATGTTTATGTTTGACGACTTGTGTAGGATGTAGTGAGCCGCCTTGGGGATTCCGCGTCCCATCAAAAAGGCTCGGCATGCTTGCTGGGAATCGGTTAATATGTACACCTCTCCAGGAATCTGAAGAGCTTGTTGTACAGCAAGCGCGACACCAAGGACTTCGCCGTCTGTAGGTGTAGCACTCCGCAGAGAGGCGGCCGTAAGTAAAGTTTCACCGCCGTCCAACACTACCGCAGAATACCCGTTGCAGCAACGTGCGGCATCGGTGTATAGCGTATTTGTTTCAGGGATGTCACCGAGCATGCGCACCAGGTACCGAACACGAGTGTGCCGGCGTCCCGCGTCATGCTCAGGACTCATGTTCCGGGGTAGCGGGTGCACCTTTAAGGTTCTACGGACCCAGGGAGGGAGAGCGATGGTGGTGTCCTCGACGTCATTGGGCAAGACTGGGTATCCCAGTCTCGAGAGGAGGTGCCGCCCAGTGGGTGTGAGCAGAAGGCGTTGTCTTTGGCTGGTCCACTGAGCTTCCAGTAGCTCACTGAGCGTGTTATGCGTCCCTAGGGCTAGCAAACGTGTCGTGGCGGTGTAGTGTGGGAGTCCGTGAGCGAGCTTGGTCGCCTTTCGCAGCATTACGTCAATCCGCATCTGCTCGGACTGGGTAAGTCTGTGGAAGGGGAGATGGTAGGTGATGCGACTGATCACACAGGCTTGTACCAATCGCAGCAAGTCCCGCTCTTGCAGTCCCGAGCGCCTGTTTGAAACCCGTCGCATCATGGCGAGAATCTGTTCGGTTTGTCGGGACAGGAGAGAGACAGTGTAGTTTGCTTTCCCGTTTGCTTGAACGTGTAGCCCAAGTATGCGAGCACGCTCCACATGAGGGACGGGAACGCCATCCACGTGCACCACGATCTTGGGTGGAGGGGTAATGCTACGCGCCCGGATGAGAACCAGCTCGGACTTTTGAGGGGCACAGGTCAAGCTGCACTGTCGTGCGTATGTGGTAACGATGTCAGCTGCCTGCTGCAGTCGATCCTGAATGGCCCCGTCTGACCCTCGCGTCGTCCAGATCGTGATGTCGTCTGCGTAAATCGCATGGGCGACATCAGGGATCTGATCGAGCAGCTGAGGTAGTCTTGCAAGGGCAATATTAAACAGGATGGGAGACAGAACTGATCCCTGAGGTGTGCCGCGACCTGTAAGGCGAATCGTGTCGGAACGGTGAGGCCCTATCCCGATGGTGGCTGTTCTGTCGCGCAGAAAAGAACGGATGTAGTTATACATGCGGCCGCCGCAATGCGATTCCGCGAGATTCTGCAGGATCAAATCGTGTGCCACATTATCAAATGCCCCTTTTAGATCAAGGGCGAGGATGGCCCTCGTCTGGGCACGCGACGGAGGGCCCATAACCTCCTCCTTGAGTTGTAGAAGCACGTCCTGCGTAGAGAGATGTGCCCGAAATCCGAACTGTGAGTGGGAGAAGAATGACTGTCGCTCAAGGAAAGGTTGCAGACACCGTAAAAGCACGTGCTCCATTAATTTTCCGACGCATGAGGTAAGAGATATCGGCCGTAAATTTGCTATGGCTATGGGCTTGCCTGGTTTAGGTATTAGGGAAATGTCGGCATGACGCCATGCCTGTGGTAGTGTACCCTTATGCCAATAGTCATTGAACAGGTTCGTGAGATGATTTAGATCCGAGTCACTGAGGTTTCGAAGTGCGGAGAATCTAATGTGATCTGCGCCTGGTGCCGTGTTTCGACGGAGGTCTTGAAGTACTACGCGAACCTCGTCGACTGTGATGTCCGCGTCGAGTTCCTCGTTAGATTCTTCCTCGTGTGGGTAGTCCGGATACTTTGGAAGGGGCCCGGTAGGGATGAAACGTTGTTCAAGCTCTTTGAGAAGGCCGGATGGATCGTCTTTGTACATATGTGTTAGTCTCTGTAGTTGGTGAAATGTTTGTGTCTTGGTTCCGGATGGATCTATGAGGGCGCGAAGTATCGACCATGTTTTCGCTGTGCCCAGGGTGCCTGAAAGACGCTCGCAGAAACGCCGCCAGTTGTTCCGGACGAGGGTCTGCGCGTATTCTTGTGCCTCCTGCGAAAGTTGGTCGATACGCCGGCGAAGCCTGCGATTGAGGCGTTGGCGTTTCCAACGCCGCGTGAGCCCTCTGCGCGCCTCCCACAGATGCAAAAGATGCGGGTCCACGTCCGGGTTTGCAGTTGTGGTAACGATTGTGCGCGTACACGCATCTAGGTCATCTGTAAAAGACTCTAGCCATTGCTCGTACACTGATACTTCGGTAGGGTTCTGTCGACGCTCCCTGAACCGCACCCAGTCCGTGATACGTACCCTCCGCTCGGGGCAACGTGCATTGTGTAGTGTTAGAGTAGTGGCCACGATATAGTGGTCACTGCCTAGATGTTCGTCGAGAGGACCATGCGCAATTACTGGTCCTGTGTTTCTGGAAAAAGTAAGGTCGGGGCACGTGTCTCGTGAGACACTGTTCCCTAAACGCGTGGGGTGTCCTGGGTTTGTATGTAAGGTGTATCGCAAGTTGCATATATCATCCCAGAGCCGAGTTCCCTTGGCTGCAGATTTGCGGTACCCCCACACTGTGTGCGGAGCGTTGAAGTCTCCGCACACGAAAAGGGTGCGCCCAAGACGCCCAAATTCAATTAGGAGGCGATGAAATGAGTCTGTGCGCGAGCGGGGAGAACTGTAAACGTTTAGTATGTATAGGCTATGACTTTTATTGTCCTGAGTAATTATTTCGAGAATTTGATGCGGGATATCGATGCTTGTAGTGTGAGTGTTGCATGTGATGTTTTTTGATACTAGGGCTCCCACGAGTGGAGAGTTACCCGTAAAAGTGTTGAAGCCGGATAAAGTAGGCGAGCAGTTCGGCTCCTGTAGGAGGATAACATCTGGAGGGCTCGTGGTCATAGCAACGTACTGTTGCAGAGATCCCCTTTTTTGACGGTATCCCCGGCAGTTCCATTGCCAGACCACGATCTGTTCCTGGCTAAGGGACGCCATCATCATCGTGAGAGGAAGCTGTTGGGCGTGAGTATGGGTGCGTCCTTCTTGCACCCGTTAGTGGTGGCTGGGGCCGCATGGCTTGGGTATTGGGTAGGGGAGCGACGGAGTCAAAACGGGAGACTAACTCAGCGAAGAGGGAGTATGTGCGCTCTTCTGATGCCTGTATTACAGCGATGATCTCCTTCCGAAGCGCTAGAGATTCCTGCCGCACATTGTCTATAGCTGCCTGAATTCTAGCGTTTGTACTCTCTATTGCAGCGTCCAGCTGCGCATGCATCTGAGCGTGACGCGCCTCCATGTCACGGCGTAGCCGCGCAATTTCGGGGAAAGGATCGGTGCTGGTGTTCGGTGGAGGAGAGGGGCGGAATGTGTTATGGTGTGGAGGATGGGGGGGAGTGAGCTGTGCGGGACCCTGCTCAAAACTTACCTCCCGAGGTGCCGCCATGGCATTGCTGTTATCCGAGGCCCGTGGCTGCTGATGCTCCGGGGTAGCTGTTGAAGTTGCCGGTTTGCTTAGTAGTGCCTTCTTGTACGGCGATGGGGATGCTTGTGATGCCGGGGTAGTAGGGCGCTTCTCCTGGATGCGCGCTGAAGTCGACTGGGAGCGGGATCGGGAACGGGACTTGGATTTTGTCCGTGTCTTGGAGCGGGCTCTGGACCGTGTCTTCGAACGAGATCGCCCACTCTTCTTCGATGTTTCAGGAGCATGAGTGGTCGCTGATGAAGGAGCCGCATCGGTGGATTCCGTCATTTGCCGCCGTTCATCGTCGATGGCTTTTTTGCCAAATTTCTTGTCATTTTGTTCCGTGTCTCACTCATGACTGCAGAATTGCCAAACGACTGGAAGACTGCCAGGGTAGTCCCTGTGTTCAAGAAAGGTGACAGGTCACTTATACAAAATTATCGCCCAATTTCACTAACATCCCAATGCTGCAAGCTTGTAGAACATATTATAGCTAATTGTGTGCGTGAAATTCTGGAAAATAACGCTGCGCTAACAGAACATCAACATGGCTTTCGGAAAGGGTATTCAACGATTACCCAACTAATAACGGTAGTTCATTCGTTCGCTTCATCTCTTGATTCTAACAGCCAAGTAGACGTAATATTTCTTGATTTTAGCAAAGCTTTTGACAAAGTTCCGCATGATAAACTAATTATGAAGCTTAGAATCCTTGGCATCCCTGAACACTTCATCAGATGGATTTCTGCGTACCTTACGAACAGGAAGCAATATACTGACATTGGAGGTCAACTTTCCGAAAGTTTGCCAGTTACTTCAGGGGTGCCCCAGGGCAGTGTGTTAGGCCCCCTGCTTTTCTTGGTTTATATTAATGATATAGTTGACGTAGTAACCCGTGGTGTTCGAATCCGATTATTTGCTGACGACTGCGTATTATTCAAAGAAATCTTTTGCCCCGACGACCAAGTTGAGTTAAATAACAATTTAAATAATGTATTTCAGTGGTGTGAAAGATGGGGAATGGTGCTCAACGCCGATAAAACCGTACTCCTCCCTATTACGCGTAAAAAAACACCCCTGCCTTTTACTTACACACTTGGTTCTTTGCCACTTAGGCAAGTCGACAATTATAAATACTTGGGTGTTACAATAACAACTACATTATCCTGGAATACACATGTCAATATCATTTGCTCATCTGCGTTCAGGAAGCTCTGCTTTCTAAAACATAAACTTCGCGACGCCCCAAGTAATGTTAAATTATTGTCCTATTATTCTTTAATAAGACCAAAATTAGAATATGCCAGTGCAGTATGGGACCCATACACTCAAAAAAACATCAAGTCTCTCGAACGAATACAAAGGAAAGCAGTCCGGTTCATTTTCGATAAGTACTCACGAGTTGATTCTCCATCTGAAATAATGAAAAGCAACAACATTCCCCTTCTTAGCGCGCGCCGAAAGCAGATTAGAATGGACCTGCTTTCCCTTCTTCTCAACCGCAAACTTGCCATTGACCCATCTCCGTATCTGACACCCCTATCAACCAGACCCACAAGGTATCATCACGCCAAATCATTGACACCTTATTTCTGCAGGACAGACGCTTATAAATACTCGTATTTTCCACGCACGGTCACAGATTGGAACGAAATAACTCAGGCATCCCCTTAGTATTAATTCCTCCTTCACATTCACCGTTCCTTCCACACGAAAATTTCATTGTCTCACCATTTCAGTTTCCACATATTTTGATTGCAGTGCTTTTTTCAATTTTTGCCCTCAATAGCGAAAATGTTTGAACTGTTGCTTTCTATTTATTATTGTGTTTATGTATTTATTATTGTGTTTATTCCTTCTGTAATTCCAAATATTATGTAGTATTGCCATGTGTTATCCCTTCTTTTCTTCAGTACGCCGTTATTCGCATGATTTATGAAATAGTTCTTCCATGTCACCTTGTATTTACTATGACTGTATCCCACAACAACCCTAAACAAATTGTTATGTCACTTCTATGTCAACCATGTCGTAATGAAACTGCCCACCTGCTTGGACCTAAGGGTCTGCAGTATGTACTAAATAAAAAAAAAATTAAAAAAAAAATAACCCAGGATCTGTTGAAGGATTGTCGCTGTTGTCGCGGGCACTTTGGGTCAGTGGTGGCATGATCTCCACCACAGGATTTGCACCGTGGAGAGCATGGATGCGACGGCATGGGATTATCGATGCCGCACTGCTCACAAATGATGAGGTCCGGTGTGGGGCAGTGGTCGGCTCGGTGTCCCAATTTGAGGCACGTTTTGCAGACCGGATGTCTGGGGCGGTGGGGGTAGCAGCGTAGCTCTGCTCCTAGAAAGCGGACGAAGCGTGGCACGCGAAGCCCTTCGAAGGTGACCAGTGCAATGTTCGTGTGACCCATCATCCGAGCCTGTAGTATCTGGATGCCAGTCGCTTGCATTTCCTCTACCAGCGTATGCGAGGTGGTACCTGGTTCCAGTCCCGGGACAATGTCTTTGCACGAATCGTCGGGGGCTGCCAGATATGAGGATACCGGGTAGGTGCGTTGGCCGAGTGACAGCTCTTGGACCTGCAGCAGGGCGTCTGCGACGTGTGACGACGGAGTGCTTATTACGGCCAGGTTTTGCTCTGGCCGGGTTCTTAGGATGACGTTTTTTCGGTCACTTGGGCTCACTCCGGCGGCGGCCCAAAGCGCGGTGGCCAAGGTTGGTTTGGGCCATTTATCCAATCGGAGACCTCCGAGAGGACGCAGGACAACCTTTTCATCTCGGAATGGAAGAGGAGGCAGGCGCGTTGTCCCGCTCGGCCTGGGCTTGGTGAGAGGGTTTTCCGAGTCAGTTTTGAGGAGCGAGGCTGCTTCGAGAGCAGCGGCGTTGCGTGCGCGTCGCTTATTGCGGACTACCTTCCAGCAGGCACCATTGTACGCGTCGTCTTCTGTCGCGTCCGTGACGGTGTTGAAAGCCGCGGAATCTTCGTCCATGCCTTCCCCAAGTTGCGGGTCATTCGTGCGTTCTGCGGTAGGAGTACTGGCAGTGTTGTGGTCGGTCGAAGACCCAATAGTGGCTGCCTTGTCGGTTGCTGTGAGCGTCTCCTCGGTGTCGCTTAACATCGTCGGCGTCGTTTGCTGGTTGTCGCTATTAGAAACGGTGCATAATAGCGGCAATGAACCTAGACGCTGCCTGCGCTGGGGATCGTGGTTGTTGTCGTCAAGAACGGCATGAGATGCAACGCTGCCCACCTCGAGCGGCATGTACCGACGTCGCCGCGCCTCGGTGGTACAGACGCCGGCTCCGTTAGGCTTAATGGGGCGTTCGCCACCTCGGGATGTTGAAGGCTTGCGAATCAATTAGAGATGGACTCACAGTGTCCGCAGCTGCACTGGGGAGCTCCGGTAACTAGGTAGGTCAAACTGTGCAGACGAAACGGATGCCGCAGTTGACGATCATCCGAAAAAGAGGATCGAAACGAGAGCCCGTGCGAAAACACGTCCACACAATGTGGCCACCTGGCGGACTCTCTCTTTCTCTATTCTTTATATCTCCCCCATCCCTTCCCCCAGTGCAGGGTAGCATACCGGTCCCTCTAGACTGGTTAACATCCCTGCCTTTCCTTTCTCTCCTGTTCCTTCCTTCCTGATACTCGATATGCACTCCTTCAAAGCGTCGTGAAATGAGAAGAGAAACGCTATGCGCGTCGTGTCTTCCCTCTACCCTGGCCGTTACTTATGAAAGGGCGAAAAGGAAACGCGGTGCGACAGCCAGGCGAGCGTCGGAGAGCTATTTTTCAATATAGATGGATGCTTATGAGCGAGGCTTGCGCCAAATCCGCCACCTCACGGTGTGTTAAAGCGTTGAGGAAATTAAACTTGTATTGGAAACGCGCCGAATGGGACGGCCGTAGCAACGGCGCGTTTTTATTTGTTTGTTTGTTTGTTTGTTTGTTTGTTTGTTTGTTTTTACGAGCCTGGTAACAAAGAGTCACCGCCCCATTTTAAAAGGGACGCTCATAGCATTCATCCATCCATCCAGCCAGCCATCCATCCATCCATCCATCCATCTACCCATCCATCCAAAAGCACTGTAAGAGGAAAGTGTGAAAGATAAAAGGCTCACTCATGTAGCCTGCGTAATGCGCTTGGCGGTAGCTCAGTGGACTAAACGACCGCCAGCCTCACACGGACCGACAGTTTATGGGTTCGATTCTCGTCCACGGAACTTATTCTTACGTTTTTATCTTTTTCTTATGTTATGTACTTCCGTGACAGAAAGACGTCATGGAAGTCTTGGTGAGCCCCGGCATAAAACACTTTCGTGTTAAAAAAATAAAAAAGAAAAGAACTTGCGGGACGATTGAGCTTCGGCTTCAAGAGTAGAACGCGATAGCGTAATCGGGCCCCATGCGCATCGCCTTCTCAATTGCCAGCCTGCCTTCTATTCTCGGTGCATGCCTCCACAGTGCCGCAAGGAAACGAGCGTCTGTGCGCTTAACATTGACTGTTTCAAACTATCCTACAAACTATCCTACAATTACTTTAGAGTAATGGCAACAACACTCGCTTTGTGATCGCTGTGGTAGACCATAATTGGTTCCGTTGCAGATTAGTTTGCAAAACATCCGATTAGATACTTTTAACTATTTATGTAGTAAGTATCAGTGTTTTTCTGCTTACTACAGAAGCCAGCGAAATACAAAAAAAAATACCACGTGGCATGCCCGCTTGCGTGCCTATGCGTGCAAGCGAGCATGTCGTGTCGCGTCGTCGTAGAGTGGTTCGGGATATATTTAAATTCTGGTAAGAGATAAATGGGACACCCTGTACAATGAATTTGAATTTGTATGGAAATTTTAGTCACTTCTTTATGTTATACCCGAATGGCGGTGGTAGTGAATCTACGAATGAATAGAAACTGAAGGGTGAATTTCACCAGTATTTGCTGGTAAGTGTGTAGCCTGCCTCCAAAATGGCATCCATCACATAACAGAGTTTCTAAAGTTTCTTAGTTAAGTAGCTTGCGTTGTTATCTAGATGTGTTCGTGCTTTCGTCGAACCTTGCGCTTCATCAGCTCACTCCTAAAACGTATCGACTTTATGAGGTTGATCCAAATCTGCGTCATATTAGGAAGTCTACAAACACAATCAGAAAAAAAAGAAAAAAAAACCTGCATATCTATTTCTATATGTGACACTGTCCTCGTTTGAGGTGGAGTTGTACTAAGCCTAAAGCAGGCGTACCCTCTGCAAGAACCCCTCGAGAGTAACGATTCGCAAGGATGCGCCACTTTAGGACAGATGCCTCTGAGAGACGCCCAGTGCGCCGGCCGACCAACCAGCCGCGTTCAGCGAACCGACCGCCCGTGTAGGGACAAATTAGCCGCGTCTAAACACGGACAGCTCCAGCGCTCGTTACACGCCACGACTCCTCCGCCGACTGAGCCTATCGGTTTCGAAGCCGGAAGGCCAACACACCAGGCGAACAGTCAAGACACACTCTTGAGCTGACATCAACCTGGACGCATATCAAATCCACCCGGTCCGTGGCATGGAATCCCGACTCCATTGGAGATTCGGAACCATCCATTTATTACACAAAGACCTTCCATCGCCGCCGTACCCACTATGACAATCAACGCTCCTTGGAACGGAGAAACTGTGAGGACTGCTCTGGTGAGAGTTATGAAGATTAAAGGCACTTACGTAACTTCATGAACCACTCTTGGTAATAGCAGATGCCAGCCAATCGCTGCCGTGGGCACACGTTACCTAAAACGGTCAACCAATGGGCAACAGCACCCAAAAAACAAAGAGCTGTGTGTAATTTGCTCTCTGATATTTTTACGAAGTGGTAGCGTTTTACCGAAAGAATAGAGAGTTTTATTAGAGGGTTGCTTCGCCCCTTCTTTTCCCACTACATTTTAGAGACCACGCCGACATTCAGGCACGCAATGCGAGATGACGAAGATATATATATTCAACGAGACATCAGTTTCGAGCTGCAGCGAGTTTTGTGCATTAACGTAAAGATGAAGCACGAGCTCCACGCATAAAAGGACGGCGCACCTGCCCTAGTTATTTGTTTATTACATACTTATATTTGCGAACACAGTGGAACCATTCCCAGAAAAACGAAACGCTCTACACAGTCGTAAACTAGCATAGAAAAGACACGCGGATGTTATCGCGGCCTAGGTCAGTTGTACTCTCCCGTAGAGGACCACATTCTGCTCCTTTGCTCGTTCAGCAGCGTCTTTGCTCGTTCAGCAGCGTTATTTGTGGCGTGCGCAAATCGCTGCATGACGCTGTTATGATTGTTATGTAAGCGCTTATACGAATACTAACATCTTTGGGAAAGCGCAGGCTTCCTTCTTTGTCATCTTACAGCTGAGGACTACTGTCCTTGTCCCCGTAAGTCTACTACATGAACGGTGACGGAGGCCCGTACGTTTTTCTTGTGTAGGTGTCCCAAAATCTCAGTTACAGGCCAGTTACGGACCTGTTTCGTGACGATAGGATATGCTGAATACTTAGCTGATGCTCTGTGTCTATGTCGCGACCGACTCACGGGATTCGAATTCATGCGTTAATTAAACCTGCGGAGCCATAAAAGGCCTCGAAGTGGAGCGTCGGGTACTTGATTGGTTTGCCGGTCAAAGCGAATGGGGTGCGCGCGAAGCGATGCCGAGGATTGATTTGTGTACTCAGGATTAAACACGGATATCTGCTTATTAACAAAGCAGCGGAAATTAATTAACAACTAGTTTCGGGAATTTCACGCGCCAAAACTTCTCTATACTCACACGACGTACAGTCAACCATCAAAGTTTACGGACCACGAGAGCACGTGCTAAAGCTGCCTGTCCGTTGGATCTGTGCCCTTTTGATCGGACGGCAGCTCACGCCACCTGTAGCCGTAACACGTACCATCTCTACGTAGTGAAAGACGAAATTCCACTCCGGCCTTGATTTTAGCCACCTCTCCGGTTATTTTGATAAAAGATTATTATCCCTCTCTCAATGAGATAAGCTCACGTTCGTTATTCCTACCTGCTTAAAGTCTATTTTGTCTTTACTGTCCCTAAACACCAGTGCGTGGAAAAATGAAGCCCCGTTGCCCTGGACTGTAGGGTGAATCCCTGTGCATAAAGGTATCAGGTATTCAGCCGTTTTCTCCTGTTATACCCATGAACGGCACAGTGTGTGTATCCCTTCGTATTTGGCTTGGTACGTCATAGTCTGCAATAGTCCAGTCCTGCCCTGAAACGACAGGTAGCTACCCCGAGGGTTATCGTAGAATTTTTTTTTTGAATTTCCTTCTTGAAAGTTTTGCAGGTTTACAGTGCTAATTTCGTAAGCATCCCCATTTTGCACAGGACCCTCTCCGTTTCTTTAACCTTTTTCTTAACCGATGTTGATTTTTCGCTTGGTCTACTGCTGTTTTCTAAGTATTTAGTTGACAATTTTCTGAGTCCACGCCACCTACCATCTAGCACAGCAGTGGGCTGGAAATAGGTTTTCTGCTTATTTCCTGGCATATCAATTTTCTACAGCCGCACAGTGCACTGTTCGTTCCTTTCACGCACACTTCTATACCTTGATAGCCGGATCACAGCTATCACGGCGCGCCTCGAGTGGTTGGCCGTCGGGTATATATCACATTGTGAGAAAGATTGCGATTGATAACAGTTACGCTGATAGACTCCTCTACAGACAAAGATACACAGCCACTACAGCCGAAGAACGCGTCGCATTAAAAGCAGATAGGCGCAAAAAAATTATCTCCTGCAGTGGGAAAATAGCCTGGCCATCGATTAAGGGACAGATGCGTGTCGGTCGTATTGCTGCTTTCGATCGCCGCTGACGTAGCGGAAATTTCGAGAAGACGCTCCTGGCCACGCACTCACATGGTCCGTAAATCTTTGTGTTGACTGTATACGTGGCGCGCCGCTGCAGCGCAGCACGAAAGTTCGTATGAGCTTGTGCGCACATAGAGCAAACACCCCTAGTTTGCTGCATTCACTTCACCTGCAGAGTGTTGGAAGATTACAAGCGAATCATTTCACGCGGAACATATGGGCTGCTTCTCCCTGCAACGCGGTTACGTCAGCTAGCCCAACGCATTAACGGTTATGCACCGTTTCACCACCTGGCAGCGAACATGAGCTAAAGGTTTCGTAGCGGTGGGCGCCGCCATAGAAGCCTCATCATCATAAATCAAGAAGTCCCACGCGGGGCCGCTTACCTCACATGTAGAGGTGTCGCCGTATAACTTTGTGTAGATAACGCACGTTTGTTACGGCACAGCGCTGCTTCCCGAAGCGGCGAGGACTGGCGGAGGATCGCGAGGAATGGGCGGGCCTTTTCAATGCTTCAGTTGCATCCGGAGTTTTGCTCGACGCGCCGCGCCTTCATTTGATATTCCGCGCGTGGCAAAGCGTGAAACTCAGGCGCCAACGGGTGCGCGAAATCGGAGGCGAACGAACTGTCAGTGTTGCCACGTTAAGAGGCTTATGCAGAACACGTGGCGGAGAGTTACGTAGTAGTCGTCATCTTGGGCACAACGAAGACGTAAGCTTATGCAGACGCATGAGGTGCTCAGAATGGCAAATAAAGAAAAAAAGCCTCGCTCAAGCACGCAGGAAAAACAACAAAAACTTGTAATGAAGGATGTGTTTGCCTTATCGTATTTGAGCACGATGGGTGTAGAAACATAACTTCGTGGCAATGACAGCAACGCTTGCTGCCCTATGTCGCAGCGCCGAATGGCGGGAATGTGTACCACTACTACTTCGCTGCATCATAGCACTGCAAATCTTTGTAACGTAGCTAGTCGGCACTTACGGCGACCATTATCATCAATGCTCATACCGTTAATGAATTATTAACTGTTAACTCGTTTAATTTATATGGTACTCACAGAGGCCATTAAAACATTACAAATGGGGGCTACTCATTCTGGTGCAAAAGACTTATACAAACACATGTCGCAGTAGGCTTCGAGGCTGTGGTCTGTACCACATTTTTTTTTCGTTTGTACTGAGCTGCGGGAACGCGAAAGGGGCGCATCTTAAAAAGAATAGGTAACCCTCCCCTCATAGGCAAATTGGGGGAAGGGAACCTTAGCGTGTGAATGCCTCACATACTATTTTTTCTTTCTATCCTGTTGCGCCTTGCTCCCTCCTAAATCTTTCCTTCCTCCATGCCGGAAATTGAACCTTAACCCACGTGCTTAGCAGCGGAACACTTCAGCTCATAGAGGCAACAACGAATGTCATGCGTTCATATCCAGGCAGCCATTCAATGTGGCGACATGAAATGACAAGTGATCCCGCTAAAAGATCAGGTTCCCATATCAGCAACGGCGAATCGCGGACAAGCCCGCGATCGAGAAAGCATCAAATATTCAAAAACGACTCATGCAAGTACGCATGTGAGTAGCACACATTCCTTTACACATGCCTGCGCCAGGTTTCTGGCGTACAACACCGCCGCCGCCACCACCACTGAAATCTGGAATTTGTACCAGGCTTCGCTTGCAAAACTGCACACGCGCCTGGGAACATACGCTATGAAAATCGCTCTGACAGCCTCGTATCTCTGGATCTCAGCCCAAAGCGCGAAAGTCAAGAAACAACAATAATAGCTCAGATAAACGGCAAACGTGAAAAATACGCGGACATGGGAAAGTACCTTAGCGACTTGGAGACAGAGCCATCCGAAAGACATTCCGACTGACGTCGTTTGTGCGCCGACGTCGTCAGCAGCGGGCGCAGCGACGCCTTGCGGTGAAGGCGTTATTCCCCAGAAGACCACGACCACCACGGTGACAACCATTAGTACGACGTCTGGACAGAGAAGAGCAAGCCAGAAAAAAAAAAAAAGAAAAAAAAACAGGACTTTGAAGTCACTCGACACCAATACGTTGGTGCGTGTCGTCAAGTTTCACCTCGGAAAAGAAAGGAAGAAAGAAAGAGAGAAAGCAACAGAGCGTATTTTGTCTTCGTTTGAACGATTCTTTTGTGACTGTCTTCCGAGTGAAAATGTGAACAAAGCAGGCCTGTTTCAATGCAGGAAGAAGCTAGCTGATTCGGCCGAATCTAGACACAGCGGCCTATTCCCATTCTGAAGTTGCCGAGGTGAAATCAGTGGGCGCCTACCCAGCAGGCTGCAGTCTGAGGGGAAACAAAAACAGAGGTATCAGGAGCGGCGCGGCAGGTAATAGCTAATGCGAAATCGTCCAACAGAAAGTGCAGCGCAACAACACCTAGCTATGCAATCAATAAATCATATATGATATTATATTTTTATAAAAGTCACACGGTCCCTTATGCATTCGCTAA
The DNA here is from genome assembly GCF_013339695.2 of Rhipicephalus sanguineus. Classification (NCBI taxonomy): domain Eukaryota; kingdom Metazoa; phylum Arthropoda; class Arachnida; order Ixodida; family Ixodidae; genus Rhipicephalus; species Rhipicephalus sanguineus. Next base: position 53,069,762 of record NC_051185.1, read on the forward strand.
AGACGACTCGAAGGCGAAAGCCGTGTTCTTTATCTTTTACGTCTATGTATTGATTCTGCCCCGCCACCCTTCGAAAGCCCTCTGCACCAAACATGGTTTTGCACTGCCTCCAAGATCGGATGCACGTCACCTGGTTTTGCATTGCCTCCGTGATCGGATCACCTTTGACCAAGCTACGACACATAGTGACGTCATGTGATTATGTGACGTCACAGTGACGTCGTGATGACGTCGTAATGACGTCACAACTTCTGACAATCTGTCAGGTCATCGTGGTGTCCCACAGTGACGTCCTCACGTGATGACGATTTTTTGCATCACTCGTCCCCGATGCCGCAGGATGCCGACGCCGACGGTCAAATTTCCCGTTTGGGGACGGGCAATAAATAAAGTTATATCCATCCATCCATCCATGAGGCACTTAAGGAAAAATTTTTCACCATATTCACAACTCACCCATCAAAAGTAGGCAGACAGATGCACATTTGCAGTGATGTAGTGTCTCGTAGCAGAGTGCAAGCGCGCTTACGCGCTTGCACTCTGCCTCAGTCGGAGCTCGTGCGCATGCAGGGCTGGCACGTGAACTGCGGCTGGTTGCGGTTTGCGTAACGGGGCTGTCGGCATTTCGCTTGGGTTGTGACGCCTGCAATGCATAGAGTGGTGTGCGTAGCGCTCGAGCGCTGTCATCGTTTCGCTTGGTTCGCGACGCCTGCAGTGAACGGAGTGGTTTGCGTAGCACTCGAGCGCGGGCGATTTCTGCAGCAATATGTAACGAATGTTACATCGCTGCAACTGCGGATAGCCAAAACTTCAAACACAGTTGGCGTTGCCCCAACGCGAAGCTGCGCTCAGAACTCACATTAAGGAGTATCGTAATCGTCGGTGAATTTTTTTACAAGCTCGTCTTGCAAGTGCAGATAAGACTGCATAGATTTCGTGTTTTTGACAAGCGCGTCTTGTCTTGACGATGTCACCTTGACATCGCCTTGATGTCACCTTGATGTCGTCTTGACGAGGCTGCAAACCGACGGCGAAACCAAATGGACGCAACGTCACGCTCCGCTCGATTCGCAATGCCCACGAACTATAGGTGACACGCTGTGCGATTCAAGATGGCGCCCGGAGGAGGGTCAACCCGTTCGTTAGCATAGGAACAGATAGGACGTGCGGACGTACATCACGTGCCACTTTCACCGGATGAGGTCATGAACTGCACTGACGTAGATATTAGGCCAGAATACTTGCCCAAACCACGGAAAGTGCGAAATGCTCGCTACCTCATTATTTACCGCGGTGTACGAGGTTATATTTCGGCTCCGGTACCGTGCATCAGCGACGCTTTACGAATTCCTGAGCGCGCTGCAGAAAACGTATTAACTGAACTGCACTCCAAGTATACGGGCCGTGCCTGCCTGCCGGGTTTGCCGTAGCAATAGGCCGCGAGCGCGTAACGCCATCCTTGCTGCACACGACCGCATGTTTAACATGACGGCGGTTTCTAAACATGTTGATCCCTCATCGTTACTTGTGTGGTGAAGAACGCGGAGTGCACGTTTCACTTCTTTCGGATGTTACATGCATGATGCGCACCTCGAAAAGAATGCACACGCAAGCTTTTCGCAACGTGGACGAATTTGTGAACACTACGCCGTTCGGACGGTCATAATTAAGTTCATTTGGCAACTCAGCGGCGCGGCTTGTGGACGCGATTGCACGTTTCACTTGTGCTCGTCGAGCTTTTTGGTGGGAGCATGCGGCCACAAGAGTTGCGCTAAGTGCATCGCATCACAAAAATTATGCTTTTATGTTGATCTCCAGACTATTCTACATCAAGTACAGTCAAAGTGAATTACGATTGTGAAAATACTGTCGTACAGATGGTTAACCAGCAAAGCACGTTAAAGAGAATCGCTGCTTCAGCATCTTCACTGACACGGTCGCTATTGGTGCTTTCACCGCCTTCAATGTCCAGTTAAAAATCCTCGTCGTCAAAGTGCACGGTCTCTTTGAACATCACTGTCGAAATCAATGTAAATAATTTCGTTCCCCGAGAGCTGCCTCGCCTTCTCCACGTTCTGGACTCAGAGAACACTTTGCTTGCAGTGTGCTGCCACAAAGTAACAAACATTCAGTGGAGCACTGGCTATGAAAGCAACACACGGGTGAAGGACAACGTTGAGAGCGGCGCTGCCGACCAAATTTCGGCCAGCTGGGGTCTACTAACGTGGATATACACATATTTCATCAATCAATCAATCAATCAATCAATCAATCAATCAATCAATCAATCAATCAATCAATCAATCAATCAATCAATCAATCAATCACGTTTAATCTCCGTCGGAATGCGTCAGCTGTGGACAACATTGTGCCCACAACGCGGCCGGTACTGTGGTCGTAGTTCACAATAGCCGTGGAGCGAGCGCAGCCCCGAATGGTTGCTCGCAAGATTCATACATCTCTTTTTTTTTTCTGACAAAATGTAAGGTGTTTTAGTTTAGTGTATCACCTATTTAGTACGAAGGCCGTGATATCACTTGATTATTGAAGACAACATCGCGAGCTCACGCGAGACGCCGCGTATACTGTTATGGATTTCATGCGCTACAAAAACACCGACGGACAACATATACAAACCAAATAGCGTGAGTTTCGAAAGAAAAAGACAGACACTAAGATTTCACTAACCTGCGTGACCACAGAAAACTTCGCGGAGCTGAAATGTGTACGCTGTGTGCCATCACTGGCAGCACGACTTGCCCAGGGTGCTTCACCCCTTATTTTCACGAAAACTTCTCCTCTCGTAAGAAATACTCAAATATATCTTGTTACGTCCCTGTTTGTTCACGGCTTCACAAAACCTGCAAGGTCGTAGTGTTTCTTTCAAACCAACGCGTTCACAATCCGGCTAGCATAGCCGAACTGAGGAGCGGCTGCCGGTTTATCGTCTGCTAACCCTCCTCCTCACATTCGCTTGGTGGAGTGACAGTCTATGGGCATTGCGAATTCACTTCACACGCGGAGCAAGAGATGTGTTCTACGTTCCGCTGATCGCACGATCGGTTTGCGCACGCGCACTACAGGCCCTTCTACATTTTTTTGTGTAAATTGCTAGCATACGCAAGTCTGACCGGGGCGAATCGTTAACGCTCGGCTATAAGTGTCTAATAAATTGCAAACGACTTACCCTCGTATTCAGGGCGCCTTAACTTGAAGTCTCGACTTGACTTGGTAAAGTCAGCCTCAAGACAGCGAGTGAATTCAAACTCGTCAAGACAGCCATTGCATTTCATAGACGCTCCGAGTGCCTTGCTTCGTAAAGTCAGCGCTTACTCATAATGAGACGCTACTGGATTCGAGATTATGATGCCAAATTGAACGCAATATCCGCTTTTCTTTGTGGAAAAAGTAAAGCTAGCCACGAAACAGGTGCCACGCTGCGTTTCGGTCGTTTAGGACATGGAAACCCCACATGTGCACTGCAAACGGGTTTGAGCCCTTTAGGGAGTTTCGGGCTCGACGCATAACGTGCATCTAAAAGGTACTACGCAAAACCCCCTTCAAAGGAGGTTCAAAAGGAGGTTTTATTTACATCCAGTAAGGGAGTGATTAGACGGAACTAAGGAGGTAAATTTGTGTTTTTATTGAACCCATTTTGAGGGCTTGAACGGAGCGCATTGGAAGTTTTTCTGGTTCTTTTGAGAGCTTTTAAAGCCTCCTTCTGGAGGTAAAGTTGGTGTTTTTATGTAAGCCATTTTGGGGGCTTGAACAGAGCGCATTGAGAGTTTTTCTGCTTCTTTTGAGAGCTGTTAAAGCCTCCTTTTATACGAGGCCCTAGAGCGGTCGCGAAATGAAAAAAGTATATTTTAGGCAGTATATTACGTTTACCGGCCAATTTCCGCTACTATTCATCACTAGGACATAATAGAAAATTGACATCAAAGTATTTATGCACAACCATGACATTTGCATACAAATACGCACGACACAGGAATCGAACTCGCGACCACACGCACTCAAAGCAAGCACTATAACCATTACACCACAGCGCCACCACTTGCAAGCTTGCTTTTTTCGTGGGCTTATATATGTACCAATGTATGTACAAAGCGGCTGGTAACCCGTCGGCACAACTTCGAACTTCTGTTCTTGTACCATCGGCGTGTGTTTGCTCTTGCGGAAGGTCAATACATAATTTGTGGGGCGTCATGCAGGCCGAGCCGATCGACGTAAACACCCTCGGCTCCGAATTCTCCGGTTCACCGTGTCGTGCCGCTAGAAAAATTATAAACGTGTGCCCTCTTCGCTCGCGCTAAATTCGTGAATACCAGCGTGACAAAGGTATCTTCAGATGAGCGAACGTATGTGCATTCCATGAGCGTATGCTGTGGAGCAACTTTCGTTATTTCTGCAGCCGCGAACTGCGCGCCTCCAGATGCGGCAGCGTGTTATGAGCGGTTCGAAGACCGCCTGCGTTCTCATATGAAAGTTACACACGCAGAGGCCCCACTTAGAAGAACATTGTAACGCGCCTACATTAAGTGCATTTGATGCGCGCGTACTGCCGCGAGCTGCACGCAGGGGCAGCAGCGCGCTCTGAGCAGCTGAACAAAAAGCTGTTTCCGCAATTGGCGCTTATTCGCAATGCACCCTTTAGCGCGGACCGCCTGCGTTCGCATATGAAAATTACACACGCAGAAAATTCCAGAGTTACAAGGACATTGTAACGCGCCTACATAAAGTGCGTTGAATGCACGCGTACAGCCGCGAGCAGCGCCTTCTGAGCAGCTGAACGCTTATCTATTTCCGCAATTAGCGCTTATTCGCAATGCACGCTTTAGCACGGCATTCAGTGATTCTCTATAACACATATTCAGTATTTGTTTGCTTTCATACTCGGATACTACCTACATTCCTTACTAATTAGCTTTTATTGGTAAGCATCACGCCACCGCGTTAAAGCGAATGCCTAACGCGTGCCCCAAGGTCAAGGTCAACCTCCCCAGTTTACCAGTGACAGGTCTCCCACAAAACAAAAAAGTTAATGTACTTGCACTTCTCTCTTGTGAACGTCCATGTGTACTTGGCCCTCCCCTCAGACAGATGATGCAGTACCCATTAAAAAAAAGCATTACCCTCTTCCTCAATGGAACAGCTGTTCTTGAGAAAACATGGTTCTGTTGAATGACTTCGCCACAGCAGCAGAGAGGTTGGCTTGTTTGCAATTCAGAATTTCACAATCGTAACACAGAAACACGAGGACTGTAGCAAATATGCAGAAAACTGGAAAAACTATCATATATGCACTTCCTCGTCCACCTGCACACTACGTTAAACTTTATTTATACAACAGCAACCTTCAATTATGCTACTATTGATAAAAGATCACCCAATCTACGTTAGAACACAGTGATGGCTTTCTGTCTTTCTGTTGCCTATCTTCTACAATGTGCCATAATCTGTGAATCATCTGCTCAATGTGTTTGGTAATAAAACACAAGCAGTTACATTGAGCAGGCAGTGTTTCAGCAATTTGTTTTGCAAGCACAAATTCATTTCATCAATTTGCATGCACGACAAGTAGTCATACTTCAATTGATACAAGAACCAGTGGTTGCAACATTTTATTGGAATCAAAACAGCATCAGTTCTTGTGTCAATGTAAGGATATAGGTATATATTTCCATCGTCGTGCACAGAACCTACTCCCAAAACTGAACACGTGGAACAACATATACAGTACAGCCTAAGCACCATACATAATTCACAGCATTAAGCAATACGAAAGTAGGGTGTAAAATCTCATCATGATGCGCACTAACGTGTGCACTTCACCGTGCCACTATGTAAGTATAATCCAAAAAAATAAGCTACCCAAGGAACTTGGTGTCAGCCTACACACGAAGGCAACTAATTAGTACAATAAGGCTAGCATCACTTTTGGGAAATATGAAACCGTGTAGAGAGGCAGTTGTACAGTTTTTTATTGCATTAGTTTGCCCTATGGCATCAAAACATGTCGCAGATGATTTTGGAGTTGAGTTTCCTACAAAAAAGCCCAAAATAGACCTGTGGTGTTGACTGTAAGTCCACTTACCAAGGTGCATAAAAGCATTCAGCAATGCCCACAAAATTACAAGGTTGCCTTCATATGTTGCTGTACATATTTACTCACAGATACCTGGAAGCCATCGCAAATTTCTGGAAGTGTGCTTGGGAACTTGTCGGCATAATCACATGACTGCAATGTACCAATACTTCTAATATGCATAACAAGTACAGCCATGCTTCTATGTTTTTATGCCAGCTAGTGCCATCTGTAACTCAAAAGTTCATCCTTAATTCCTCACTTGATGGCTTATGCATAATTACCAGATTGAAAATAATCCAAGCACCATGGCTGCAACGTCCACTTGCAATTAGGCAATCACAGGCACTAAATACAAAAATTCCTGTAAATAGTGACTGGTGGCTTTGCACACTGGATCCTAGGAATTGATATGCCATGAGGATGAATAAAAATTGACTACACATATATAGAGACTGTGAAACAGTCAGGAGTTCAGTTCATAGGTAAGGAAAACACGAAAACAAAATCAGAACACATAGCAACGAAGGGGACGGAACGACACACTACTAACAACTGAAGTTGAACGTGTGCTTCGCTTTTTTAGTCATGCGTGTTTATATCTTTCTGTGGTTTTGATTACACTTCAGTTACTAGTAGCGTACTGTCCTGTCTGCCCCCTTCATTCCTCTATGGATGTGTGATTGCTTAGTTTTGTAATTTTTTCGTACTGTGTGTTTACATCTTTCTGTGGTTTCGATTAAACTTCAGTTGCTAGTAGCGCGTCATCCTGTCTCCTTCATTTCTCTGTGCTGTGATTTTTTTTTGCACCCCCCTCTTTAACTATGAATATACACCAACTCGCCCAACTGCCCCTGTTAAGACTTATGTTTGCTGAATAACACTTGGTCCACTCAGCGTCTTTTTAAACAATGCGAAATTTTCAAATGCACACGATATCAGAAAGGTTGCACGCAGTATTACGCATAACACTCTGCATCAATGCCAGTGTTGGCCTAAATGTGGTAAGATGTACGAGCTGTTCGACATAGTGTAAAGTGAGGCACATCAGGGTGTTCCCACAATCATGGGTGTCGGCAGGGGTTTGCACAAAGGGCAACTGCTGCCATCAAGACACACCAGTACTTGACCCCACCCAAGCTACACCAATGCTCTCCTGCTCACCAGGCCGACACGTTACGCCGCCTTGCACCCCCAAGACAAAATCCTGCCGACACTCATGGCCACAATACACTTGACTTGAACACAGACTGGTGGGCAAGCAACACTTGCTGCTTTGCCAGAAGTGTATTCCTGAAAATTACACAAAAGAGAAGTCCACTAAGATTTCTGTATACATAAAAATGAATGTCTTACCGAAGGTTCGCACTTGACTATCCTTATTGCAGACATTTTGTCAAAACACGAAATGAATACAAAATTGAGATGCTGCTAAGTACTTCCTTGTGAGCGTTTCACTTCGTGTGCACAGGGCGAAAAACAAACGGATGTAAAAAAAATGCGAAACACCACCAGAAGTGTACTCTTGCCATGTTTACCATTATGTGGGTAGTTTTTGATGTCAGTAAAGTTATCACTATAAGTACACTTTAAAAGGGTTGTGAATGTTAGCAAGGTCTTGAATAACCGCACCTGCTCTGTTTAGGAGTGAAGATTGGGCAACTTGGCACTGAACCATGGCAAAAATAAACAGCGCACTTCTAGTGAGGATAAACTAAGGCCTGCGCACAATAACAGCGCTTTCATCTTGTCAAATTGTGTCAACAGTCAGGATACTATGTATTGACCTTGAAAACTATGGCAACATAATGCAAAACAGCAAATTAACGAGATGGAATAGACAAGATGATTCAACAATCTGGTTCAACAGACTCAACAGCTGACTTATATCAATGCGATTAAATTAGCCTTGCACATCTCATAATGGCTAAGAATATGCACATGTAACCTTGGCAAATTCCACTGTTGATACGTGACCAATGAAGTTGCATTCCTTCCATGCCGTTGAGTGGCCGTTCCTTCTTTTCTGTTTTCACTGTTTTCTGATTTTGATTGTTTTCACTAGCATAAATGTTCACCCTTTTTGATTTTTTCACTTTGCAGATGGCGTAGGTGTTTGCCTTTGAATGTGCACGTTTCTTCTGCTTTGTCTTTCCTGTTTCTTTTTGTATGCGTATATGTTTTGCCTTTGAACGTGCACACGTTTCTGCTGCTCTGTCTCTCTTTTTGCTCTACTGTGCCTTGTGCACTTCTCAAGCTACCATTGTCGCTTTTCACTTGAGGCCCATTTCCTGTATTTTGCTGGAATAAACATTTATCCATTCATTTAATACCATAAAACGCATGTGCTTCACAATACACACTGCACTTAGCAAATGTCTGTCACATGATATGGCCGTCATTGTATAGCTTTAACATGATTTATTCGTTCTAGCTAAATGAATCCAAGCTAATGATGTTAATGTACCTTGATATGCTATTTCACTGTTCCTTGATGCATATGTATGAAGGTACAGTGCTTATGTACCTTAATATGCTATTTCAGGAGACGGGCAGAGTGCGCAATGCAAAATTGTTGCCGAAAAGTCTTTTCACTTCCTGACAATCTGTGCTTCGGAGGGTTCTCACAGTTGCATGGCGGGAGAAAGATGTCCAGGGTAGTTGACTGCATCCAAGTAGATGCTGCAAAATGAGAGCGCACGGTCTTGTCACATGTCAGTGTGCGCAAATTGACACGATGATGAAGGATTAAGACAAACAAATGAAGTTGGAGAAAAGAATAAATCGAAAACAAAGTTGTCCTTTATGCACATTCCATCATGTGACAATGTGATAACCGTGGCCTTTTGCTCTAATGTATATTCCCTGAAAGTATCATGCCTCATTCATGCTTTATCGCAGGCAAGAAAATTATATCGTGCAAACAACTTTATCAGGGCGCACTCCTGGGTCGATTGACTGGTCGTATGAAGCATGAGTGATATTCACAGAAGTTCCAAAACATGCATCACACATCATTGCTATCTGAGTTTAACGACTTAAATGCGAAGCATTTGTTAAACACTTCTACGACTTTGAACGGATCTATCTACCTATCTATCTAGCCGCCTACGACTCATAGCTCGTGTGGGTGTTTTATTAATGGGATGTATGCCAAAATTCGTGTGGCATGACACGACTGCATGAAGAACATGAATGATGGGTCTTAACTTGAAAATCATCATATGCATTTCATTAACGACATGATTTACCCGTCACTCTCTTGGTTCTCTTGCGACTGTTTCGTTAACTTGATATTTACCAAAATATGTATGGCGTCACAAGAGTGTATGACGCACATAAACGACAGTTTCTAACTTGCAAATCACGACACGCTTGTCATGTATGGCGTTATTTTGACAACATGGTCTCGGGGGCGCTAGTGGCCGTTTCGCATGCTCCGTATACACCAAAATTGGTATTGTGCTGTGTGACTGCACGTCCAACATAAATGACAGCTGGCAACATGAAAATAATGACATGCATGTCATGTACACGCGCCACGCTCATGGTGCGCTCGCGGCCGGTTCGCTAGCTTGACATACACCTAAATTGATATAGCGTGACGTGATTGTGCGACGAACATAAATGACATATAGTAACATGAAAATAACGACATGTATGTCATTTACGGCATGGAGCCTGGTGCACTCGCGTCCGGTTCTCTAACTTGATATCATACCAAGATTGGCATAGCCTGACGTGACTGTATGACGTACATAAATGACAGCTGGTAACATGGAAACAATGAATGACATGCATGTAATGTACGGCATGGGTTACATGCCACGCTCATGGTGCGGGCATTTCGCAAGCTTGACATGCCGATTTTCTTTTCTTTCTTTTTTTTTTGCTTTTCATTGCACTTTTCAAGCGACGCAATGTGCAGAAGGTCATCTACAGGTGCATAAGCGACGATAAGGGCTCGCAAAGAGAGAGAACATCAGCATTACTTAACATTTTTGTTCCTGATTGTGCCGAGCACGCAGGGTGCCCATCATCTGCTTGGTAATGCACAGCGGCACGCTCGCTTGAGTCGACAGGCCGTCGCGATTATCCCACTCGCAGCACAGCATGTCGCACTGTCGTAAAACCACGCATATCACATCCAGCGGCGAGAACACAGTGAGGCTGCAGGCACAAAACGCGCACACACGACCGACACAGCTGATCACTTGAGAAGTGGTGTTGACAAGGCCTAGCCGGCCTTGCCTAGCTACGACGATCGCGCCGCCGCGGGAACGACTCCCTCCTCACGTTTCTTTCTTTTTTTCTGTTTTTTTTTTCTTCGCGCGCGCATGCGGCGCGAAGCTTTGTCCCATTTCACTTCGGTAGCGCCTCGTCTGGCTTGCCTTTGACCTGGCGGGGGCGGGCCGAGTAGGCTGCAGCCGCCAAGGCCAAAGGGCTTGCTCGCTTCCTCTCCAGCCGTTCGGAGGGTCTCGTATATCTCTTTCTCTGGGCTATCTGTGCAAGGGATTTTTAGTGTGCTGAAGCATGCCGCCTCTTTCTTTCACTTCTTTCCCCAGCACAGCTGCATACATGCCCGCCAGCACTGAAGGCATTATGGAAAGCTTCGGAAAAAAAGAAAGAAAACATGCCAGAGGAAATGAGATGGGAGTTTTTTGTTCCTCTAACTCCATTCGACGAATGGCGTCAGATAGTGAATTTACCTCCTTTCTTCCACATATTTTCTTAACGAAGTAAAATTGAGGACGTAGAACTTTATTGCACCCACCTCATTACACCCTAAGGTAGTACTGTCCAGATGGAGGTAGTATTAAGGGGGATTGTAGCCCTTAAAACGCCCAATTCGGCTAGTTTGCGTTTGCAGTGTGGTGTAACCCAGCATCCGGAAATAGACACCAATGCGTAGCAACGCAGCCATAAAATAAATGAAAACGTTAGACTCGTACATGAATATCGTGTCGGCTATGTCGTTTGAAACCGCAAAAACGCCAGCAGAGCTCGTGCTGTTTTTTTCCAGAAACTATATCCTGGAACACGGCTTCCGCGATTAGTTCCGCCAATTCGCCGTTACTACGGTGCGCTGCCGGCGTTAATCGCGGAGGCCACGGCGTGCATTTCATGTTACCGTGCACTTCGACTTGGTTTCCTTTGTCGCGTAACCATGGCCTCTGTTCACTCGGCAAAGTGTGCGCGTCTCCTAATGTGACATCGCAGGCTTTGCACGAGGAAGCGTTGTGCATGCACACTTAAACGCTCATAGCGTCTCTTTGAGGCTGCGTCTGCAGTGGTAGGATGAGTCTCTCTCGCGCGCCGCTATGCTTCAGATTCAAAGACCGATTCAAGACTGCTCGGCTCCAGACTTGAGGCGGTGACAAGTCAAGTTAAGGGGCGTTTCTGAATACAACGGTTACGAATACTATTCACATCCCACTATAGGACAGTAGTTAGCCGTCATGGCAAACACTTCGATTTATGGACACGGCGTGCACTGTCCTTGGAGCCGAACGTTAACAACCGCATGTTTAATTCACACCTAGAGAAATCGCCGCTAGTGTCCTGGATAAGTGCGGCAAAGGTGTTGAGATTGCCAAAGTTCTGTTTAACGAAGGTATAAATAGATCAATAACGAGCGAGAATTGCTGATCTTGAGTATGTCTTTTAACAAAATGGCGATATACGTTTGTATAAAGAAAGTCTTCCGTAACATATGCATAGGCAGCACGAAACACTGACTGGGAAGCCAAGGCACAGCCACGCCTCCTGGCAGCGCCTCCTCCCTGGACATAAAAAAAAAAAGTTGCGGCTTGTTGCGTTTCGCTGAAACAAACGGGCACAAGTGGGGATGCTGTGTTGACAGTTCCGTCCGCGTTGGCGCTAGTAGTCGTACAGTGAGGCGCATTTAGAACAAAAACAAGACAAATCGGGATTGTGCGTGCGCGAGAAGTTCCGCCGCGTTTCACGGTGGCTTCGAACGACAACAAAGGATGTGAACGTTGGGTACCACGAATTTACGTGTGACACTAATTGGCGCTAAAAGACGTTATGCTAAAATAACATATCGTTGCTTCCGAACAAAATATGTCATCCAGAGGAGCGTTGATGGCATGACCCCAAATAATATTTGCCAAGAAGTTCAGGCTCCTCAAGAAATCGCACAACACGAAGAGACTTTTGCGTTCTTTAAATCACCATGGTGCGACTTTAGCGTTCTTTAAATCACCTTGGTGCGACTTTAGTGCGACTCACCTTGTGGTGCCACAGCGGCAGTACATTGAGCTAGGCAGCTCCCGCTATTTTCTGGGCACGCACCGGGCTGCACCTTTCTTTCTGAGCGAGCCGCCGCGGTACAGCTTTGTGCTTGGAACTCTCGGGTACAGTGTAGCAGAATAGTTCACTGCACTTCAGCAATTATGCAAACTATGCGCCAACATGCAAGTATATTTCTTGCTTAAGACGTAGCTATGCAACATCTAAAAAATTCGAGCACCCTTGCCCTTTCGCGAATATAGGCTCAAGAGCAGCTTCGCGTGTGCTTTCATGACGTACACGCGACGTAGTTTTCATTTTTACGGGATAGAGTTAAAGAACTCGTCTCGTCGAAATTTCTGCGTCGGCGTTGTTGGTAAGCGAAACGTCAGATTTGTCCTTGAGCGAAAATTCGAGATAGATACAAATACACAATAAAAAAAATTGGCCCATGTAGCACTAGTGGCACAAGGCTGGAACTAACAGCGGAGCTGGGCGGCCTTTCTTGTTTCTCTTCATTTCTGTCTTTCTTTCTTCCTCTCTTTTTCTCTGTGTATTTCTGTCTCCCTTCTGTCTCTGTTTCTTTCTATTTCTTTCTTTCTCTATATGTCTATTTCTTTCTCTCTCTTTCTATTTCTTTCACGCTCTTTCTATCTAGTTTCTCTGTTTCTTCCCTTCTCTATTTGTCGCTTCCTCTTTTCTTCTAGCCCTTTCTCTCCCCGCTGTTCAAATCACACCACAACCGGGCCAGAGGGAAACACGACGCGCGTCGTGTCTCCCATCAAGCTCGGCCGTGATATCTCACGGGTCGAGTGTAAGCGTGGAACGCGGAGTCACATTTACGTGTGACGTGTGAATGTGAGCCAGGCCGGGCAGGCGAGCGTCGCAGAGCAGAGGCCGTTCATGATGATTGTTTTCGCGAAGGCGGACCGCGGGTTTGCCGAGTTTAAACAGCTCCGCTGTTAAAATCTTCGTTTCGAGTGGGAATCGAGCCGAGGACTTCTGCGCGGCAAACAGCTGTTCTAACGTAGAGCCACGCCCGTAGTTTTGGGCGAAATGTCAGCTACCGTTGCCATTTGAAAGAAGGCGTTTTCCATAACTGCTAAATGGGTCAGTTTTGAAGGAGATTCAGCGCCAGGTTTTCACAAACATACCAACATTGATCCCCAGAATGACTAAAATCTGGGAGCGGATTCTGAAATATAAAGCTTATTTTCTACGGTTATATTTTATTACAGGATGACCCGATGGGATGCCTCACGAAAAAAGATGCTTGAAACCAGACAGCTCTGTGTAGTTCATGAACATACATAAGAAAATTAAAAAAGTCATAGTTTCACCTCAAAGGCGAAGCAATGAATGCGATAACAAGGAATTGGAATGTCGTGTCTCCCCTCTAGACCGGCCGCGATTTCTCTCGGCGCGAGCGTAAGCGGGGAACAAGGTGTAATGGCGATAGCGGGGTTACAGCCAGGCCAGGCAGGCGACCGTAGCAGAACTATTTCCAATATGAATAGATGCTGTGAGTGAGGCCGAGGTTTGGGCGAAGGCCGCCCTCTCATGACTTGTCAAGGAGGTGACAAAATTGCACTCTCCTGTTGTAAACGCGCCGAATGGGACGGTCGCGTAGCAACGACGCGTTGCAGGAGCTAATCGCGAAGGCTACGTTCATGACGCATTTCTTCACTTTACAGCTCCCAGAAGCGACACCGCCCCGCCTATCAAGAGCTCTGCGAGAGGAATGTGTGAGATATAAATGGCGCGTTTGGGAAGCCACCAGAGTGTGTGACGGCGGCGCCGTGGATAGCGTGCCCGGCATCTCTTGCCATACTGTCGTGAACGGGTTCGACTCCCGTTGACGAAACGTTTTTCTTGATGTTTTTCTTCGCCATCTGATCGTGTATATTTTTTCGGCGATTAAAGTTTTCCACCACCACCACTTAGGTGCCCGGGCGTACCCCGGAATTTTGGTTAAGTAGGTGGTTTTACCAAAAAATAAATAATACGAATGGGTATTTTTCTTAAATATGTCAAGGTTTTCAGCAAGTGGGCCTCCGCCCCTGAAAAGAAATTCCTGGCTACGGGCCTGGTAAGCGGTATGCCAGCGCCGGGAGTTAGACGCACTGCGCCCGGCGCAGCGTACACTAGGAAAACAGTAGAAAGGATATCATAGGGCAGAAAATAGGTAATCCCAAAATGTAGAACGTAATCACAAGAGAAGAACAGAAAAAAGGTAGCATAAACACAAGAAAGGAACACAAAACGACAGAAAAGAGCGGATCAAAACGATATAAACAGAATAGAAGCACAGAAAAATCAATGCTCCACAGTTTCTACAGCATTCTCTTGAGGTGGAAAGGGCTTTCATTTTTTGTATTGGTGTTTTAGTACAACCGGCACTCATCGTCTTTCATCTCCGCCCTGAGTAGCTGCCTTCACTTGCGTCTTCGAGCCCGCGCGCATTCGCTGTTCCCATCCCGTTTGGCTGAAACGCGAAGGCGTGGGCGTGGCTGTTCGGCGCGACGTCTCTTTCAGGCCTGAGTGTCCTCGACGCTCAGTGCACGCAACGGAGCCAATATGTGGCCGCGTCTTGACTTCGTCCTTCTGTATCTCGCACAGAGAGTAAGAAGATAGCGTGGCCACATTATTGCGTTGCTTTTCCTTTCGCCGTCAACCGTCTATGGGCGGAGGAGCGTTTGCTTCCACATAATAGTGGAGCCACAGATGTGCGAAGGCGAGTTTTCTGCTTCTCTTTCTGAAGGCGGCAATCTTCTTCGACATATAGGCACCGTCCACTGACCAGAGGGAGCTGCGTCATAGCTGCGTTGCTCGCGCTGGCCCGTCCCAAGTTGGCTGATGCTGATATTGGCCGTTAGGGGCACGTAGAAAACAGACGCCCGCACGCGTCCGCCGTGTAGCCCGGCCACAATCCCTCCACTCATGCATGGAGGGAGCAAGGAGGTTAAACAAAAAATTGCTGGAGTGGCGACTATTGCGCAAGAGTAAAGCCGTACCCGCCACAAGATGGCGGCTGCGCCCGCCATCTTAGTAGGGGCACGATGAACCATCGCCGTTTGGCGAACGAAAGCCAGCGCTTTCGTCGCACGCCAGACGAGTTTAATATGGCAACTTTTGGGGGTCAGATACTGCTCCGAGTGTGTCTTTGTGTTGCCTCAAAGTCACGCCAAATTTTATTGAGGATCAATCGCCAATACTCCTATCGACGGGCTACTTTTGTCGGCAACAACGATTTTTTATTTCATAATTAACGTAGTATTTACACTAACATATCAAACCCATTTGATCTCTGAGTGGGCACCACCAGAAAAGAGCATGTTTCCGAGCTCTTTGGTGGGCAAAAGCTGGCTTCACATTTGCTGGCAAGGCATTGCGAGAGCTTCCACTCCAGATTTTTTTTTCTTTTAAACCTCCTTGGGAGGGAGACGCGTCGCGTTCCATTTTGACCGATCCCATCTCACTATTGCTTTTTTATCCGCTAGGATTTGCGTTCTGGCGCTGCAGTCGCACTCAAAACTCGACTGTACGGTGCTTCGCGAGACTCGCCAAAAGATAAAAAAAATTCCAGCCAGTTCCACGCCGTGAAAACAGTAGGACTGCGAAGCTGCTGCCCCTTTGGTTACGCCTTACATTTTGCTCTTAGTTTTCGGCAGAGTTTTCACTCAAGGTTTCTTTGTGATTTGTTTGTTCTTCAAGTTGAGCCATATGGATTCAGCGTGGCGGTATGCTCATTCACGGCCGTGCTTGAA
This sequence comes from Rhipicephalus sanguineus, assembly GCF_013339695.2. Lineage (NCBI taxonomy): Eukaryota > Metazoa > Arthropoda > Arachnida > Ixodida > Ixodidae > Rhipicephalus > Rhipicephalus sanguineus. Next base: position 53,085,869 of record NC_051185.1, read on the forward strand.
CGCCACGGTAGCGTTCCAGTGCGGCCGTGACCCCTTCCTCCCAACCACTCGCGCAAAACGCGTATTAGTATAACGGCTGCGCGTCTTCGTTAAATACAGGTATACAATCAAAGAACTAGAGCCCATTCTATGAAACTGACTTATGCATTATAATTTACATGCATTATGCCAGACTTCAACAAACTGTAGTAGAAAAGATGCACCAACGAGTATGCAGCTGCGGAAGAAAGCAAAATACTGGTGCTGTGATTCCGCAAGAGCCTGGGCTGCTTTGCGGGCCTTGCACTGCTTTACCGTGCGATCATTCTTCAACCCTACATCATTGCATCAATAAACCTCATCAATACAAACAAACAAACAAACAAACAAACAACAAACAAACAAACAAACAAACAAACAACAAACAAACAAACTAGTTCGCAACAATCTTCGCTATATGATTGAGTTGCCGCTATGACATTGCCTTAACGACGTTTGACTTCGAGCATCTCTGAAACAACGCTATATTCTATGGTAACCACTGAACCTGAAATGTGTATTACTTCAATCATCTATTCTAGTTCATATTTACGAGACATAATGCGCCGTTTCCAGAGACGTTTTCTTTGCATTGGGAGATCTTTCGTTTCAACGTCGCCGGCAAAATTGCAATGATGCGCATTGCTGCGCTGAAACCATATATGCTACTATACGCTCGTACGCAAGAGCAAACGAGGACGCTTCACCACAGAGCTTACTCGAACACAGGGAGATTTCTCCGGAGAGTTTGAATGGGGCTTCTCTGTCTCGCATTCATGTAGTTTAAACGCGTTATTATTCTCCGCGCTGGAAGCCCGCTTTTTGTCTGGCGTTTGAGAGTGCATACGCATTCGCCGCAATTTCGGGCCTCCGTAATGCACATAATACCATCTTATTTCGGCCCAGTTGCAAACTTCTTCAGCCGGGGTTCTTTCACGTAGTAATAACGTATCATTTTTCTACGGTTACTTCAAGAAGCTCATCGTTCTAACTTCTTCGTGGCCTCACGAGCATTCAGCATACCGTATATGCAAAGCGATATTGAGGAACACAGGCATTTCCGGGCACAATCATTTGCTCGGTATACAGTTCTTCTTATATATTTTTTTCGTGCTCCTATGCGAAATAATTGTGCTGTTACTGTACGCGCAGTATGCGCGGAATTCCGGAGGAACAAGACGAGAGATAAATAGCACACAGTATGGATCTTTCGTATCGGCAATTTATTTGTCTCTCAAGTCACACACAAACAAGTGAAAGCTTCCGAACCTCCCGTTTCATGTCGGATCGAATGCCTGTTTCGCAGCCGATATTTCGGAAGTTTTATCTCATTCTATATTTAAGGAGGGCCTGCAGCATTTTGCCAAGCAATCATCGAATTACTTCGCTATCGGAGTTTGTTGTATCGCTACTCGATTGCCGGAAAAGAAGAATTTGAGGATCCGTCAAGCACGTGCCGAACTGCCGGTATTTATCGCACCCTTTGAGCGCTTTCTCTCTCCTTTTGTTCTAGCTAGCGCGCTGAAAGCCAGTGGGAGGACAAGGGCACAAGACGCTAGGTTCGTACATCAGGGGGCGTCATGTTCTTGTTCTTCTTCACCTCTAACTGTGGCTCACACCCACTGTGGGGGATTGGCCAAGAAATGAGGGGCTTTATGAAATGTTGTAGGACTTTAGAATAATGAAGGTTGTAGAATGGAAACATTACATGGCCTTGAGTACTTCCTTTTGCTGTTTTCTTCGAAGGCATGGCTCGCTTTCAGCTTCCTGGTTGGCTCAACTGGTAGAGCGACCGCCACGGAAAGGCGTTGGTCCCGCGTTCACTCCCCGGACCAGGACCAATTTTTCGACAACTAAGAAGCTTTCTTTCTGAGAAATCTGTATAACTGCCATTGCGGCTTCGTGCTACAAACGCGTGGTTGTAAAGTTTCCCTTCTCTCAACCCTTCCGCCACCTTGTGGGATTCCGCAAACTCCTTTGCAATTGCATTGAAAGTGAGCCGCAGTGCAGGCACGTCACGGAACATCGCGGATGTGCTTTGACTCTGTACTCTAACGCCCTGTACATTTTAGCATTTCAAGGTTAACTTCTCTGGCTATACGTGCCAAAACCACCATACGATTATGAGACACGCCGTAGTGGGGACTTCTGATTAATTTTAACGACCTGTCCTCCTTTTTCCTTCACCTAAATTTACAGTACAGGGGTGTTTCTGCGTTTTGCCCTCCTCGTAATGCTGCCGCTGTGGCTGGGATTCGAGCCCACGTCAGTGAGCTTAGCAGTGCAGCACCTTAGCGTCTAAGCTACCGCGGCGGGTAATTTTAGCATTGTCATTATTAAGGAGAACTTCACTACAACCGGAGCAAATCCTGTGGCCCTTGTTATGTGGATAGTTGCATATGACACAAATATCAGCAGTTTACCTGAACTGTATTCACGACAAAATTACGCCACCTCCTTTCTTTTTAACCAACGTAGACATCTATCAAGTCTTGTACTAAATAAGCATACACGCTAAATGAAATTTGTTATTTGTGTATATCGGTCACTGATAGTACTAAATGTGCTACAATTGGTTTTGTTGTTATCGCCTATAAAAAGCAGTCCAAGAGGAAACTACGGGCTTCACGAAATTGTGGTAGTTCGGTATTACTTTATTATAACCTGAAGAACTTCATATATAGACTTATCGTTCCACATCTTCCCTGAAATCTCAAGTAGATCTAAATTGACTTTTGCGTCCACAGGCGAAGCTTTCATGATTTATCTCAGACATCCATCATCATTTGATCAGGACACAGACCGGTTTAAACAGTAAAGGAAACGCACGAAAAGTCTTTCGTTCGCTTAAAGGTCTTCACGGAACATTAGGCCACGCGCACATAGGTTTTTCGGGTGGCCAGCAGTTGGTATTGGTCTCAGCGTCCAACAGTGAAAAGTCCAAGAGTCTTCTTTTTGTTGATGTTGTTGCTGCGTTAGATTTTCCTTCCTACACTTCGTTTAGCGTTGGCTCAAAAACAGTTCATAGCACGAAACACAGAAAGACGTTCGAGCAATCGGGCAGCGTCACGTGCTTCTTTTCACAGAGGAAAAAAAAAAAACAGTAATGACGCTGAAAGCGATACACAGAAGCCACTGAAAAGAAAACAAAACAAAAGCCAAGAAGTCTACTGTGAGATCAGGCAACAGCAATACACTAAAAATCGCTCGCTTCTCCTCTGTAGTTATCGCTGTTTTCGTCTCAAGTATGTCATTAGGCATACTTATTTAATGAACAATGATAACTTTCTTTAACGTACCTCTTGTCGTGAGTTTGGTCGATATGATTTGAAAGGGTAGTTTTTATTCGGTCTTCTTGGTATGGCACGCAAGGAGAGCCGTACCTAGGTCAACATGGCGGCGGCTCTCGAAGCGAGTGCCGTCCACTTCGAATCTGTCGAGACGTCGTCCTCCACTATTCTGCTCATTAATTCCCCATTAGACCCCGCATTTGCTTAAGGTTCCAGTAATGATTCTTCGCAAACCCCGTACAGGTAATAAAATATATCCGCTTTGGAGATACGCTCTCGACTGGTGCGCGGAAGGTTTAACAAGCTAGTCTGTTCGTGTTTGCCGTGGTGGCGTCGAGATGGCGCGGTTGTCTGTATTTAGCCTTTCGATCCTTTGCCCGTTTCACAAGGTACGGCGTGAAATCAGCCGTAATGTGAGATGTTTTCTGCGGCGAAACGAAGGGAAGTTTAGCCATGTGGATGTGGCTTGTCAGTACTCGGTATTTTTGCATCAATGTGGTGCCGTATATGTTTTCGTTAGCGCCAGCCTGGCTCCCCATTTCTCACTCCAATTTCGTTTCAATAAAGTGTCATTCTTTCTTTTCATTTCACTGTTTGCGCTGTTCTAAAAGACCACTTCTGCAGCCTATGTCAGTGCAGCCTACGTTAGCGTTAGCGTTTAGTCGTAAGGTTTTTACGCTATACTAAAACATCCTAGAGCGTAAAGTTTCGGCGTTCTCTCTTATTTTCTCACGTACTAAAAAGAGATATCCCTATTGGACACTTCTTTGCGCAGCTTAATAATAACGTTTTATTCTCTTGCTGTGTGAAATGCTAGGATCGTTTGCATATATACCTATATTGCTACTTGACTCTCTGAAAGTCGCCGATGATGGAGAATCAAAACATGCATTCAGGAGAAAGAGACAGAGAGAGAGAAAGAAAGATGTATTAAATGTATGCCAAATTTTATGGCTTCTCGCTACGCCAAGTACGTCCCAGGAGGTTACTGAGACCGTCGCGCTCGCTCCATTTTAAAGGCAGCTCTACGTCGGCTGGAATAATGTTTGTGCTGAATAGACGCAAAGGCAAGCTCAAGCGCGCCCTGCACTGTGCTGGCTGACGTAAATCAACAAAAAAATTCCCACAATGCATGACAAAACGAAACATCGACCACTCCGAAGAGTCCACCGGCCTCTCTTATCTCCCGGGATTAAGCGTCAAGCCGCTTCCGAGGCGAGGGCCGTTGCACTTGGCTTGCGACATTACAGAAGATCTTGAAGTTGCTCGAGGGTATAAACATACACTGTTCTCTTGTAGCAGTAATAGAGCGCTTGAAAACCGAGGAGGTGAAAGTCGAATATATCGAAACGCCCCAAAGGTTTCACCAGCGTCTTAGAGATTGCACATTATTTACGAGTAGTGCGTATAGTGTTCAGTGGTGTCAACACAGCACGTCGCAACTATCTGACTACTGAACTGTACGTCCAAGATTTATGAACTATTAGAGGTTCGGAGAACGCTTCAACAGCGTCAAGTGCCGTTGGCTGTCGACGGAAGTGCTGCTGGAATATTTAATGCCATGACAGGAAAGCATCCACATTATAAACGTTTATGGAAGAATGGCCAGTCAGCGAAGGTGGGAGGGCCCCTTATACCAGGAACCTTTAGGCCTGGACCTCCCGCCGGGCCCGGACGACGAGTTTACACTGGTCGACTAGATCCGGCTTTGGGATCGGAGCCTCCCACGCACCTGTGAGGAGGTATGGTTCTGAGTGTTGCTGCTGCTTGCAACGCTGGGGTGCTTGCTTTTCACTGCAGTAGTTGTACCAGAGTGTCTGCCACATTGCAGTGTGGACAGATGTCGCCGTACAACGCTGGTATTCATTTTAAATGTGCCATTAAGCGTTCCTAACTTTCTAGCTGCATAGCTCCTATGAATAACTCGAAGCAGCGCAAGAAAACGAGGAAGAAGAAGGAACACACACAACTGGACGAGCGCTGAAGTGCAAACACTTTCTTCTTTCCTTCTTTATTTTTTCTTTCTTCCTTCTTTGCCCTCGTTTTTGGTGCTGCCTTAAGGTATTTACCAGATGGACCGACACGCCCATACCAGGTTGTTGCTATGCCTCATAGCTTTCGTTCTTGATGAAATAGTGTAGGTTACTCTGAGTTTGCGACTAGAGATGCAAAGAAAGAAAGAAAGAAAGAAAGAAAGAAAGAAGGAAAGAAGGAAAGAAGGAAAGAAAGAAAGAAAGAAGGAAAGAAGGAAAGAAAGAAAGAAAGAAAGAAAGAAAGAAAGAAAGAAAGAAAGAAAGAAAGAAAGAAAGAAAGAAAGAAACTGCGTGATATTGGCGATTGTTGAAAGTGTGATTTTTCTTTCATTTGTTTCTACACTCAATCCTAACCATTGAGAAATATATTGTCGACTGCCTCAAAACCATTATTTTTTTTTTACCGCGTAAGCACTTCGAGTGCACAGTTGACATCACGACAGCATGTGCGGCGCGGCAAAGCCTGTTCACCGCGAGCGGCGAGAGGAATAGAGGGATAGTACGCGTTGCGGCTTAGACGAAGTGAAGGAGGTCTCCAACCTGCCGCCAACACCTGTTAGTTTCCCTCGTCGCGGTTGGTTTAACGCCAGTTTCCGCCTTCCCGACCTCTCCTTTTTTCCTCTTCTTCTTGCAGTCTCTTTATGCACTGCCCACTTCGCGTCCAGTCAACAGAGCTCTGCACTTCTTCGCTTCTTGCTCTTCATGTTCACCCAAGCGGGATGCAATAAGGACGACAGCCGGTGCGACAAACGACAAGCACTCCGCAACATTCACGCTTCGGACACATTGCAGAATCTCGAGTTCGAGGTAGGAAATATATGGTCAGCTTGCACCGGGTGCCGTCTAGTAACGAGCGTACATGTTCGCAACGATTGTTCATTATTACCGTCCTGTGTTGAAGGGAGCCTAGAAGAAAAATACTTCCTTTCGGAATGGCAAACCCCCAAACGCACATGTATAGGAAGCGCCTGCTTGTACATTCGAGTGCGTATGTACTAAAACGTACATGTTCTGTCCAATATCTGTATCACGCTGCAGTTACTACCGTTTGGGATATCCTGACACTCCCGAATAACCTAACTGAAAAATGGACGTCTGCGAGCTACACTCGCAGTTTCAGGGACAGAGAAGAAGCAAGCTGTTATCAGCTTCAAAAGAAAAAAAAAAGAAAAAGAACGCCCACAGCTCCTAGCTGCACAGGCAGTATAGGCTTCCCAAGCAACGCTTAGCGGCGCTGCTGCTCTTGACAGGCAGCGCCATCTCTGGCAGAAAAAGAGAAACTGGGGCGTGATCAGCGAGCGCTTTCCCTTCTCGCCACCGCGTTGCCGCTCGCTTCCGTTAGCCACCCTACTTCCGTGCACGTGCAGAGCTCTCGCGGTGCACTTGCGGCGTCTCACAATGTACCGCGTGCAGTGCGGCTTCAAAAGGATCTTCAAGCTTGACTGGCACTTCCGCAAAGCGAACTTGATAAAATGAGGAAAGCTCGTCAATCACGTTAACGGTGAAGAGCAGACGATCGACGACAACCACGCCCGACTCAAAGCGAAATGCATTTCCCAAGTCGCGATTACACCGTGTAGGACGTATACCTCGAGGTAAGTCTCATTCTGTCACGTTAAAGATGAATAATGGTGCACATGCACTCCGAAATGAAGCCGTACACGCTATCGATGTTCTGCGGAGTGGACTACGAATCATATGATTGTTGTTTTGATATGGCATGCTTACAGTAGCAGCCGTGTACTTTCGTGAACAAACGTTTGCGGCGTGCGAAAAAAAGATTATACGGCCATGGCACTGCTTCCTGAGAAGGTTAGAGTCAAGTCCTCCGTGCCGCTGGAGAATCACCCGCCGATTAAGACGCGAGGCAGCTAGCTGAGCTTCAACCACTGTGAAGCAAGATGAACTGCTCGCCTCGTTTTTTCGGCTCTCGCGTCATGCTTGCAGTCTCTTTTTATGATACCGACTTGACAGGTGACAGTCAGGAGGTGGTTAATTCAAGGTTGGAATTGCAAAGCATGTATGAAGTGCCAGTTATATTTAGCGGCTTAAATATATATCACCCCAATAAAGTGACAAAAACAAAGGAAACCTGCAGAACGATGTCAAAGCTTGCTGAAAATGCACAGACGTCCGTTCCGGCGTGATAAAGCAGCCTTCCCGACGCGTGAAATGCAGGCGCCGAACATCTGACAATGTGCGGAGTTCAGTTGAATTCAACCAACCGCGCAACGCTAACGGTATAACGCGAATGTGAACGTTCAACAACGACGGGTAGGTCTCACGAGCACGGGGAATCAAAACACAAAGTTGCTTCACCTACAACCGTAACTGGACTTTAAGAATGCGAGAAGACAGCGAGTAATCATTACTGTAGTCGCTGCGTGCATGCGCCCCGTTACTTACCGATTCAGGTAGTCGGAACGAACGAAAGCGATGAACTCAGACAGCCAAAATAGAAGGCGAGACAGCGCTGTCAGCTATCCACGCTTGCCGCCTTTATTTCTCGTGCGACACGCCCGGGAACCGATACAGTTTATCACGTGAATCGTGTGCCTTGTCTGCACTGTTGTAGCTGGCCACTAAACCGCAATACTTCGGACCACGCTTGCGCTTCCGCGGGGTCGCTTCTGCCATCGTGGAAATGCGCAGCTTCGCACAGCAAGCCTCTCGGTTCAACGTGCCGAGCTGACGGCCCCACAGTTACTCGCACCCAGAGAAGAACGCGAGCGTACATGCGCTACCGCTACACCGCTACCGTGAAAGGGGCTGAGTCGGCCGCGCGACGGTTCAGTGTTTTCCGACAGAGCCGCAGCGCGGCTGGCGCGGCGCTGTCGTCGCGCCGCAAACTTGAGCTTGGGTTCCCTATAGGTCCTAATGGTTTCAACCTTGAGCGTAATACACTTTGAAGGCATGAGCGCGTAACAACTTATATCGGAGTACTTAGAATTCGAGCATCGACGAACGATTGCGAGAAGAATCTGAGGATGAAGTGCACATCGCTGAAGCGGAAATTTAGAGAGTTTGTGGGATTAGAGAACATGAAAGCGAGCACGAATGATTAGATAACAGAGACTTACCGGAAATCTGGAGAAATAACATTAACTTGTAGGTTCCTGAAGTGAGGAGAGCGGAGAACAGGAAGAATATTGGTTTGGGCCCGTTCTTTCGTGGTCGAAATTTTGGGAAAGCAGCGTTAAAAGTACAAGGACTCATACACGTAGTAGACGCAACATTTTAATGGGAGAGCATAATCAAAATAAGTTGTAAGTCAGCGCCCGTTTATTCTACTATGGGACTCTGTCCTTTTGCTTTGAGCGCTGCTTTCGCGAAAGTTAGATTATAGGTGAGCCATTATAGTAACAGTGCGTGTTTTAAGCAATTAACTCCTCGTACAGTACTTATTAAGGTACTATACTACTATAATGTGTATAGCCGGCGGCAAGTTGTCTTTTCGTCCACTTCACTTCACATCTATATCACAATTAGTACAATACGCATACAACAGTAATATTCACGTGCTCTATGTACCTTCCTTGCCTTCATTATCTGCTGGTTTTCATTAACGTTGTATCAAACAAAGAAACGAGCACTCCAAAATTCCTTTCCTTCATTCATTCATAGCGAGGTTCCCGCTCCGGCAGAGTTGATGCCTTCAGGTAGTATGCGAGGGCTTGTTCGTCAGCTGTCCGCTCATTAATGTATCGCGTGCTGCGTGACGCGATCTGGCAAAAAGAAAGGGTGTGCCACACTCGCCGTCATGGCTACGAGCGGCGCTGAGTACACTCTCAGGCTTCATACACATAAATACGCGATAATGCGGACGAGGGACCGACCGCCGCCGCAGAACAATTTGGTATAGAGCATTGGGCACGTAATGAGAAGGTTGAAGGTTCGGTCCCTGCTGGCGGCAAGTTGTCTTTTCGTCCACTTTACTTTCTTGACATTTATAACACAATAACTACAATATCCTTACAACAGTACAATGCACGTCTCCTATACCTTTGTGGGCTTCATAATCTGCTGGTTTTCTTTAAGGTAGTGTCAAACAAAGAAACGAGCCCTGAAAAAAATCATTTTCTTTAGCTATGGTACTACAGGTTATTCATAACACTGACTCAGTATTAAATGTCGTGGACTTCTTTCTCTTACTGCAATGCGCGTGCCTCAAACGCCCAAAAATGTTATTACGTTGCGAGTCACTACTTCTATCACGTCTTACGAGAGCGACGGCTAGTCAGGAGAGTACTTTTGGGTAGTGGGCAATGCGGTTGTATTGCTTGCAATGATTAAACGCATATCAAGCTGCAGAAAACGTCTTTTTCGGTAAACTTCCAGGAGATTTTCCCTAAGCTGACGTCACGCAGAAAGAAAAAAACACACTTCATCAACAACTCTGCGCGAAAGCATGGACTGAGACTCCAGGATTCCGGAACAAGAAGGAACAGAAATGGCTAGTGGGAAGACAACAGACACTGCCTCTCAGAAACGTTCCTAATCGGAAGTCCCACTGTCCCAGGCCAATTCCACGGTCTTTTCATTGCAGTCGTGTTCCTTCAGATTGTGGCCCCTCTTATAGGTAATTCCGTTCAATTTTTTTCTTCGTTTTCGCTTCTTTGAGTGTACTCCCACTTTCTTTGCTACGGAGGTTAGAGGTACCGAGAACTCATTCAGACCTGTAACGCGACACTGAACTGATGTCGACCCCGATTTCATTGCGGAAACGAAGTCCTTCCTATCTGGCGCAATTTAAGGACCTTTTCGAACTCCGCAAACCGGATATACAGCGAACAATGAAGTAAAGAGATGGCGCCTGCCCCTGAAATTTAAGTCACGACAAATCAAATGTAATCTCGGCGTTCGCCGTAACAATCGAATTTCGGCAGACGTAGCGACCTTAATGGAACGACTACGAATCACTATCCCATATTTTAGCTTCAATGTGAAGCGCTCCGTTCAAACGGACAATCTCGTTTCAATCGTTCGACGCCTACGGGTGTGAAAAAAGATAAAACAGAAGCAGGGAACAAATGGGGGAGAAACTTACTTCCATTGCATCAGGGTACGCCAGCACTAGTTCTCTTTCTACTTGTTCCTTTCATTTCGCTTGTTCCTGTACAAATAATTTTAGCAACGGTAGGCCTTTAATGCCCCGTACGAACAACTTTCTCGGTCGAACAACCCACAACGTGTATATGGAGGCCAGAACGCATTATGTATTTATTTATTTGCTTATTCATTTTTGTATTTGTTTATTTACCTATTCATTAAAAAAAAATGCCCCCACCTCCCCGAAGGGAATCGTGAGGAAATGCGAATGCATTTCTTGCGCCGAGAATACACGGCGTAGTAATTCTAATGGCGTAAAGCTGGACAAATCGACGCGCTCAGGTGTCTCCCTTTTGGGCGCCTCTTTCAACGAACGCTTTCAACGAGGCGGTGGCGCAGGGAGGAGAGAGAGCAAACGTCGAGAGAAGGAGCGGCGAAGCACTGCACCTGCCCTCTCCTACACACTCTCCACACACGCGGGAGCTCGGATGTGAGCGCCATCAAACGCCAGAGTGCGCTCCTCCTCTCCGCTCACTCTCCGCTACTCCGCCCGCACCACCTGCTCCGGTTGCTAGGGGCGAGGATAAGCGCGCGCGCCCGCAGCTGTTGCTTACGGAGAGGGAATGAGAGCGGAGAGGCGCGCGGACAACGCCGCATGCCTCACATAGCCCTACTAAGAAATGCATTCGCATTTAATACCTTACAGGCCTGAAGGCGTTGAGTAAGGTGTGTTACAGTAAAATCAGAAGTAAACATATATGGAACAACGTTACAGAAGAAGTTAATAATAACAACAGCAAAATGCAGGGCAACAAAATTAACAATACAGTAAGTCATTGTAATTCAGCAGTAGATAAAACAGCATATTACAGCCGGTTAATGAGAAAAAAAAAACATATATACTCGTGCAATATAATTTACCTAGCTTATCTCCTTTTATAGTTCGCTTGTTTTATAGTAAATTTATACAGTCTTGGGATCGTATGCGAAATATCCCGATTAAAAAAAAACAACGTATATAAAGGGACGCTAAAAATGTATTGCTCTCATCGTATTAGTAAGCTACGCTTTCAACAGTACCGAGAGCAGCTCTATTCCCTCGAAAACATGCCTGAATACACAGAAAACCCGCAAAAACAAAATACTAGTGGCTACGCCAATATTGTCGTTCCAGCACCAACGCGCCGGGACGTCATAGATTTTGACAGCGTCTGTAAGTGCTCACATGATTCGTTAACGGTAGCCAGTGTAAAAAGCTATTACGTTTCGTTATATGGAAGCCAGAGACTTCACATGGCAAGCATGAGAAGGAAGTAAGGAACAAGAGAAAAAGAAAGGGCAGGGATGCTAACCAGTCTGTAAAAACTGGTATGCTACCCTACATTGGGGGAATGGATGGGGTAGTTTTAAATATAGATATAGAGAGAAAGAGAGAGAGGGGGGCAACTGTGAGAAAGTTATACTGAGTCAATGTGGTCAAAGTACAAAATAAAGAAATTTGAAAAGCCTGGCGAAGCTGTCAAACAGCTGCAGTTGCACGTTCCACAGCCATTAATCAGCACTAACATTCGAACCGCAGACACCTGGGCCAGTTGCTGAGAACGCCGGTAACCCAGTGCAGCCTATCGGAACACGAAGTGGAGACTGAAAGTGTAGTCCTAACAACTGATTTTATTTCCCAGGAAAAACGCTCGCGACAACCCCAAAGTAAGCAACCTGTGCATTTGTTTACATTGGCAAGTACAGCGAGCGCTCGTCGTTCGCTGGATATTGAATGCAACCCGCCCATCCGTGACATCCAATATTTTCACTAGAGAAACAACAAACTGAGCACCATCACATCTCGAAGTCACTCAGGCAGGAGCACCCGGACAATGAAAACAGTGAACACGTGACCGCTACATACTATACACTGTAACCTCGTGGATACGTTTTTCACGGGAACCGGAAAATAAGATGTATTATTCAAAGAGTTTTAAGAAAGGAGTAGGATATGCATACACCGTCAGCAACTCACTTTTACTGAGCAACATTGAAGTCTGGTCAATTTGCACTGCACTTTCTTGTTTTCAACGTCTAGGAGTAAACTCTTCTGATGGCGCAGTGCATCTCCTGGCGTATCATCATCATCATTGTACGCAGCGGACGCACGTGTCAGTGATCTGTTCGCCACAAAACCAACGCTGATGTGTCCTCAGCAGCTGTGCAACGCCCAGATCGGGGCTCTTAGATGCGAAGCAGCTTTTGCTCGAGGCTGTCTCCGTCCTTCCATTGGCGACCGTCCGCTCTGGAACCATGTGAGCTGGCACGCATAAGCGCGTTCGGGCCTGTGTAAGGGGCTGGGTAAGACCATAGTCCCTCAATACTGTTTTACTGGTCACGAAACTTCGGGCCAAGTTTGGTATAGGGACAGCTCCTCCCGCCAGGGGGCATTACTGCAGTCAAGGGGGCTTTCATCGCGGCCGCTTAAACGGCGTTTTTGGTGCGTCGAGAGGTTTCCGTGGCGGAAACTCGCTCTGGTGGCTTCACGGACATATATTCGTGTGTTTTTATATACTGATCACTCATCGCGTATAGGCAGCGTGCTCGTACCTGCGCGTAGCGGTCATCAATGTCTGTTCGGTTGCGGCAATGTTCTATTCCTTTCGATCGCGGTGGAATCGGCGTGCAGCCTTGCCCTGCACGCTGATTTAGCAAAGACTGCTTGGTCATGCCTTTTTGAAGGTTTTTATTTTCCTCGAGGCTGTAGCCGACGTCGGCGGAAGAACCGCGACCAACATTGCCAGTACACAGCCGTACGTACGACGGGCGTGAATCCCACCTCTTCACCGAAAAACATATAGGCGGAGCGACAGCGCGGCACACAGCATGCCTTTGTCATCGTTCGTGAAGCTGCCGCTAACTGTTTGTCACATACGAAAATGGTCACAGGCACACACAGCACCACACACACGCGATAAAACGACGCAAACAAAGCGAACGCAGAGCGCGTCGCCGCGCTGAGCTCGACGAGTGCCTTGTTCGCCGGAGCGACCGTGCGGAACGCAGGACGTCTTCTACATCGTTCGTCACGGTGCCGCTAACTATTTGTCACGTATGAACACGATCAGACGCACAGAAAACACCACACACACGCGATACAGCACGATGCACAAAAACAAACACACCACGCCGTCGCCTCGCTGACTACTTCGACGAGTGCCGCGCGTGCCCCCCTAACGCTGGTGGCGCCGCCCCGCGGTCAAAGTTGACGACACACAAAGCTCTCCCATAGAGTGACGGGGAAGTTTCGTGACCAGAAAAAAGTATTGAGGGACTATGGTAAGACGCAGTGGCCTCTCCCCCTTACACTCTCTCAGCAATCACGTGATGGCGTCGGGGAACGATATTCTGCAGACGCACGATGAACGCACGTGCTCCCGCGTGGCGTGCTCCAACAAGAGTTTGGGAGGAGTAACAGCAACAACTACAGTGAATTTATGGTGGGCTTCACTTGCAAGGACGCGTTAACATCGGGCAAGGTGCCCGTGATGAGCGGAACTTTAAGTCGACCCATGCGCTGCTTCGCATCCCCACATGGTTCCCTTTAGTGGGGATGGTGTAATTTTTTTAACAGCGAAGCTGATTAGCAAATCATTGCTTGTCCAACGAACAAAAAAACTATCATCATCATAAATGGGTATGTGCCACAGAAATTAGTTCAATCCCTACTCACCACTCCACTGAAAATGAAGAAAGCAAAAACTATCAGCATCATAAACGCGCATGTGCCACAGAAATAGGTTAAATCCCACTACTCACCACTGGTCCAATAAAAATGAAGAATGCAATAGTTAGCCCAAGAAATGTGCCACAAAAATTCGGTAAGTCTCCCTACTCACCACTGGTTCACTGAAAATGAAGGAGGCAACAGTTAGCCCAACAACAAATGGCTACGAAGCGACGGCGGCGAGCCGCAGACTCCGAGTGCGTACAACGAGAGAATACTAGGTAACGGGAAAAGGCAACAGCGGCTACGAGAATACCATGAAGCGATAGAAGTCCTGCGCCAGCGAGGACGTGGCCGTAAATCTATGAGAGGTGCGAACGCTTGCTTTCAGCGCGAATTTCTCTCTAGGCAGTTTAAGCATCCGTGTCATGTCTGTGACTGTCTGTGGTTTATTTCGAACCTTTCTGCGCTGAGAATCAACGTAGAAACAACATGGCATCACCTAGCTAAAGCCTAGCAACGACATAGAAACAATCTAGAAACAAACTGCATCACCTAGCGAAGGCCTAGAAACGATTGAGAAGCAACCAGATCAGTTATCAGAATCGTGCAGTTTCGTTGTGTCAAGCCTTGCGCGGCTTAGTGCTATCTTCGTCAATGTTGTTAACGCGGTTGGAGCTAGCATACCGAAGAATAAACGTAGGATTTTCAGATATATCGGTCAAGATCCACTTTCGTGGTCGTATTATCCAATTTGGGGCAAAAAAGTGGTGGCATTAAACGCATGAAAATGCATTATTCCCAAGAGAAGTTGGCCGGGAATGAAACGAAAGAACGTACTGGGCCGAAAAACGCATTATGCACAATCGTATCAACGAGATTTCACTGTACACAGTGTCATGACGCATAGTATCTGCTGTGATTGCAGCTTATTTAACATTATTCGCAGCATAGTGCACACAGTTTGTGTTCGATGAACTACACATGGCTTAGCACATTGCGCGTATGATTGCTTATTTATAGCACGTGTTATTTTGTGGCGTGGTAGTTTAGGCTACTTGGTGTAACATTATTACCGAAAGGGGGTGAAGCGCTGAAAGTACGACGTGGACGAAGGCGGACAAACGACAGGTGCCTACTCGCAACTGAGAAATAACGTTGCAAAAAAGTTTCAAATAAGCTCCTATCGCTTGTTCGCCTTTCTCCACGTCGTTCTTCTAGCGCTGCACCCGCCTTCCCGTAGGTTTCTCGCGGCATCGCCGATGGGCCTACTGACACGGCTAGCAGATAGGTAAACGAGGCGTTTGTTTACGGTGCTTCTTGATGGGGCCACCGCTGGTTTCCAGCCTGACAAAAGAGGGAAACGGTGCACCTTCGGAGCTCTGTAATTCTAGTCGACATTAAAGTATGCTGGAAAAGCTGCATTTACGAAGACTTATTTAATTGATGAAAGCGCCGGGCGAGTGGGACTTGCAGCCTTGGAGTACGGGAGCCCAGCGCCGTCGACAGGGCACCATATGTGACTGCTTTTTTGTCGTTATAGCCATAACACTTGCTGGGGTACTCCAACCGAAAATTTGTCGGCGGCGTCGCCGTGATGTACGGTTTAAAGTCGAAGTGCGATGACATCCTATCTTGACCCGCAAGTTGTACTCTGTGGAATCGAGAGAAAGGTGCAGGACGCACCACCACCGCTCGCAGGTGGTTTTAGGGGCAAAGCACCTAAAGACCTCACAATGTCCGTCCGTCCGCCGTAGCCTACCGTCGAAGCGCAGGTATGAAATGCAATTACTCGGCCGGCGCGCGCTCTCTTTGTCCTCCTCTTCATCGTTCATTGACTGTAAATAAAGACAACTTGCACTTGGCGACCTACATCGGAGAAATGAGGATAGTTATAGTACATTATTTTGCATCGCCTAATAATTTGTTGGATAATAATTCCAGTGGCCAGCACACCCATTGACGTTGACACGATGGATGTGCAATGTAGGCCTTCCCTGCCTTTCCGTTTTTCTTCTCCACCTTTTTTCAACGCGTGTCTACCTAAGCTTATCCAGGGCTACCTTGACGCTCGTTGTTTCTTGAATGTATCGTTAAACCCCAGATATTATTATTTCTTGAATGTACATGCCGAGTCTTATTAGAAGAATATCCAGAGGAAATAATAGCATGACTGAACACGACACGCTGAGGCTTGTGCAAGCACTGGCTTTGAGCCGGCTTACCTACGCCCTCCCTTTTCAGGTAACCCGCAAAACAGAGCAGGAGCAAGCCGACACATTAATTCGACTTGCGACTAAAGCTGCCCTTGGACTACCTACCAGTACAAGCACTCAACACCTGCTAGCACTGGGGGTGCACAATACTTTCGAGGAGTTGGCAGCTGCCACACTCATCTCCCAGCGAGAAAGGCTCTGCGGCACACCACAGGGGAAATTTCTCTTACAAAGACTCGGATTTCCAATCTCACCGCAATATTGTTCAGAAGCCACCGACCTACTCTCACAAAATCTCAGACAACGCATCGTGACGCAGCCTATCCCCCGCAATATGCATCCATATCACCATAAAGGACGCCGCAAAGCTCGAGTACAGAAGCTCCAACGACTAAAGGACCACCCTGACGTTTGCTATACAGACGTTTGTCCCTACCCAAAGCAGCAAGGGCAAGCTCCCGCCTACGCTCTCGCTGTAGTCAACCGGGGCAAACTTGCCAACTCCGCGACCATACTTACTTCATCCTCCGCGGCAGCCGAGGCAACTGCTATTGCTCTCGCCATTCGAATGGCAGACCAACAAGGTATCTCTGCCTACGTGGTCTCAGACTCGCAGGCAGCTTGTCGAATGTACCTCAAGGGCATATTACCAACGAAGGCCATCCAGCTACTGGGAAGCGAACTCCTCTTTGATCACGGGATAGTCTGGTGTCCGGCCCATACGGGCCAGGATGGCAATGAACTAGTTCATTGCCAAGCTCGAGTACTCAGCGGCCGAGCCCCAGGACGACCCGCCACTGAAGAGGACACAGATGATGGGGTGACACGGCGTGGCATCCTAGACAAACAAAGATTAGATCGCCGCATCGGGGCACCTCCTCACAAGGACCTCGACAGACACCAAGCGCGGGACTGGCGCCGCCTGCAGACCAATACCTATCCGAATCTGCATAGGCTTCACGTCATGCACCCAGAGAGATATCCCAACGCATTCCCGTGGTGCGGAGATATTCCAAGACTCACACACATCACCTACCGCTGTCCCGAGCGACCGGCTACAGTCGACACAGGACATACGCACCCAATACACACGTGGTCGTGGGAGGCGCGACTCGCTGAACGGACTCTGGGAAGCCAACTGGCAACCCTAAGTCAGGCCCGCCGAGCCGCTATAGCCAGTGGAGCCTTGGAAGAAGGGCCCCACCCGCAATGAACCAAATATTTTTTTTTCAATAAATGTTGTTTCTCTCTCTCAACGCGTGTGCCTTGTGAAGAAAACAACAGCGAAGCACAGAAAAGATAAACGAAAAAGATTCTACAGTCGAAGCGCAGGCGCAAGACAGCTGTGCGTAAACCGTCTACGGAGCGAGCATAGCGCGCATACGGTTTAGAATTTGACCACAAACATCATAATCGTTTAAAAGTCATTTCACTGATAATTCACAATCCCATGCATTGTGGTTCTCCCCATCATCAGCATTCACTTCTTGGATATGCAGCGATTTTTTCCTACTGTAATATTCAGGTTTCATGTCAGCGCAACGAAAATTCAGAGCTTGGTACGTAACTTGTGTGGTCTTTGTAGATGAGGCGGGCAAACTTTTCCCGTAAATCCCCTGCATCATTGCGTTACTTTCTAGGGAACCTACGCTCTAGTTTACGATGTACAAAAACAGCTCTGTGTTGTTCGTACTGGCGCTTTTGGCCATTTTGTGTTTTCCTCGTATGTTGTCATCGCCGGAATGACGTGCTGTTGCGCTTGTAGGGAACAACCTTTTCTCTACCTTTTGTTCTGTTTCTTGGCGCCATCAAAACAGCTGATTTCTTTGGTTTGGGGATTACTCATAAGAAATAGGGTGGACTTACTCGTGATGCGCAAACATGGAGGCACTCGCACTAACACCACCCGTACATATAGACACGCATACATAGGACCAATGCCAGAGGGCTCTTTAAATATGGATAGAAAAAATAAAATCCCCATAATCATCGGCCATGTGTGCTTACATTGTATCGTCTTTCTGATATATTTGAAAGCATCTCTCTTTTTTAAATGCGAATGCATTTCTTAGTCGAGCTATGTAAGGCATCCGGCGTTGTCCGCGCGCCTCTCCGCTCTCACTCCCTCTCCCATATCAACAGCTGCGGGCGCGCGCGCTTATCCGCGCGCCCTTAGCCATAGAGTTAATATACTGACTCTAGAGGAAAAGCTGGGCCGCGAGACCTATAACCACAAGAACGCTGACATCTTGGAACGTTGTCATTCTTGCCATCACGTATCAATCCTAAAGAAGCATCTGCACAATTAAAAACTTGCGGATATTGTTTTGTGTGTATTTTGAATACTTCTACGAAAGGATACGACGGCTATTTATGAAATTTACTGCGCGCGGAAAGGAGCGTTTGCAGGCTGGTTAACTAGATGGCACCACCATATCAACACTCGCGAGTACGCGAGTGTGCTTGGGGCCGATTGCGCCGGTTTGCGCGCCGTGTCAAAGCCCCTGAAACTTCGTTCGCGACGTGTATCTCGTAGTTGTCATAGTGTCCCGTTGTGTGCGTTTTCTGTCGCCGCATACCACTCGACTTCATGTGACAGCCCTTTTTTCTTTCGAGCTGGAAACTTCAGTGCATCAGTGCAAACCAGGAC
Source organism: Rhipicephalus sanguineus (assembly GCF_013339695.2). Classification (NCBI taxonomy): domain Eukaryota; kingdom Metazoa; phylum Arthropoda; class Arachnida; order Ixodida; family Ixodidae; genus Rhipicephalus; species Rhipicephalus sanguineus. The sequence continues at coordinate 53,104,834 of NC_051185.1, forward strand.
GGACGGCAAAGAAGAGATGAGACAAGCCCTGAAAGTCATGTACGAACTAGTCGCAACCGATTTTTTTAATACTTTTTAACGGCGATAAAGCTTCGTGGGCCGTGTAACATTAGTTTCGATTGAAGCTTTCGGGGGATGTCTCACTCACGTTCGCCGCTGCATGCTGCAGATCGACATTGTTCGGCTTTACGGCTCTCTGCGCTGAAGTACGGCAGCAATGAGCTGAAAAAGAACGTGGATACACGTGTCTCGCCATTGCAAGTCGAACCAGCGCGCGACCACGGCCTACGGACTTTGCTTCGAGCTGCGAATCTGTCGAGTGACCTTTGTGCCAGCGAACGGAGAAGCTTTGGTAGGGAGTGCCTAGTAAAAACCATGCACAAACAGGTGGAAATTTAAGCGTTATCAACCGGGCCAGCTGCACAGACAACCGTACACTAACACACGGCTTCACGCATCAAAACACAGCTGATGTTCTCTGAACAGCGCGTAGCTGGCTTAGGTTGGTAGATTAAAACTAATTACCACCGTCAAATATGGCGAGCGTTTCAGGGTCTGGCAACCCTGGCAACGATCGTTTTGTTCCATCAGGGCGGAACCCATGTGGTTATGGGTTTCAATGCATGGGCCCTATGGGGAGCTTTTCCTCTAGAATCAGTCAAGGAGGTTAAAAAAAATTGCTGGAGCGGCGATTATTGCGCACGAGTGAAGCCGTGCCCACAAGATGGCGGCTGCGGCCGCCATCTTAGTAGGGGCACGATAAATCATTGGCGTTTGGCGAAGGAAAACGAGCGTATTCCACGCACGCCAGTCGAATTTAATATAGCAACTTTTACGGGCCAGATACTGCTCCAAGCGTGTCTTTGTGTTACTAGTTTTCATCAGTAAGCCTCAAAGTCATGGCAAATTTTATTAGAGATCAGTCGCCAATACTCCACTCGACGGGTTACTTTTGTCGGCAACAACTATCTTTTATTTTATAATTAACGTAGTATTTATACTAACAGAACAAAGCCATTTAATCTCTTAGTAGGCACCACCAGAAAAGAGCATGTTTCCGAGTTCTTTGGTGGGCAAAAGCTGGCTTCACTTGTTCTGGCAAGGCGTTGCGAGAGATTCCACTCCAGAATTTTTTTTTAAACCTCCTTGGAATCAGTATATTAACTCTATGCCCTTAGCAACCGGAGCAGGTGGTGCGGGCGGAGTAGTGGAGAGTGAGTGGAGAGGAGGAGCGCGCTCTGGCGTGCGTGGAGAGAGTGTAGGAGAGGCTAGGTGCAGTGCTTCGCCGCTCTTTCTCTCGCCGTTCGCTCTCTCTCCTCCCTGCGCCACCGCCTCAATGCAGTGCGTTTGAAACGCGTTTGTAGCGTTTGTGCTGCCTTGGCACAGCCTGAAAACAGCGCGTTCTAAACGCGTTTGTGCTGCATTGAAGGCGGTGGCAACATCCCTGAGGTGATTACGAACGCACGCAGGAAGCGTTCGTTGAAAGAGGCGCCCAAAAGGGAGACACGAGCTCGTCGATGTGTCCAGCTTTACACCATTAAAATTACTACACCGTGTACTCTCGGCGTAAGAAATGCATTCGCATTTCCTCACGATTCCCTTCAGGGAGGGGGGGGGGGGGCATTTTTTTTCTTTTTACTCCGGTGTCATTGTTGATGGTTGCTTGTTTTTCTTTGCCTCACTCTTTTATGGCATAATTTAGAGATGCCTTAGGTGTTCTCAGTTTCTGCTTACTCATCACTTTATCCGTGTCGAATGTTTCGCACTCAAAGAGGGCCAGGAAAGAGGCATCAAAAATTTTTCGGCTCACCGAAAGTGCTGCCCTTTATAGCTGTGGGTACCATGATTACATTCCTACGTGCGATTAAACCTTGCATCGAGACGCTAAGCTTTTCATGTAGGCCTAACTTCTATCTAATCTGCCAGCAACGGAGGCGGTCAACGCATGAAAGGTTAAACAGAGGCGAATCGAGAAATTCGGACGTATAGTGCCCGCCTTGTGTGACAGGTGGTTGTTCTGGGTTTACTACCCAAGCCCTACACATCAAGAGGAAGGTCTAGCCTGCCAATTTAGGAATTGGCTACAAAGAAACAGAATAAAAGCGACCTAGAGGTGGGGTACAAAGATCCTTACTAAGCCCAAGAGAAAATACAAGTGTTTCACATAAAACGGTGGTTGCCAAAACAGCAGATCAACGAGGTTAGCACCACTTCGCCGGCAAAGCAACCATAAACTGTTTTTCCATAATCCCTTGACTTGATTGCATGCGTTCGGGTGCTCGCTGGGTCGTTTTGTTTGTGTTTTGCTTTTCCATTTTACCTGTCTTGTCAGACGAGAAATGTCGCTGGATGCAACGTTTGGACCAGGAAATTTCTTTGGTCATGAACGCCAAGCATCTTTGTCGAAAATTTGGCTTCAGCGACTTCGCTTACGAGACAAAAGCAAGATCTTCGCAACCGCAGATGTTTGGCACTTGCAAATTAGCTTTCTCCTGATTACCATACTCCAACTGCAACAGTCATGCACGGTGACACAAAGGCTACGTAAACACGGAATACAGCAAACATGTAAGCAAGAGTACCTGCTAATAATAACTATACGATCAATATTATTGATCTGATTTATTTGTTATCATTAAATATTTGCAGTATTACAGGTAATTGATAGAGTACCAGAACAATAGCTTGATCCTCATTTGCACGCCCAATATTAATTACCTTAAGCCGAGTTTCGATCACGAAGTCCTCCTTTTTTAATGTATACATATGCAGGGATGGCTTGGGAAATGGAAGGATTACTGGAAATCTTTCAATACGTGCTCCTTACAGGACCAAATATCGAGCAAATGAAAAGAGGAATTCTTGAGGCGTCCCCCGAACTTACTTAGTTCCTAATTAAGGCCAGAGAAAACTTGGAATTTTAGGAGCTTACCTGAAAGTTGCAACAGGCTAACGAAAAATAAAGACGGAGCCTTGCGAAAGTTGTGTTTAGCCACATACTTCCATGCCGCAGGAGAAGCAGAACATCATCTCGTATTTGTATGTGTGCGTTGGTGTGGCAACATATGCTGAATTTCCTTTGATGTCGCGGAAGTGTACCGAAGCTTCTTTCTTTTTCTTGTTTATGTAGACTCTGTGCACTCGGGGAAAATGTCCGCCTTCGATCGGTGTTCCTCATTATGTAGGAAGTGTGGCGTTTTTCCTTCCGGATGTGTTGCTGTTCTTGCGCATCTTTTTAAGGAGAGAGCCCGAAGTGATTATGTTGGCGCTCCCGTTCGCGAGACTTGAGTGCGATTTCGCGAGAGCGTAAGCGCTCGTAAAGGTCTTGTAAGGGCTCCCCAGGTCTCGTAAGGTCTGGCAAGGCTCCGTACATAAACCCACGTCACCTTATCCGAGTGATGACTCACATCATGGCCTCACAGATTGACTGAATTTGTGATGTCATTACATGTCGTTTTAGGATGACGTCATCAAAAGTCACCATCGCTTGGCCAATGGATTCCGGACAACATCACTTGGCTCCCCGAGGCACTGCAAAGCCACGTGAGGCGTAGAAAGCTTGCGATGCCTCCACTCCCCGAGGCAGTGCGAAAAACCCGTTAGGTGCAGAGAGCTTTCAAGGGGGGGAGGGGGGGGGGGCATGTGCCTCTAAGATAGACTGAGAGATAAAAGGGGAAAAAGACCAAGATGGCTTTCGCCTTCGAGACGCCTTAGGAGAAGGCATGAGGCACCGGGTGATTTTTTCTTCTATCTGCTGCCGTTCTTCTTGGCTCATTCTTGTGAGCCTTTTATTCCAACATTAACTGACCCCTGCACATCCACCGCGGCAGCTCAGTGGGTGCGGCATTTCGCCGGTGATGTCGCGGGTTCGATACGCGACAGCACCTCGATAGTGATAAGCCAAAGAATCACTCGTCTGCACTGATTTACATCAATGTAAAACAATCTGCGGCACGCGTTATAAATGAAATCGGGCTTTTAGCACGTAAACACCATAAAGCTCACTGGTGGGAAAAATCGGGTGTCGTATTTGTTCGCAAAGTTTCAATTACTCTTCTTAATAAATCAGACTTCCGGAACGTCGTAGAATGCGGTAATCTTTGGTATTTTAGCAATTTCTTTGAAAGCGAATATCGATTTCGCATTTCCTTTCTCGGTGACGATGTAAGCATTTGTGTATTCCTCCTACTTTTCACAGTGTCGTGTACTGGTGATAACTATATTATGGTACTAAAATTATTAAAATATAGCGTATGCGTAATAACTGATGTGTCATTGCCCGTAAGCGCGCCGAATTTTCATAAAGGTCACAGCTTTGCGGTAGGCATGCACTGGCATGTTAGACAAAAGTTTACACTAATAAAATAGAAACAAACGTAAAATTTGTGGTGCCACACTACGAAAACCATAATCTGATTACGATTCAAACCGCAGTGTGTGACAACTGTCCTGTTCTCGAAATTCTATCAGCGTTTAGACTGTCTGTTTACGCGTTTCACTGCTATATATGCATTTATTCATCAAAAAATCGGAGCACAACTCACGACGTTCAAAGTTAGCGCTTTAATGAAAACGAGTGCTACATATTCGGAATTACGAAGATACGTTTAGGACGTACGTCTGATCCTATCACCTAGACGTTATTTCATTGCAGTGTCGAAGCGCTGAAATGACATCACGTAAGAGTGGTACGTGTTCTCGAAGCTCACGAGAACTGATGAAGGAAGACATGATTCATGGAGCTTGTAAAACCTATGTATTGCTTTGAATAATTCGTTCGAGGCCGCATCCCATTAACGCGGAACACTGCTGTCGGCAAAGCCATGCTTAACCTATCCGTTTGTAATGCGGCGCAGAGCCTATTGTTCCTTTTTACGGATTAGGCTCCTTCATACGACGAGTTGGGTGAAACGGACGAGACAGTGCTCTGGTCTATCGTCACCCATGACGCCATTGGCACTGTTTCGCCTCGTTTGCTGCACTGTTTCTCCGTAATGAACGCAAACAACCCCGAAACACGCGCACTATTGTTCTGGCTGTCGTTATATTCTAGCTGTTACACCAGCGGTGCGTCGTCTTTCTATCGTTGTCCTCGTCAGTCCGTTTGGACGTAAACCCTCCTTCCTCCTGGCTCTTTGTTCTTCTGGCTATCAGGGCATGCGTGGCAGCTTCAAGAGTGCTTATAGTGTTCTCGCGCACGGAAACAACTCGTCACGTTCCAGTCCCTCAGCGTTGTCAACGGTAACAATCACAGGTGCTCTGCCAACAAACAAAGTGCACACAGCAGCGCTATGGGCGTGTTCGTAGAGTACTGAGAGCTGCTATTGCTGCGTCAGAATGAATGAGTGCGGCCGCAGCGCTTACGCTTCCGCGTCGCCAAATTCACCGGGTTTGTTTGCTCTGCACGTTTTAGGGAACAACGTATGTGACGACATGCTTCGTAATTACGTTGCTGCGTGAGTGCGTCATATTAACGCTCGCGGTCTTGCTTTTCGTTTTGCTGTCGGGCTAAAGCAACGCTGATGGCAGAGTACGTGTTGATGACGAAAGGACTGTTCGCTCGCACGTTTGTTGCAGACTCTTCGTTCAACATGGATAAAAAAAACAAGCGGGAAACACAGGACACAGTCAGAAGAAAACGAAGAGTCAGGCTGGCCCGTCGTTTTCTTCTTACTGTGTCCTGTGGTTCCCGCTGTTTCTTTTTATCCATTGTGCCAATATACCAATTAGCCCAGACCAACGCCTTGGTCTCTTGGTTTATTTGCCGAGTCGGTTATCTTACTGTACTGCCATTAATTCACTGGGCACATGAATGCGTCTCCACTACTGCTCTACCAAAAATCTTGGTGCTTATTTTCGCCATTCCCTATTTTCCTCGCAGGCGCCACTTCGAGGACCGCCAGATTGTGTTCAAAATTTTGTTCATCTCAGTGCAATTATTAAGTTCTTGAGCAGATTTTTTAAATGCGAAGCATTTCTTAGCGAACCTTTGGCAATTTGAGCGTTTCTATCTACGTATCTATCTATCTATCTATCTATCCGGCTACGTCTGGGGGCTCTCATGATCGCCTCCTTACCTGGGTGTAGAGCAAAATTTACATGGGAGGGTAACAGGATTTGACAAATATGACTGTCTGGTCATGACATGAATAGCGTGAAACTCCTGTCGCGTAGGTCGTCAAACCCTTTGCTCTAGAGACGTGTGGCACATACCCGTTTAACACGGGCCGCGGTGTACGGGTGTGCGCCACAGGTGAATGACATTTTATATATATACCCAGGAACGGCGAGAACAGACATTGGTAACTTAAATGCGAGGGGGTTAAGAAAAACCGATATCGGCAGCGTTGACCCGACGAATGGAAAAAATGAAAATTGGTAACGCAGCAGGAATCGAACCCAAGCATTCTGCGTGGCAAACAGGTATTCTACCACAGAGCCACGCCAGGTCTATAAACCGGTTTGAAAAAACAGCCTATGCAGGCGTAATGTTGGTGCAACGTCAACTGTGGCTGTGGTGGTGGCTATCTAATCTTACAAGAAAGCAATAAACACTACATATGTACTACGATACAGGCGTCATATCGGACTAACGTCCGTGGTTCCAGTGTTGGCTCCGCTTTTATAGCAGTCTAATAAACATTACATTTGTATTCCTGTGATTCAGCAAGCTACAGTGAAGTATTGTTCGACCCCGGAGGGATACATTAACGAAAGTTACGTACAATATTCCCATCATCGCACCGTAAAGTGCACTCAGTCCTCCAGAACGACGCAGTGCCCTCTTCATTTCTTACAAGGCTGGGCGATGGCCTCATGCTGACCAATGATGCCAGATTGATCGACAGCAGCCTTATAGACAGGCTACGTAGGCCACATACGCCCAGGTAGTCTACGAGTACGACAAGCGCCATCCACTGATATTTGTCTACGTAGCACTATCCACGCATATTAGCCTCGACGGCCTATAACCTACCAACGCGAAGGATGACTTCAGGTTCCGACATGTCGACGAAATGACCGAGGCGTCCACGATTTCCAACAGCTGTACTATACCTTATACTTCACTATACATGGATCCCTCGTCACCGCGATCACGACAGGATCCGACAACAAGTAATGACCAGCTGCTTGTACTGACTGATCACGGCGATGATGACCTTGTTCAAGAACTGTCAAGAACCTCTTCCACACATGCACACAGGTTCGTGAAACGTCCGTGCGTTCTTCATCATGAGGGACAATTATAAGGACTACATATCAGCTTACAGCTTCTGGTGTTGGTCATACCCACGTTGCCGTTGGCAGCGTTACCCAACTGTAAACAACTGGTTATATAACACCTATGCGGCTCTTCAACATACATGTGTGCGTATCAAATTTATAGAAATCTTCCGCGTTATTTTGTAACGTTTCGCTCACTAAACAAAAAATAAGCCACAGTCACCTTCCCGCCGCATGCTTCGCATAACATCGACTCCCACGGTACCTGGGATGTGCCGATATTTTTTCTTGTCACATTGTTGATAATAGCGCTTGTTCTCTCATGAAGAATCGCCTCCAAATTGCGTTTAATTCCTCAAATCTCTACACTTTTTGTTGAAAGGTATGTATTATTACAGGATGCAAATCATTAAAAGAAAACAGTGTAAGCGGCAGAATAAAAAATGTGTATTTTACTTTAGCCATACTGCACCTATAATGACGAAGTACAAACTGAGCTCGGAGTTACGCGTCACGTAAAAGCCACCGTGCCCAAGTTTGGCTTTCTCTTATTTTACTTCTCAGTCCATTGCATAGATACTTTTCCCGCCCCGTTGGCGGTGCGCCACGCACGCCTCCAACGCTTTATCGAAATCGCGCCTCAAACCAGAACATACATCATTCAGAGCTCATCTGTGCGGTACTTAGACATTTTATTGCGATAGCAATTATATGGACAGTCTCCGCTGGAAAATGTCCGTCCCCGTCGCCGTCATTCACCGTATATGTATAAGTATGTATATATATAAAAAAGCCACAAAGAAAAATAATTCAGAAATTGTTTCCGACGCGCGGAATCGAACGGGCGACCTTTCGCTTTGCAGCCCGCCGCATTAGACGTTAGGCCACGACAGCACCGTCGTTCAGCCTGCTAACGGCGAGCTATTTATATACACCATGTAATTCAGCATGCTTTCCTAATGGCCACATAGATGGCGCGACGTGCGCGCGTGTGGCGCGCTTACAGGGCGTGGTCGCTTTCGTGCGCTTATCTCGAGGAAAGAAGGGGCGGCCCGTTGGGTGCTTCGCTTCGCTCGCTGCAGTGGCCCCGTTTGCGAAAGGACCGCGCTGTTCAAACAGAAATAAGTAACAACTGCGACAATTAGTTCGCGCTCGTCTTGTGTGTACCTGTTCGTTCGCTTCGTGCGTCCTGCTTTATGTTTGAGCAGTGCGCTTCAAGCGCCGAGCTGTGACGCATTAGTTCGCGCTCGTCCTGTGTGCGTTCTTTTCGTGCGTCCTTTGGGCTCGAGCGACGCGCTGGCAATTTCGAGCTGCTTTCCGTTCTTCGCGTTACATTAGAATTTATTGCTATCGCATTCATTGCTTCGCCGTTGCGGCGAAACTGTGACTTTTTTTTTCCTTGCTTATCTCGTTTACATCGCATTTTTGGCCTGGCTAGTCGCCTTTACCGCTTTATCATGCGAGACGTGCCCGACTAGAAGGGTTCGTGACTTCGAGGCTCTCCTTTTGTCCTCGACTCAACTCCGTCTGAGTCCTGCTACGAAAGAGCGCGAGGCGAATGCCACGTGTGCTCCGAGCAATGTGCGAAAGCGTGGATGAAAACGAACGACTTATATCCACCAGGCCTCAGAGTTCGCTTGCACTCCCCCCACCCCCCGCCCTCTCGTCCTAAGCGGTGATGTTTCTTCTTTTGGTGGCTGCTTATCGGGCGCTGGCAGCCAGCGCAGAGAAGCGTGGCCTGTTGCTCCAGGGCGCGAAGGGTTTTGGGCGCACTGGCGCAGTAAAAGCTTCTTGAAAACCTGGGACAGTGTGAGTACGCGTACACCGCGAACAGAACCGAGATAGCAGCACGCGACGAAGGCAGTGCTATCGCTTCTCATTCGTCTCTTTCTTGTGGTTGTTATTATGTCGGTCTTAGTGCTGCTCGCGCATTAAGTGGCTGTTGTGCCTCTGACTGACTGCTTCTTAAAGATCGACGATTTTTCATGTTCGAACAGTTTTGATCCAGTGTGCAGCTGCATATGCTAAGACGTACTTGCCACAAGAATATAACACATATGCTGCTCTTCAACATATATGTGCGCGTATAAAATTTATAGAAATCTTTCGCGTTATTTTTTAACGTTTCGGTCAGTAAAAAAAAATAAGCCACAGTCACCTTCCGGCCGCATGCTTCGGAACATCGACACCTACGGTACGTGGGATATGCCGATATTTTTTAAAGTCTAGTGTCAAGTCTTGTACCCACAATGCTCGCTGCCTGTCGGTGCTGTGAAACCACTCACATGACCAGCTTAGGTAGAGCTTCCAACAGGGTAAACGAGTGACGCCTGGTCTTGTGAACAGTTCTATGGGACATGGTGATATATACGAAAGCGGAATTTTAAGGAGTCGTTTGCCTTTGCTAGACACAACATTAAATAGAACTAACAGACAAGAAAGCCAAGGAGGTTATAGGGGATGGTGTTTGGTGTAATGATCTAAATGGTTGGGAAGTGAAGTGGACAAAAAGATAACCTGCCCCCGGCAGGGACCAAACCGGCGACCTTTGAATTATCAAGTTATCTTTTCGTCCAGATAGATAGATAGATAGATAGATAGATAGATAGATAGATAGATAGATAGATAGATAGATAGATAGATAGATAGATAGATAGATAGATAGATAGATAGATAGATAGATAGATAGATAGATAGATAGATAGATAGATAGATAGATAGATAGATAGATAGATAGAAACGCTAAAAGTGCTGAAGGTTCGCTAAGAAATGCTTCGCATTTAATAAATAAATAAATGAATACGTCGGAGAGTTCCGTCTTTCTACAGTTGAAGCGTACAAGAATGAAGTGGAAGCCACCACGGTAGTCAAGTGGTTACGGTGCTCGACTGCTGACCCGAAAGCCGCGGGATGAAGGCGAAAATGTTTGAGACCCGTGTACTTAGGTTTAGGTGCACGTTAAGGAACCCCGGGTGGTCGAAATTTTCGAACATCCACTACGGCGTCCCTCATCATCATATCGTGGTTTTGGGACGTTAAAGCTCAACAATTGTGAGGAATAAGTGTAAACGTTAGAACTGCGGAAGTTGATAATAAACTTGGTGATGACAAATACATTGGAAACCTTTGTTATTAGTAAATGGCCACCTTTTGAGGCTTAACAAACGACTATGAAGAACAAACAAACCACAAAATATAACCATAGTTCCTCTTTACGTGCTGCGTAAGACCTCCCTGTAAAAAAAAAGAAGGTTTCTATTCTTGAGAAGAGAAATTATCCATAATTTACGAGCCAGCTTTAGGAACGTCCCATGCTAGAAAGTAATTAATCGCTCGCTTCCTGGTGTGCTTGTTTCATATTTAGACAGATAATTAACGCCAAGGAGTGTCTCCAGCCTCTACGCCGTCCTTTAAGTAGTGTATGCATTCTTTGCTTTGCTTCAAGAGCTCGTAAGTAAAACTAACGTTTTGGCCACAATTAAGCGAACGTTGCTTGTAATTCTTGAGTAAAATGTCTTGTTAGCGAAGTTTTTGTTTTGCAATTTGGATTTGGCGCAGAACGCTTAGACATTGCATTCCTCCAAAGTGTAAGTGCGAAATTTGGACAAATGTTTGGGGTGGGAAAAGTACGATAAAAAATGGCACTGTCGTTGGATTTATAGTGCTGAAAGATGGATGTTAACCAGGGGATAAACGGAAGCAGGAAGCTAACGGCGACAGCTAAAAATAGATAAATAAATAAATAAAATAATAAACACGGTCTAAATTCTGCAAACTTTATTTCTTAGCTATTTTTAACTCTGTTTAACCAGTGGCTCAGTCGGTGAACTGACAGCGGCCCTTTTATGGGTTCCTGCAAAAAAGAAGGCCGCTATGAATTTTCGCTATTCATAGTAAGTATAACTAAACTTCGAGTGTTAATAAATCATCTAATAACTTCAGAACTGTTATCTATAAAGAAGCTCTAGAGTTCTGCCAAATTCACGATACGATTATATGGAACACAATATAGTGGGTGTTCGTGAATAATTCATGCGTGCACCTAAATATAAGTACATGGGTTTTCTTGCATTTTGACCCCGCCTGAATGCGGTCGCCGTGATGGGAATCAAACCCGCATCCTTGGATAACCAGTATTAGCGATGAATATTGTCTGTTGAGTAGTCGTCTTTTGTGCGTCTTTGTACACCCCGTTACACCTATAGTAAAAGGAAGTCTAAGACGGCAGACGTCAATTATGTGCAATCTTCAAATTTTAGATCAATTAAGAACAGCGATGTAGCACAAATAAAAAACCTACGCGTGCGACTGATTTCTTCTGGCGGTGCGAAGCGACCAAGTTTCAGATGGACATTTGTTTTCTATGTTTTCTGCATTCTTTTGAAAGGATAAAACATCACGTTTGCAAATGCGTTCTCCCAGTTTCCAATGCTTGCTTCTGTATGCGGGCGGCATGCTCTCCGAGAAATTGCATTTGACATAAAGAAGCGCGAACATCTCGTACGCTGCGCACGTTAGCGCATTTGAAGTTGCATTGTATTATGCGACCTTGGGCGCGTGGTTATATTGTTTCTGTGATATCGGCTTAAATGTTGCTATTTGTCTTCTTTTGCTGAGACAGTAGCCGTCGGGCGCTTTTAGGCATGGTATTACACACTAAGGGAATTGTCGACAAAAACGACAAATATAAATAGAAACACACAAAAGAAAAGAGAATGACTATAGTTACATTTACTCAGCCGAACCAAACTCACGCGCAACATATTCTGGAATGTCTGGTGATATAGAATTAATAAAACTGAGGGTAAATCCCTTCGCACACAGATCATCGCTCTGCTCAGCCCTGCACATCTAGAGTATGTGCATTCATGGTATTTTTTATCGTTATTGACAACTTCATGATGCAAATGTAAGAGGACTAGGCGGAGCCATACTTAGGTACCAACTTCTTCTTAAACACGTTTATGAAAGAAAGAATGAGAACTTGGAAGTCTCACGACCGAATATTTCACGTAGGTATTCTAACTGCCAAGTTTTACGTATCGTGACAAAGATAGCGTTACGCGTTTCACTTGCATTGATACTTTCGAAAATTCCTCTGTTTTTTTTTTTTTATCATCTTTACTGCCAGGAAGAAAAATATATGTTTTTGGTGAAATGCATCTTTGCGGTATTTCATCACCAATAATCTAAACTCTATCTTTATTTTTCTTTGTTTTCGCCGCATCGAAATATCCTGTATTGAACAAACGAACTTAGGGCTAGCGGCACTTGCCCATGCGAGCTGTTCTCTTTTGTACTTTATTTTACTTAAGCATGGGACTAGTTCTTTTTTTGAGAGGTTTACCTGCGAGCCGTATGAAGAAAATCGGGCAAAAAATTGGGAAAAACACCCGGCTGGGAAATTGTCAATGTATGCGCGAGGGCCTGTTTTTCCTCAAGCGGCATGTCAGCACCGAACGTGGCGGATGCCTTAGAGCCCCTGTCTCACTGGTTGCTCCCCGTTAGAGAGGGGGGCCAGATGCCAATAGAGAGCTTTAGTCTGTCCGCAAACTTCTTTGTGTTAGCGTTTTATCGGATAGCGTAGTCATAAACGTAAGAGCCCGGATAGACGGTGTCGTCTGATGGGGACGAGACGAACCAGGCGAACTTAGAAGTGACATTCTGTGGAATTGTTTTTGTGCAGCATATAAATGTGTGTGTGCGTGTGTGTGTGTGTGTGCGTGTGCGTCTGCGTGTGTGCGTGCGTGCGTGCGTGCGTGTGTGTGTGTGTGTGTGTGTGTGTGTGTGTGTGTGTGTGTGTGTGTGTGTGTGTGTGTGTGTGTGTGTGTGTGTGTGTGTGTGTGTGTGTGTGTGTGTGTGTGTGTGTGTGTGTGTGTGTGTGTGCATTACAATCGATTGACAAGAAAAACAACATGGTTTTCGTCTTCCAGTCCTGCTATAGGCAAATGCGTAAGGTACCACGTGAATTTTTCTAATTGTCAGAGAGACACCCTGACCTTGCACTTTAAAATGTTGCTACTCATGTCGAAACCGTGGACACTCCTTGCATCTCACTTTTATGTATCATTCCCTCTCCACAAGACGCTTTATTCGTGCTGCATTGAAAATTGTTCAAGTAAGGGTCTTTACTAACCTCGCACCACTATTATAATCCCTCCATTTAAGCATTACGCTACCTTTATGTTTCTTTTTGCGCGCTTTGTGCATTACACCTATCTTCATTTCCTCCGTTTCGCCCCGTCCCGAAGGAACAGGCAGGCGTTGTGCCCCTTTAGGTGGCAGTTGTCAGCCCGTTCTCTATTTCCTCTGTGTCTTCCTGTTTTCTGTGTATTCAAATAATAATAATAATAATAATAATAATAATAACAATAATAATAATAATAATAATAATAATAATAATAATAATAATAATAATAATAATAATAATAATAATAATAATAATACAAGTGTGAAAGAGAAGCAAGTGCGTACGATAGCTGAAACCTTGCAAAACTCATCAGTGATTTTCATGTTCACTTCGGCAACGGAGCTCGCAATTGCGACATCCACGATGCTGTTTCCTATTTTCTTTGCAGCTTAGAGTCCGTTCCATCAATACCGTAGTTCATTCTCGCCCAAAGTTGCGGAATGTGGTCCACGAAGAACGAAACCAAATATTTTAACAGGATGCCATCAGAGACGACAAGAGATCGAAAAAAAAATGGAGACCGCCTAGCAAGGATGTGTTATGCCAACTGAAAATTTAATGCGCACCGGCGGAGCAGCGTGACACCGCAAGCGCTTTCTGTATAGAGCTCGGATACAATCGGAAGGAGCAAGCACATCAACGCGCCGTTGACAGACAAACCGATTTTTAGAAATGTAGGTTATAAATGTACCTCGTGGCATTTTCCTTGCCTGTAGCTCACTTCGGTGTTGCGAAATTGACAAGGTTATGGAATCTAGGTTGCACTTTTGCTCCATGGAAGTCAGTGTGCGAAATGGGACGAAAGACGAGGAAGAGGGACGACGCATGGGCTCGTGTCGTCTCTTTCCCTTCTGTTCTGCCCATTTTGCGCATTGCCGTCTTTGAAACTGTGCACGAGCTAGCCTTCCAGCGCGTGCCAGTGCACTGGTGTTGATGATCTACGTTAGAAGAGTCGTATTCCTGCATTCGTCAGTTTATAGCGCAGCTCGCTTAGTTTACCCTGTGCCGCCGTCGTTGTCTTAGTAGTAAAAGTAGTAGTAGTAGTAGTAGTAGTAGTAGTAGTAGTAGTAGTAGTAGTAGTAGTAGTAGTAGTAGTACCAGTAGTTGTTGTTGTAGGCGTCACGCAGGCTCCTGACGAGAGGGGGAAGGGAATAACTAAATAAATAAATAAAACAAAGAAATGATGATTATGATGATTATGATGATGATGCTCAATCACGTATACAAGCGCGCTTACAGCATCGCTGTCTCACGGTTCTTACGGCATGGAATTCGATGAGTTTTTTAACTTCATGTCATATGGGATGAGCTGTTGGTTCGCTTGTATGTTGCATTTCCTTGCTCTTTTTCGGTATGTTGTGTTTGCACGAGGCTTCCTTAAAATCGACTAGAATGAAAAGTTCAAGTGGACACACTTTGTTGCGAACGAGAACGGGCATTACCACCCACAGTGTAACACCACACTTTCTCTGCTAAAGCGTCCTCGCGGGATCTTATATCGCTCACGAGGAGTGCGGAAATATATATGACGACAAAGCATGTCGTTATCTATTGCGTTCACCTGAGAAAGCCCCTGCAGTGCACTGTACTAAGTTTTATATTACCACATGCTACTAGGGCACACTTTATTAGACATACAAAGATTCAGTGTGGCCGATCGTGCTACCATCTCCTGAAGGTTATGTCGACGAGGAGATGTTCAGAAAAACATGTTCGGTCGAGTAAACTTCTTGGGAGTTGCAAAGGACGCTGAATAACATAGAGAGGAGTAAAGTAGTTGTGATGTCTTGATTCCGGGAGCCAACACAATCTACATAATGAACGCCTCAATCAGGGGCTTCTTGTTTGAAGCTACGAAGTCAGCAACTTTTTCTATCGTTAATTTGTCTCTGCAGGAGCAAGTTTCACTGGCAGTGTGTTGCGGGTCCCAATTTTAGCACCAGAATCTCATTGATTGTTCTTTGAATTTTTGTATGACTCACTCAGGGAAAGAAAAGCCATACATAACATTGAACGGAAGCACGAAGGCACAGAGCACGAAGAAAATTCAGCTAATAAGCTTTTTTCTTTATTCGAATACGCGCATACTATGCTCGAAATTTAAAGAAGAAAGGCATTGCTGCTCCACTCATGCACTATAAATTGTACACCTTACAAATATTACAGAACAAAAATATTCCTTAATAATATCCGTTAGGTTGATGTCTAGCATAGAAACAATTATTGCTAACGCATATACGTGGGAATTTCGGCGGGAATGTAGGTCTGAAATAGTAAACAGGCCTAGGCTTTAACTCTGGGCTGTGCTGTGAGGTTTACCATGCAAGAACATCGATGTCTATAAAAAAGAGACTTTTACAACAAAACGCATTTTTATGCTGTAGAATGTAGGAGTTAGGCATACTGAGATATGAGTTTTTCTCGCGACAATGGAGATGCGTGGCTCATCGTAATGTCTCACAGTGATTGTATCTCTATGAGTATAAAGTCAGTCTAGAAGCATAGGGGCTCCTCGTACTTGTAACTACCGGGTACTCGATGCCAAACAGTAATAGACAGTTTGCGCCAATTCACATGTTTGAAATTATTGAAGAAAGACATAGTGTGACAGGATATCGACGTCTCTCTTTTTTGGGGGGAAATATTGACAACTAGTAAAGATGTTTGAGTATGTTCAGCGCAAAAAAGCGATATCGCTAAAAAACAGTGCTTTTTTTTTCTGCACGCTTCTAATTTTAAACAGTGGAGATCTCTTTATACGTCATTCGCTGGTAGATTATCCTTTATTCGAGAAACACATCATCTCGCTGAATGTCGAAGTGTAGCAATACACTTGCGGTGAACAGCAAGAATTGCAGACAGTCTTCCATGAAAACTGTCGCATTTCAGGGAATTAAAACTGCACCGAACGGTACTGCATTTGTACGAAATTCTCGCGTTCTATACAGAGATCCTTCTCAGGACTGACACTCCGTGCTTTTTTCACCGAAACGTTTTTCTCGCTGTCGCTTATCGCCGGAGTCGGTGCCACCTTCCTCTGCATTTTCTCTTCAAGGTTCTTTTGGCACGATGCAATCAGGGATTTCCTAACTTAGGTTTCAAAATCAAAAGCTTTCTCCGGTTAGGAAAAGTTAGGGGTAAATTAGGAACGGCTGCCAAGCGAAGTTCACCTGAGCTAGCGCAAATGTCACTCTCATCAAGACGTTCCGAAGTTATTTAAAGCAAAACAACCGGCAGAATGTGGCGTAGTAGGCTGGGTGTCCTCTATCACTGCTCTCTAAATTTTAATAATGTCGATAGCGAACGAAAAGCCTATTTCTGTATCGCCCGTCCTTTCAGCCAGCATAAATGCGTTAGACGAAAGAAAGAACGTCGCTCTGATCGCGGACTCGCGTTTCGCTGTCGAAATTTCACAGAGATGTGCATTGGCAAGTTCTACATCATAAGCAGAACTTCAATTTGGGCCAGTTCATTCATGGTCGATCTTTTAGGTACGTGGCTCTAAAATTACGGTAATATAACGCTCAAATTATGGCAGCTTTCAGTAAGTACATGTTCCACATTTTCTCTATGTTTTTAAAACCTTTCCAGCGAACTCCTGTCGTCAGTCACATCGCGAACTCCTTTGCTTTGATATGATGTTGCTTTTGGAGCTTAGTACGCACATTTACAGCAAACCTTATTCTTGTTTCGTCAATTGTGCGAACGCAGGAATCCAAACTTAGGGTAACGAATCAAACTTGAATAAATGTGGTAGGAAGCAGTCTCTGAAGAACACCAAACTACACTTTTTTTGTGCGACGTGGTCCCAGAGCTCGCGAATTTTAGTTGGTCAAACTTCATGGAATACGCGGTAATATGTTGCTTGCAATTTCGAACGAATGACAGAGTCGGAGAGCCATCAGCGTGAAAAGATATGTGCTTGACTAGAATGCTCTTTTTGTTAAAATGAGCGAATTATTTTCAGTTTGCTCATCGAAAAAACCAACGCCAAATGCGCAAACGGCAATTATAACTACCCATCCGTGTTTCGCTTGAGCTGTGGTAATAAAGTTTGAAGGCAAGCTGCGTCATGGCACTCTGACATCTAACCAATGTACACGTTCGACTAAGTTTAGATACACCTCATTCGTATCGAAGAGCTCATAGCAGCCGTTGCTTAGCAAAAATGAGGTGGTAGCGAACTTGGTCATTGGACTGAGATGAAGAGAATACATAATTCGTGCTATAAGAGCGAATAAACAATCCTAGCCTTCTTTGGTGAACATTGGCCTGTGTTAAAGCGTCATGGTGGTATGCAAATAAACACTGTAGTTGAAGACACATAACAGAGAGAGCCGCAATGTTATCAGTTCTTAATATTTTTTTTGTCGGGAATCGACGCGATCGCACCCCATATATAGAATGCGGGTGACAGAGACTAAGGGAGGGCTTGTATTCAAGATCACAAATATATACATCATGACGTCATGTCATGACGTCATCATATAGAGTGACGTCAAATTGAAGTTATGGACGTGCACGCACCCACCGTGGAAGCTCAGCGGCTGAGGTGTTCCGCTGCTAGGATCGACTATGCGGGTTCGATTGCCGGCCACAGAGGCTACACTTCAAGCGGAGAATAAAGGCAAAATGATGTTCGGCAGCATATTGCATTCTGTAACAGTTGACAGCGAAAGTCTTCTGCACACTTCGCAATGCATCGTGTTATACAGTTGGGGAGCGAAATTCTTGCAAGGTATAACTAGACGCAGCGTGAGGGACACGCACTAAATTGCCGTGGTGTTCTCAGTCAATTTCATTGTTCCTCTCTCCAACCCCTCTTCCTTCCTGAAGCTTTCTGCACCTCACGTAGTGTTGCACGACCTCCGAGATCCAGGCCTGGAGATCACTGACCAAGCGCACCTTTACCCAGGCGAGGATGCGACGCGATGGCGTCATCATGTGACGTCATGTCATGACGTCATTGTGTAAGGTCACGTCGACGTCACAGACTTTTGCGATCTGTGGCGTCGCAAACATCTACGATGCGTTGACGTCATGTGGTGACATGATCATGTGACTCCATTATGACGTCACACGATGGTGTCACAGCATGAAGTCCCGAGTGACGTATAGGTTACCTCGGTTTTTGTGCCACTTCATTCGCCTTCCGTGTTTCGCTCATGTGGCCGCTCAACGGGGCAATTAAGCCTTTCGCATTAGAAAAAAGCATGCGTTAGAAAAAACCCAGCTGCAGTGTTCAAAATTATTCCGGAGTAGTGCAATACTGCGTCCTTGATAATTTTATCGTGGTTACCCGCCGCGGTGGTCTAGTGGTTGTGGTACTCGACTGCTGAACCGCAGATCGCGAAAGCGAATCCCAGCCACGGCGACCGCATTTCGGTGGAGGCAAAATGATAGAGGCCCATCTACCTATATTTATTGCGCGTTAATGAACACGCGATGGTCAAAATTTCCCGAGTCCTCCATTACGACGTCTCTCGTAATCATAGGATAATTTTGCGACGTAAAACACGAACAATTATTTTATTATCATATCGTGGTTATTCTACACGATAATCTAGTTTGAAATATTTAAATTGATTCGACCGCTGTAGATTCTGCAATATCGGCAAATCATGCATCGTCCTGAACACAAATTTGCTTCGTTAATAGACATGTTTTATTTATGAAGTCTACTAATTTCTTAGGTCGACGTGAGTCCGTTGCGCACTACGGTGCTTGTTTATTATGAGCACCTTATGCTCCTAAAAGTACCCTATAACCAAGTTTTGTTCGGTATCAGCGAAATATGCCTAATCCATAACTGATACTTAGACCCACATGAGCGCACCGAACATCTCAATGCTCGTTTATTATACAAATTAAATGTTCTTATTAAGTAAGTGCAGTCATATTTTATTCGGATAATGACTTGTACGTTTCAGTGTTTGTTAGAAGCATCAGATTTGCAACCTTTGATGAAAGCATTAGGGCTGTATAATTAAGCCACGTACATGCTTCTTGCGTACGTAGCGAATTCCAAGCGAAACAGCGCACGGAAGGGCAACGCAGGGTTGCGTGATTGGACAAGACAGCCCGATATGCTTTCCACATCGGGGGCACTTCGGTGCTACACGGCCTGAGGAGATAACGTCGCACATAGATGGCGTGTTATAGGCCGCCTGTCAAGCGAAACGGACGTGGCCTTCAAGGAGATCCGGTTTCTCGTAGAGCTAGGTGGTTATGTGTACTACAGACCAGAGTACGACGCGGGAAAGGCAACGCACACGCTTTTGCTCATGCCGTGTTGCATATATTGTCATTACGTCTTAGCCCTGGGAAGCTCCTTCGGCAACATCGGAAGACGTTCGACCTGTTCTTCCAATACGCTTCCGTTCTCCCCTTGGCCCCGTACACGTTCACGCTAAGAAAACGGACGATACGCGGTGACTGCATCGGGTTGTTCCTTTGCAACTCTGCATTGTTCTCATCCTCGCGTGATAGAACTCTCAGTGGCCTTCGTCCAGCTTTGCTTTGACAGAACGTGCTCAACTATTTGGTCCTTCTTTCTTTCGTTACACGCTGTTAAGATTTGGGGTCCGGGTACGTGGGTGCCCAGATCACCACGCAGGGTTACAAAACCTCGAAGCCTAGAGCCCGACATTCAGGGCGTTTTCTTTTTCTGTCAAAACAACTGTATTTACAATATGTACAATCTATGATGATATTACAGAGTCATCTTCCAAGTATCGATTGACAACGCAGATTCTTTTTCCAGGATCTTAAAGACTGGTTTCCATTGGCGGTGGTCGACTGAAAGAGAGCCAGGAGGCCCGTAGTCCAGGTACGACGCAGTTCAATCGGCGCCGAGGCCACATGTGAGGCCTCGGCGCCATTGACCTCGCGACGGCCTCGTTGTCTTCGTTTCCCTTTTTTTCCTCTGAAGCGTGCCGTTTACCACGGAGATTCCAAGGCAGAGAAACCCAGTCAGGCAGCGGCTACGTTGTAGTGGCAGGGTGGAAGGAATGCGTGGGAGAAAGCCTCCGGGGTTGTACACGCGCGGACACAGCTGCAGATGATGGGAACCTCTGCAGGTCGTTCTCCCTTCTCAATTTCGAGGAACGCCGGCCCGGTCACAACAGCGCGCTAAGGTAGGCAGTCGCAGCCTTGAAGAAAAGACCGCTTGTCGCAACATAGGCTGCGGCAGCACCCCGTGTTCCCCGGATTTATCATCGCTTCAAGATTCCATTTTCTACTGAACTTTTACCTAATTTGGATTGTTTGGATTCAGAAAGAAAGAAAGAAGGAAGGAAAGAAAGAAAGAAAGAAAGAAAGAAAGAAAGAAAGAAAGAAAGAAAGAAAGAAAGAAAGAAAGAAAGAAAGAAAGAAAGAAAGAAAGAAAGAAAGAAAGAAAGAAAGAAAGAAAGAAAGAAAGAAAGAAAGAAAGAAAGAAAGAAAGAAAGAAAGAAAGAAAGAAGGGAAAATAATTTTTGACAAAGGTACGAACTCGTTTATTGTCAAGATCGATGATCGCCTTGAAGAAACGTACGCACCCAAACACATGGCCTTGATCGGCGGTCGTTAATTATCTGGGAGAGAAGAGATAGGAGGTTTCAGCGACCTCGCGAGGCGGGCGTCCGCACCCCTATCGACCTAGCAAGGAAGACCCGTCAGAGCACTTGACACTGAATTATGGCAGTGGATTAGTAGGCGCATTGGCGTTTTCTCGTAGCACATTCGTGTCGCCATCACGCTCGATCACTCGGCCGCGACCCTTCACGAGCGAGGGGAGAGGAAAGATTTCCGTCGGATAAGCCCTGTCGGACGCGAGTGCTCCACAGTAGGCGACTACCGCCGAATTAGGAAGCCGGAAGACACTACTCGTTTTTGTTGACGTACAAGAAAAATGCACAGTACCCCAGTATCTGACTTACAAAATACGTATTAAAATTGTTTCATGGTTCAGTATAGTAGAGAAGCTTTGTAACCGTCTGATAAAACTCCAGAAGTGCGGCTGAAAGTACACTTCATTCAACGCTTTAGGGCCTTTTAAGTTCTTGTAGGCAATAGTCTCATTCTTCTGAATAATGTTTTTTATAGAAGTACTTGTTTTTCTATAACGACGTATACTTTTTGCCGCAGTCACATCGCGTCTCAGTGTACTTACAAAATGCTGCCGGCAGATGAGTGGTTATAGCCAACAGAACCTGCTTCAACTTTAACGCATTGTCTGCTTTCAGCCTCTGTACCGCATGTCGTATCAATGTTCCAGAATCTAACTCGGAGAGACCGAATAGGTTGAATTTCGAATAGTGCCCAACAGAATGCTGGCGGGATTAAACGCACGTACTTTGAAGGGTAGAAGAAAACTACAGTAGACAGGGATATCAATGATGCGTTCAGAGACTTAATCTTGCAGTTTAACCTGCATCACTTATACAGGGTGAAATTTCGCAGTATTTGGTTTAGGTCCGCCGCAGTTTCTCAATTTCTCTCAGTGTAAACATTTTATCCATGTGTACAAGAAGTGCGCTACAAGTAGAAACACAATTTTACATTATTGTCACGATAGCCTAGTGTTTACTTGTAATTACACGACACATACGTACCTTTAAGTGCAACTAACTTGCGGTATGTTGCGTCGAAATAGCCTGTGTGAGCTCCGGCTCGTCCTTTGGTCGACCTTCGGACAGCCCTTCCTGTCACTGCGGATAATGTTACACTTTCATGCCACTACAAGTTAAACGTTGTGCACGGTCTTATTCGACAACTATTTTATCTACTAAGTAAAAACTTCATATATTTGCTATTGCTTTCCGAAACTCCTGTCCTACTATTCCTTAAGGTTGTCGCGATTATCAGTACTGCCTTTATTTTTATATTCTACTTCATAATCTCCCCTCTCACTTGGATTTTTTGTATAGGCACAGCCGTGATAACGGCAGGAAAATTATACGAAACTGTTACCGGTCTGTTCATGGCTACTCGCGGTCTGTTCAATGGTTCTCGCGGTCGGCGTAACCTGACCGCGAGAACCATTGCCAGGCGATGAATAAGCCTGCACATGGTGCATTCTGAAAAAAAGGAAAGAAAAACAACAGTCGCTTCTCGATCAGGACAGAGGGAAACATCGACGTGACTGGATTGGGAGGAGTCTACAAGGGCTCCTAAATGTCTAGGCCTATCTTCTTTGCCGTATGATATATCATCATTGAAACATTAGAAAGATATTTGACCTAATATCCTGTATTCTCAGGTGAAAGTACAAATGAAGAAGTCGGTGTGGCTGACCGAACTGTTGTACGACCGCTACAAAAAAAAATAAGAAGAAGAAACGTGGGATGCGTAGGAGTGACCGAGCCTTGAGGGTGTATAGAAAAAAAGGCCATCATCGGAAAACCATTCCGACTGACGTCGTTTGCGCCGTCAACCCTTAACGCTCCTTGCCCCGGTGCGCACATTTCTGGGTGGAAGGCGTCGATTTCCACTATCATTAACGTCAGATCTTGGAAGACGGAAAGAAGTTAACGTAACGTCAACTCTAGGCGTAGAAAACTCTATCCAGACACCGGAAGCGCTCAGAATACTTCGGCGTTTGACCACCTTGGTTGAAAACGTCTTAGTAAGAGGAAACGTTTTCTCCCGGAAATGTGCCGGAAAGAAGAGGAAACAAAGCGGAAGGGAGAAGGCGAATATGTCTGTCAGTAGCAGATGCCGACAGACGTTTCTCATTTTTTTTTGTGGGTAATTTTTTTCAGCATTTGGGGTTCTTCGCATTAGCGTCCAAAGCGTGACCTTGACGCAGGTTTGATGTGGATTGTTGACGATGATTGAGCTATGGGAAGAAAACGAAACGAAGTAGACAGTAGCCGAGGCTGAAAAAGTGAAAGCGATTCGCCTTGAAACGGAAGCATCACCCTCCTAAGCCAATGAAAGATCGTCTTTCGCCGCTTACTGTATTTCTAGACGCGCTTGAAAGAAAGGACGCAGCGAAACACACAGAAAACCGCAAACAGAAGCGCTTTACCGACTGAAGTTTACTGAAGCATCCTACCTGTATGGAGTTCGCATGTATAAATGTTGGCAGGATGCTTCAGAAACCTTCCGTGGCTAGGGCGCTTATGCTTGTGGTTTTTCTGTGTACCTCACTGTGTCGTTACTTTTTCATGGGTGTCCTAAATACAGTATGCTATTCCAACTAGGCCAGGAAACAACAATCTTGAAGTCCATTTCACCGTTTATTGGTTACGAGACTAATACTTTAAAAATTGCACTTATTTCAAGGCCTGTTTATAGGTTTACTGCTTCTTGTATAACAGCCTTAATACTTGAAGGACGCGACGTTCTTACTGGGTAGCATGTTTATTCTAAGTTCCCTTTGCTTTATAAAGGAATGCGGCGGAAGCACCAAAGCCTGAAGAACCACAACAGGCCGTCTGTACAAAGTTTAATAAAATGGACACACTTCTACATGAATTTCCAGAAAGCTTTAGACTGGGATTATTGTGTAAGTCAGCCCAAGGCATACTCGCACGCAACTGTAGCGTGGAATTTACCGCTCTGCGTGTGCGCTTTTCCTGGGCGTCAATGCACCTAGCTGTACTACATTAAATAGTGCGCATGCATGTTGAAGCACCAGCAAGCCCAATTTCAGCACTGATCGAATGTAGAATTAGGGTTCTTCTATTTTGGTATGTATATATTTATAGATATATATTTATATTATATTTATATTCATACTAAAATTTTCAAGGCAGTGCCATAATTCATTCGTCAGCACTGTCCGGATAATTTTGATGGCGCATCTAATTACGCAGCTTCTTGTGGGTAAATGCTTCGTCTCCGTAGGCGATGGTTTTCTTTGCGTAGATTGATGCTTGCGTCGCAGAGAGATACAACTCCTGATAAATGGGGTCTAGTTCCGCAGGTGAATTCTATTCGTAATTGGCAGTTTTAGAATAGTGATCTTCGAGTTAGCGTTGCTTGCGTACGATACGGTATTGTCGTAATTTAAAGTGTGCACCCAAGAGGCTGGCGTGTGACGCGCGCGTAGTGGCGGCAAACGCTAACGCAAAGCTTTGCGTACCATAATCTAAAACTGCCTAATACTAAATGCAGTGTTACGTACTAGAGCTTGGCGAATATGATAAGCTAGATATCTTAGTAACAGTACAGGGGCCGAATTCACAAAGCTCACTTACGAGCAAATTGTCGCGTAAGAGAAATTTTGTCGCGTAAGTCGATTCACGAAGCGAAAAAAAACGTCGTAAGAGTCATCGTTATCACATCGGCCGCTGCGGTAAAGCGCGCTGCGACTGTCAAGGAACATGCCAGCGATGGTGATGCAGTTGCTATATTTGGTGACGTCACTGAAAAAGGCTCGTAAGTGGATTCACGAAGCAAAAAAATTGCGCAGAAACAGCGTGGCTACGAGGAAATCCCAAGAGTGGTCCGGACCACTCTTACGAACAATATGGCTGTCTAGAACATGCAACTGCGGCGGGTATCTTGGTGCCATGGCTGATTTTAAGCTAATTCACGGCCATGTAAGGCTGCTTGATGACTGCTGGCACGTTTTAATTTATTTCGGCGCTTTGAGTTTCGTGTGTTGTTTCGCTTGAACGCTATGGACAGTATTGACACTCGTAGTCGTCCAATAAGCTGTGAGTCGCAGTAATTAAAGAAGCCTATTGGTTGTCAATGGCGAAAAATTATGCATGCAAAGGCTTGTGGTTGGATTAAAACCAAAGTTCTACATGAATGGTCGAAGAAGTCGAAAGCGGTGCGGTATTTGGTCAACATTTTTTTGTTCTGTTGTTGTGTTGCGTCCTACTTCCTCCAATGAGATGTCCAACTTATGATGATGTACGCAGCATTGGTCGAAATTACCACCAAAGAGGTTCAGAGGAGCACATCAGCTGCGTGTTATTGGTAATAATATTGAACGGAGCATTTCAGTTAGCCATTATTAAAGCCTATTATGTGATTCCATAACTTGTCTAGTTGGATTGGCTTTAACTGACCAATAGGCACGATCTCCGAAATGCAGCTGTCGCTATGCACTTTGGGCAGATCCAGGGCGAGCTCGTACATTGCAAATCACAGCATATTATAGATGTACGTGATTACGCACGAAATCACAAACAAATCGAGCTTTTCCACCTTCACTGTTCGGAAACCGAAACGGAACGCGTTAATGTGGCAAGTAGTCAGAAAGAAATGACTCCAGTAATTTGAAATGACGTCGAAAATAAGTGCGAATGCTCACGATTCTCGAGTATAAACAAACCTTTGCCGAATTCATGTCCCTTTGATTATTAACCGCCATTTAACTTGGCCTGAGAATATCAATTAAAGGTGGCTTCACCCGCTCATATATGTATTTTGTGCTCAGAAGCGTCAGCTTGACCCGGAAATCATCGCGTAGATAAGGCGAAACCCCCGCAGGAGGCTACTATCGTAGCAGACGACAAACGATAGCAGACGACGGCTTGGGCGAGAGGTGCAACTCGTGATTGGTTGGGAAGCAGTACTCTCTACAACAGCCCATCTTATGACGTTGACAAAACACTTCTTTCATCGCGCGCTCCTGTCGTGTTCGTCATATCTTCCCCCTCGCACATAAGAGAACTTTTTATCTTCTCGCGATCAACGCGAAAGAGCTTTTTCTAAGTTGTCTTAGCGCCTACCCCCTGCTGCGCAGTTTGTAAGAACAACATGGCGCCGTAAACTGTAGGTGTCGGCGCCGATTTTCGCAAACGCATGAGTTCCTTCAGCGTTCGACTGGACGTGCTGTGAATACCGCTGCTTTTCCGGTGCGCGCAAGCAGTGTGAAGACCGACGACAGTGTCTCTTGGTGCGCGGTGAAGCGTAGCGAAGCCTGTGCCTCGGTGTGTGTATGAAGCGGGGATGGGCGCCTGTGTACCGACGGTAACTAGCATTCGAGGAGCCTGCAGTGCGTGTTTGAGTGTCGGTAACAGTTCGTTTGCTTCGCTTCACAGTGTCTCAGTGAGGTGCAGTGCGGCATTTCGAATTGACAACATTTCGGCACGTTACTTGAGTGATTCTGTGCTCGCACGGTAACGCATGAACTACGCTCTGTGTTTGGTTCTTGCTTCGCCACGGGTTAGCCCGTGCGCTTCTATTTTCTTGTGAGCAGTCCAGGCAAATGCAGTGTTTGGGAGTGAAACGATGTGCGTTGTGAACAGTGGTGCTGTGTTGACATTTCCAAGACTTGTGAAGAGGCTGTGCCCGTGTGACAGAATATAAAAGCGTTGATAACCGTGTTTCGTCCTACGAAGTTGCGATGGTGCTTTATGAGGGCTTTAAGGATTTGGCGCTGGGCTTGGCGTTTTCTTTTTTAACTCGTTGCTTCTCCTTTTTGTGATAACCGTAATCCGAACGTCATAACGTGTCGAACCGAAGTCGCACGCCGAAACATTCTCCTGTAAATGTGGCTGCTTTCGCAGTACGCCTTGACTGTTCTCCGGTGAAAACTTGTATTTGTACCTGGCAGCGAAAGCACGTGAACGTCACGCTTCGATCCGGACAGAACACACTTCTCACTAGTGCCTTGCCTTGGATGAAGTCGTAGACCAGCACCTGCTAACTACAGGTTTTCAAGTGCATTTGTCCTGTCGTTTTGCTCGGCACTGGAGCCTTGACTACAGCGGCCCACGCCGATTTCTCACGCTTTACCAGTGGACGTACACGTCTTGCTAGCCTTGCATTTCTACGTCAACGGCAGCTTCCAGTCCACAGACGTCTTTTGCGTGTGGCTGCAGAGCACATTGGATTCCCGATGACGCTGACGGCTGCTAATATCGTTGTGCCACCGGTGAGTTGAACTTGCGCAACTAATTTCGTTGTTATTCGTGTAGCGCTATAACGTACGTTTGTAAGTTTTTCATCCCAGCAGATGTAATGTCACCCCATGTTAAGTTCCAGTACGAAAAATGTACTACTACCGCTTTGCATATACGTATATATGGCCAATATACATATATTGCAATATGAGCAAGTACACCAGCAGTGTTTATGATTTGGGTTAAGCAGGTTATTATCTGGTTATTAAGAGGAGCCTGTCTGTTTACCACGCTTGACAGTTGAGATAAAAATAATTGATGCGAATTTATTTTCCAGGAGCCATGAAGCACTTCTTCAGGAATTCCCTTTATATTGCAAAATTACTTGTATAGAAGATTACTGCTGTGGCAGCACTATACTTTACCAGGACATACATATCTTGCAGTATGTAAAGCTTACATGGGGCTTCAGTTTTCATTCTAAAAAGAGACAGGGCGTGCAAACACGGACACAAGAAAGAGATCAGGACACCACAAACGCCGACTAACAACTGAAGAGACGCACAACGGCTGAAACGAAAGAAGGCACGAAAACTTATCTGCGCATGCCCATGCAACCGGCGAACCTATTAACCCGGCACGCGTGGCGGTCTACGTGGAAGATAACTGTTAAGGCATTTGATTTCATCTTTATGCAAGTTAATCGACGGTTGGCTCACGCATGCGCTACCACTATTCTCGATATGCCATGCTTCAATCATCAGGCGCGTTTCTTCATTTCTATGACGGTACAACACTGCGCATTCATCGAATTTTGGCGTGCACTTACAATCTCGACAATGTAAAGATAGATTAGAAGGTGAGCCTCCTGTTAGCGATCTCTTATGTTCCAACAATCTCTGGTTAATGCATCGGCCCGTCTGTCCTACGTAGAAGCGGCCGCAGCTGAAAGGGACCTTATACACCACACTCGTACGGCAATCAGTGAATTTGTTGGTGTGTTTTACGAAACAATTATCGGTCCGCTTCTTGTCTTTTACTCGCTCATTCTTCCTCTGCACAGCGGCACAAATCTTACCTAGCTTATTGGCAGCCGTGAAACAACATTAACGCCGTATCTACTTCCTACTTTCTTTAGCCTGTGAGATATGCAATGAATGTACGGAATACCTACGACACGCTTCTTCCTATCGCTTTCTGCAACCATGCTCGGACTTAACACAATAGACTTCTTTAAACGCTCAGCGACCGTGGCCACTGCATCACGAGGATACCCTACATCTAAAAGACGCGTAACCTGTGCGCTAAAGCTATCACTCATTTTGTGCTCACACGACTTGGTGAGGGCTGACTTAAGGCAAGACATGGCGATGCCGTTTTTTACAACCTTCGAGTGCTTCGACGAAAAATTTAACAGCGGTTTGGAAGATCTAGGAGAATACTGCCAGCACACGTGGTTCTTCTGGAACGTTAAGGAAATGTCTAGAAATTGTATTCCATTATTCTGAGGCACCTCTTTAGTAAAGCTCAGCCCTCCTCCATTTAATTCAAATTTTTCGCTCACGGAAGTTACCACCTTTTCAAAGTCCTCATCACTACAAAAAATCAAGTAGTCGTCCACATAACGAAAAACCTTAATAACCGAATTACCTAAGGCGCCTTCCAAAAGATTGTCAATCTTGCTAAGGTATAAATCACTAAGAACCGGAGCAACCTTAGAACCAATACATATCCCTGATTTCTGCACATAAACGCCTTCCTTCCAACCTACCAGCGTCGACTTTAAATACATGGAAAGGATTTCTAGAAATGCCCCGGTAGAAACACCACATTTATCGGTGAAAACCGTCTGGTCGCCTTGTTCGTTAATACATTCATTAACACATTTTAACAAGTCCTTATGCGGCAAAGAATAATATAGGTCTTCAATATCCATACTAAAAGCTTTACAACAGCCGGGGTTCTCCTCTGAGAGGAACTGAACTAGCGCCTGAGAATTACGCATACGAAAAGGGTCTGAAAAACTCAGAGAGGTTAAGCAGTTCTGCAAATAACTAGATACAGCGACTTGCCAGGTGCCTTGCTCTGAAACGATTGCTCGAAACGGAATCTCGTTCTTATGTGTTTTGGCTGAAAAAAAACAATTCTAAAGTAAGTGATTTAGCCTTCTTGACATTACAAGCTATTCTCTCAAGATTATGTCTTAACAAAAGGTCGACAGCACGTTGCCTAACTACCGATGGCTTAAGTTTTACCGTCCTAAAATTCTTTTCTATGGCTGTTAATGCTTTTTCTGAGAACAAACTGTCCGGCATAATTACAAAATACCCTTCCTTATCTGAAATTACTGGCCTGAGTTTCTTCTCGACACAGTAATTAACCAAAGGCCGGATAGGATCAGAACATTTGAGATGCATATTAGAACCCTTGATGCTAGCAACGCAGTCTGAAATGCAGTGGGAACGCTCTTCTTCAGAAACAAGTCTAGTGATTGTACGCGGCAAACTTAAAACGTCTATTGGTTTCAGGTTCGGCTTAAAACAGTATTTAGGACCTAAGGCTAGGGTTTTGCAGTGACTATCATCTAAGGCAGCTCCTCCAAGGACTAGCAAGTTATTTTGCGGTGAAACAGTAGAAATAATCTTCCTCTTACATGGTTGAAGTTCTCGAAGTTTTACCCTCCATATGAATTCCGCATGCTGGTTAGCTACCCTCATCCAGTCGGCGTATATCTGCTTCTGGCGGCGGTCGTCACGTGAAGTCGAGCAACGGAGCTTGAGGCATTCCTGGTAAAATCTCACTTGACGCCATGATTCCGCGGTCAATATGGCACATATCCTCCTGGCATGTCCGGTAGATGGTTGCAGAAAGCCGCACAAAAGCTGAACTTCGACTGGGCAAACTCTATTCTTAGAAAACCATGAAAAAGTTCTAGCACGGACCAAGCAAATAGCAATTAAAGAAGCCAAAGAGGCAGGATTGTTCAGATAAGTAGGATAACACGGAAAAGGGCTCAGAGTACTAGAAATGAAGCTTAGAATAACAGAGAGCTGAGCTAGTTGGTACGTATTCATTCTAAAAAGAGACAGGGCGTGCAAACACGGACACAAGAAAGAGATCAGGACACCACAAACGCCGACTAACAACTGAAGAGACGCACAACGGCTGAAACGAAAGAAGGCACGAAAACTTATCTGCGCATGCCCATGCAACCGGCGAACCTATTAACCCGGCACGCGTGGCGGTCTACGTGGAAGATAACTGTTAAGGCATTTGATTTCATCTTTATGCAAGTTAATCGACGGTTGGCTCACGCATGCGCTACCACTATTCTCGATATGCCATGCTTCAATCATCAGGCGCGTTTCTTCGTTTCTATGACGGTACAACACTGCGCATTCATCGAATTTTGGCGTGCACTTACAATCTCGACAATGTAAAGATAGATTAGAAGGTGAGCCTCCTGTTAGCGATCTCTTATGTTCCAACAATCTCTGGTTAATGCATCGGCCCGTCTGTCCTACGTAGAAGCGGCCGCAGCTGAAAGGGACCTTATACACCACACTCGTACGGCAATCAGTGAATTTGTTGGTGTGTTTTACGAAACAATTATCGGTCCGCTTCTTGTCTTTTACTCGCTCATTCTTCCTCTGCACAGCGGCACAAATCTTACCTAGCTTATTGGCAGCCGTGAAAACAACATTAACGCCGTATCTACTTCCTACTTTCTTTAGCCTGTGAGATATGCAATGAATGTACGGAATACCTACGACACGCTTCTTCCTATCGCTTTCTGCAACCATGCTCGGACTTAACACAATAGACTTCTTTAAACGCTCAGCGACCGTGGCCACTGCATCACGAGGATACCCTACATCTAAAAGACGCGTAACCTGTGCGCTAAAGCTATCACTCATTTTGTGCTCACACGACTTGGTGAGGGCTGACTTAAGGCAAGACATGGCGATGCCGTTTTTTACAACCTTCGAGTGCTTCGACGAAAAATTTAACAGCGGTTTGGAAGATCTAGGAGAATACTGCCAGCACACGTGGTTCTTCTGGAACGTTAAGGAAATGTCTAGAAATTGTATTCCATTATTCTGAGGCACCTCTTTAGTAAAGCTCAGCCCTCCTCCATTTAATTCAAATTTTTCGCTCACGGAAGTTACCACCTTTTCAAAGTCCTCATCACTACAAAAAATCAAGTAGTCGTCCACATAACGAAAAACCTTAATAACCGAATTACCTAAGGCGCCTTCCAAAAGATTGTCAATCTTGCTAAGGTATAAATCACTAAGAACCGGAGCAACCTTAGAACCAATACATATCCCTGATTTCTGCACATAAACGCCTTCCTTCCAACCTACCAGCGTCGACTTTAAATACATGGAAAGGATTTCTAGAAATGCCCCGGTAGAAACACCACATTTATCGGTGAAAACCGTCTGGTCGCCTTGTTCGTTAATACATTCATTAACACATTTTAACAAGTCCTTATGCGGCAAAGAATAATATAGGTCTTCAATATCCATACTAAAAGCTTTACAACAGCCGGGGTTCTCCTCTGAGAGGAACTGAACTAGCGCCTGAGAATTACGCATACGAAAAGGGTCTGAAAAACTCAGAGAGGTTAAGCAGTTCTGCAAATAACTAGATACAGCGACTTGCCAGGTGCCTTGCTCTGAAACGATTGCTCGAAACGGAATCTCGTTCTTATGTGTTTTGGCTGAAAAAAAACAATTCTAAAGTAAGTGATTTAGCCTTCTTGACATTACAAGCTATTCTCTCAAGATTATGTCTTAACAAAAGGTCGACAGCACGTTGCCTAACTACCGATGGCTTAAGTTTTACCGTCCTAAAATTCTTTTCTATGGCTGTTAATGCTTTTTCTGAGAACAAACTGTCCGGCATAATTACAAAATACCCTTCCTTATCTGAAATTACTGGCCTGAGTTTCTTCTCGACACAGTAATTAACCAAAGGCCGGATAGGATCAGAACATTTGAGATGCATATTAGAACCCTTGATGCTAGCAACGCAGTCTGAAATGCAGTGGGAACGCTCTTCTTCAGAAACAAGTCTAGTGATTGTACGCGGCAAACTTAAAACGTCTATTGGTTTCAGGTTCGGCTTAAAACAGTATTTAGGACCTAAGGCTAGGGTTTTGCAGTGACTATCATCTAAGGCAGCTCCTCCAAGGACTAGCAAGTTATTTTGCGGTGAAACAGTAGAAATAATCTTCCTCTTACATGGTTGAAGTTCTCGAAGTTTTACCCTCCATATGAATTCCGCATGCTGGTTAGCTACCCTCATCCAGTCGGCGTATATCTGCTTCTGGCGGCGGTCGTCACGTGAAGTCGAGCAACGGAGCTTGAGGCATTCCTGGTAAAATCTCACTTGACGCCATGATTCCGCGGTCAATATGGCACATATCCTCCTGGCATGTCCGGTAGATGGTTGCAGAAAGCCGCACAAAAGCTGAACTTCGACTGGGCAAACTCTATTCTTAGAAAACCATGAAAAAGTTCTAGCACGGACCAAGCAAATAGCAATTAAAGAAGCCAAAGAGGCAGGATTGTTCAGATAAGTAGGATAACACGGAAAAGGGCTCAGAGTACTAGAAATGAAGCTTAGAATAACAGAGAGCTGAGCTAGTTGGTACGTATTCATTCTAAAAAGAGACAGGGCGTGCAAACACGGACACAAGAAAGAGATCAGGACACCACAAACGCCGACTAACAACTGAAGAGACGCACAACGGTTGAAACGAAAGAAGGCACGAAAACTTATCTGCGCATGCCCATGCAACCGGCGAACCTATTAACCCGGCACGCGTGGCGGTCTACGTGGAAGATAACTGTTAAGGCATTTGATTTCATCTTTATGCAAGTTAATCGACGGTTGGCTCACGCATGCGCTACCACTATTCTCGATATGCCATGCTTCAATCATCAGGCGCGTTTCTTCATTTCTATGACGGTACAACACTGCGCATTCATCGAATTTTGGCGTGCACTTACAATCTCGACAATGTAAAGATAGATTAGAAGGTGAGCCTCCTGTTAGCGATCTCTTATGTTCCAACAATCTCTGGTTAATGCATCGGCCCGTCTGTCCTACGTAGAAGCGGCCGCAGCTGAAAGGGACCTTATACACCACACTCGTACGGCAATCAGTGAATTTGTTGGTGTGTTTTACGAAACAATTATCGGTCCGCTTCTTGTCTTTTACTCGCTCATTCTTCCTCTGCACAGCGGCACAAATCTTACCTAGCTTATTGGCAGCCGTGAAAACAACATTAACGCCGTATCTACTTCCTACTTTCTTTAGCCTGTGAGATATGCA
This sequence comes from Rhipicephalus sanguineus, assembly GCF_013339695.2. Lineage (NCBI taxonomy): Eukaryota > Metazoa > Arthropoda > Arachnida > Ixodida > Ixodidae > Rhipicephalus > Rhipicephalus sanguineus. The sequence continues at coordinate 53,138,383 of NC_051185.1, forward strand.
ATGAATGTACGGAATACCTACGACACGCTTCTTCCTATCGCTTTCTGCAACCATGCTCGGACTTAACACAATAGACTTCTTTAAACGCTCAGCGACCGTGGCCACTGCATCACGAGGATACCCTACATCTAAAAGACGCGTAACCTGTGCGCTAAAGCTATCACTCATTTTGTGCTCACACGACTTGGTGAGGGCTGACTTAAGGCAAGACATGGCGATGCCGTTTTTTACAACCTTCGAGTGCTTCGACGAAAAATTTAACAGCGGTTTGGAAGATCTAGGAGAATACTGCCAGCACACGTGGTTCTTCTGGAACGTTAAGGAAATGTCTAGAAATTGTATTCCATTATTCTGAGGCACCTCTTTAGTAAGGAAGGATAAGGAAGGGTATTTTGTAATTATGCCGGACAGTTTGTTCTCAGAAAAAGCATTAACAGCCATAGAAAAGAATTTTAGGACGGTAAAACTTAAGCCATCGGTAGTTAGGCAACGTGCTGTCGACCTTTTGTTAAGACATAATCTTGAGAGAATAGCTTGTAATGTCAAGAAGGCTAAATCACTTACTTTAGAATTGTTTTTTTCAGCCAAAACACATAAGAACGAGATTCCGTTTCGAGCAATCGTTTCAGAGCAAGGCACCTGGCAAGTCGCTGTATCTAGTTATTTGCAGAACTGCTTAACCTCTCTGAGTTTTTCAGACCCTTTTCGTATGCGTAATTCTCAGGCGCTAGTTCAGTTCCTCTCAGAGGAGAACCCCGGCTGTTGTAAAGCTTTTAGTATGGATATTGAAGACCTATATTATTCTTTGCCGCATAAGGACTTGTTAAAATGTGTTAATGAATGTATTAACGAACAAGGCGACCAGACGGTTTTCACCGATAAATGTGGTGTTTCTACCGGGGCATTTCTAGAAATCCTTTCCATGTATTTAAAGTCGACGCTGGTAGGTTGGAAGGAAGGCGTTTATGTGCAGAAATCAGGGATATGTATTGGTTCTAAGGTTGCTCCGGTTCTTAGTGATTTATACCTTAGCAAGATTGACAATCTTTTGGAAGGCGCCTTAGGTAATTCGGTTATTAAGGTTTTTCGTTATGTGGACGACTACTTGATTTTTTGTAGTGATGAGGACTTTGAAAAGGTGGTAACTTCCGTGAGCGAAAAATTTGAATTAAATGGAGGAGGGCTGAGCTTTACTAAAGAGGTGCCTCAGAATAATGGAATACAATTTCTAGACATTTCCTTAACGTTCCAGAAGAACCACGTGTGCTGGCAGTATTCTCCTAGATCTTCCAAACCGCTGTTAAATTTTTCGTCGAAGCACTCGAAGGTTGTAAAAAACGGCATCGCCATGTCTTGCCTTAAGTCAGCCCTCACCAAGTCGTGTGAGCACAAAATGAGTGATAGCTTTAGCGCACAGGTTACGCGTCTTTTAGATGTAGGGTATCCTCGTGATGCAGTGGCCACGGTCGCTGAGCGTTTAAAGAAGTCTATTGTGTTAAGTCCGAGCATGGTTGCAGAAAGCGATAGGAAGAAGCGTGTCGTAGGTATTCCGTACATTCATTGCATATCTCACAGGCTAAAGAAAGTAGGAAGTAGATACGGCGTTAATGTTGTTTTCACGGCTGCCAATAAGCTAGGTAAGATTTGTGCCGCTGTGCAGAGGAAGAATGAGCGAGTAAAAGACAAGAAGCGGACCGATAATTGTTTCGTAAAACACACCAACAAATTCACTGATTGCCGTACGAGTGTGGTGTATAAGGTCCCTTTCAGCTGCGGCCGCTTCTACGTAGGACAGACGGGCCGATGCATTAACCAGAGATTGTTGGAACATAAGAGATCGCTAACAGGAGGCTCACCTTCTAATCTATCTTTACATTGTCGAGATTGTAAGTGCACGCCAAAATTCGATGAATGCGCAGTGTTGTACCGTCATAGAAATGAAGAAACGCGCCTGATGATTGAAGCATGGCATATCGAGAATAGTGGTAGCGCATGCGTGAGCCAACCGTCGATTAACTTGCATAAAGATGAAATCAAATGCCTTAACAGTTATCTTCCACGTAGACCGCCACGCGTGCCGGGTTAATAGGTTCGCCGGTTGCATGGGCATGCGCAGATAAGTTTTCGTGCCTTCTTTCGTTTCAGCCGTTGTGCGTCTCTTCAGTTGTTAGTCGGCGTTTGTGGTGTCCTGATCTCTTTCTTGTGTCCGTGTTTGCACGCCCTGTCTCTTTTTAGAATGAATACGTACCAACTAGCTCAGCTCTCTGTTATTCTAAGGGCTTCAGTTTGTTGCAAATTGAATATAGCATATTTGATAGCTTTGACTAAGTGATGTTACTGCCAAATATGTATTAAGAGCGCTTTCAATGATGGTTTTTTGAATATATCGTATTTGGCCTCTTCACAGATCGCAGACTTTCGTAAGGTCCTGGAATCCATCGATTGCAAGCACTGGCAAATCAAGCCACCTTATGACTTGGAGCACCTGTACAGAAATAGGAAGGACTTGTGCTCCCTAAATGTACAAGTCTTTTGCAATGGTAGGGGTGTCATCATCCAGCCGACCTCAAAGGGGCCTGGAAGCACGCATGGCAGCCTCATCTGAATGGACTGTGCTCTTCCTGGGAGCTTCAAGGGCAGAAAACTGCCTAATGGCTGGTTGCTAGGTTAGTTTTTTTTTTAAGTACAGATGGTACAGTAAACACCGGTTAATGTACACACCTTCACAACCCAAACATTGTTAGTAACAGTGGATGCTTGTATTATTGTCACGCACCAATGCTAATTGGACACTTAAGGAGAAGCAAACTATGATGGAATTGACAATGTCGAAAGTGTAAAATCTGCAGCTTATGAATTTTACTTCATACATGTGAGACTGGAAAGTTGTGCTTTTGAAATAGCACATATACCTTTATATCTTATTGAGCTCTTGTGCTTGTGACTCACTCACTGTATCAAGTGCTCTGTATGGAAATAGCAAGCGGGTGACAATCGCCTGGCTGTTCGCAACATGCAGAGAGAAAGAGCTCAGGCAGCACAGGAGCAGCATATGCGCATTTTACCGGTCGTAGCTCATCTTTCTTCAATGTTGTTGCATATGTTGCATTTCCGTTGTACATACATGTTCTCAGCACAATTGCATAGTGCCACGGTTATTTCTACAAATCCTGAATACACAATTGTTGATCTGTGAAGGTGACTATCGCTGTGCCTGAGAGCCATGGGTGCTAACCCTTCTGTCCGTGGCTGGCCCAGCTGAGCAGCAGTGCAGTGCAGCCCCCACCCATGCAAGACAAGTCATACAGTGCGCCTTTGCTGTTCTGAGCAGGACACAGCATGTCCGTCCGGCATGGCATTGACAGCAATAGTAATGATGGTGAGTGTTTGTGGAAACCATAAGAGCCTGTTAACATGCATTTGTAGATTATGAGTGTGTTTGTTGCTCACAATCATTTCTCCTAATTAAGTGCATTTTTTTCAATGTGCTTTTGGTAGGAAAAACGGCTTTGAGAAACAAAAATCCATAATCCAAAATCCATAAAAAACACATAATTCGCAAATGCTTTGTGTTTTCTAGTCTTCAAAATTGTTCCTGCACACTGTATGATGAGGTGGCTATGTCAGATAATGTTAAAGTGATGAACAATAGCTGTTGTCTTGTGACATAGCAATACATGAGTACACTCTAAGAAAAAATCGAGTTTTTAGTGTTTCTGCCACACAACAATAACGTAATCTTGCTTGCTCGAGTTTTCTTTTTTGAAAACCTGGCTCTTGGCACTTTCCTATCAAGAATGCTGTCACTCTAATAACGCGCGTCATTCGTGACAGGGAAGTGCCGAAACCGTGGTGGTAACGCGAGGAAAGTACCTGAGATGGATGACGATTGTAGTTGTGGGGTGGCAATACTCCCCAAATACTTCATTTTTTCTTACAGTGTAGCATAGTGAACTCACTTGTGGTCGGCTTCTTGCACCTAGCGTAAAGTCGAAATAGAATATACTTTATTGGCTTATGTCTCACTATTAGGCAGAAGTTTGTTGCCTTCAAAATGAACACTGCAGTTATACATTTATATCATAAAATATTTTTTCAAAGACTTCATTGTTGGTGGCTCTATGTTCAGACCTTTTTTTTGTTTTTAATATTTCTTCATACTTGTCATCGGCTTCTGAAGATACGATAGCTGGAGTTTCTAGCACATATCAGCTGTCCAGTTTTACACATAGCACGGTTGTAACAATCATCTGTATTTTTCTATGTTCCAGCAGTATCACGGGATCAGGTGCCCCAAAGTCATCTAATTGTACAGTGTATCTCGGACAAACGCACAAGGCCAACAAGTAGACAGCTACTAGCAGTGACTGTGTCCTGCTGTTCAAAGTGAACGTCGGACAGAATGCATTGTGATATCTGGAACAGTTTGAATTGTACGGTGAGAATCTGCACAGCTGCAGTTTAATTGTTGAGCAGTGCATCATTCAGCAATTCCTTGCACTTGAGGATTCAAAATTAATTAAATTCTGCATTTAATATACGAAACCTTGACATTAATATGAAGCACACTGTAGTGGTAATGTGCAAATTAATTTCCGCTACCTTGATTTTTTAACATGCACGTAAATCAAAGTGCATGTCTGTCTCTGCATTTCACTGCCATTAGAAACAGCAGCCATGGTCTGCAACCAAAACCATGTTTTCATGTTTGGTAGTGCAAGCATGAAACAATTGAAGCGGGTAATTTTGCACTTGGTCGATATAGTCGTTCAGGATACGCGCATTAGTATAGCACAAATGATTTTATGTTTATATAAGCCCTGGAAAGTCCTTCTCCACGGATTATTTAGATGCAAGAGGAGCGTCACTATTCCTAGTACGTCCAACAGGCTTTAGCACCTGTGTAATGTTATCCTGTCGCCTGTCTGTCCTCTTCAACAGTCAACCTCTCTGCATGTACTGTGTAAGTTTTAATTTTTTTTTTCATATAGTGTTTGTTGCCATAGTTTTCTCCATAATGTAATTGTATACTCTGCAAATAGTTTATCATCTATGCAGCTTTGCTCATTTTACTCCTGAAAGTATTTATTGCTTTTTGTAGGGTGATTATAGCATGCATTTACTTGTGCCTTTTGATGCGTCTGTACAATGGATTAGCCTGAAGAAGGCTGTTGGTATACTCTAAACTTGAAACTGGAGACTTCGAGTAAATTTCAAGGCTGATAACCATTACTACTATATTCAGATAAGCTGTGATTGCTCCATGAAAATGTATGTAAGATTCTGTAAACTGTGTCAGGTAAGTGTTTTTAAATTATTTTATTGTTGTCCATGTTTTATGCGCCTGAAACATAATTACTTCATCGTGGTACATTAAAAAATGTTATTCTGCACATTTCTGCTGATACACATTGCAGGTGAGGCCAGCAGCAAGATATACATGCAAGGCACTGAAGCTTCACATCACATGCCTTTCCCAGAAGTGCACTGAAAGTTTTTTCGAGCGGCTGCTGCTGAATGAGAGACTGCTATACAGCAGTCTCTCATTCGAAGGAAGTCGGCACATTTGCACACCTTGAAACCTTTTTGAGGAGTGTTTTCAGGAGAAACAATAGGGTCTTGACATGTCAACAACAGCATTATTTGTACCGAGGAGCTTAGTAACAGCGAATTGTTTTATTTATGTATTGGGGGGGGGGGTCCAGAATTTGTCCGACCTGTGCCAATTTTTCAGCCCACATCACCTAACATGGCTTGTTATAGTGTTGTCAATGTGCCGGACTATGTAAATAAACTATGTGTCGTATTGCAGACGCGTACCAAAATGTGATGCATTGCTTAAGAGTATACGTTGTTGGGCTAGCCAATTTTGAAGTGATGCATTGCGCTTTTCCTTGGCATCACATTGTCAGGGGCTCTTTTCTTATATATCGTCGTGGGCTGCCGCCCACGAAAATGTATAAAAATTGCTTGTGAGTGGGCAGCAGCAGGAACTATGCATCAAATTGTTCCAAGAGGGTTCGAGAAATGCCGAGTTGGCACATAAGATTGATGAGAGATTTCTCTAAGTTACTGCCTTGAAACCTCATGTGCTCAAGACTGAGTGTATCAGCATAGTTGCTTTATAGCCGCTCATCCTCTTCACTACACCTCAACGTATGTATGTATGTATGTATGTATGTATGTATGTATGTATGTATGTATCTTTTAAACAAAAACTTACGTTATTTTGTTTACTGTAACTTTTATATGAATTTTGCTATTTACTTTCTAGTTCTCCTTTTTCTATCTCATTTTCATTTCTCAAGTATGTTTCCTGCTGTGCAAAAATGAATGTAACCTTACATGAAATGTGTGCATTCAAACAAGATGTTTCATTTTACAATGTACAGTTCTGAGCAAGAAGTTGGAAACTATGCAACCAACCAGCAAAAATAAGTTTATAGGACAGCTCCTCCGTCTAACATTGCTTCTACAGATTGCGTTTGTCGAATATGTAGAATAGACTAGTAGACTTCAACCATCATAACCAAGCTTTCGCCCGTGGCTGTACATACTTTTACATATGTGCGTGGTATTTCTACGTATTGTCATACGTGTTGCCAATTACTATTTAGGGCACAAAACTAGTCAAGCTGAATACGCGGATTTTTGTCTGTCCGCCTGTCATCTATACTGCAACTGCTGTTGATAAAGAATAAACTCGGATTTAAAATTTTCAAGTACTTACAAAAAGAAGAGTAGCCCTTAATGACGCAAATTAATTTGCTGTAATCTTTTCGCAGGCCTACTGTTTTGCCCTCTCCTCAGAACTCGATAGCCTGCTGGAGTTCTTTAGAACCATTGACACAGGCATTAAACGGAGCTGCGCAACACGACAGAGACCGAGAGAGAAAACACATCACTGTCATCACACATCACTGTATTTTCTCTCTGTCCCTGTCGTTTTGCGCTGCTGCGTGGAATGAATCCCACCCAACTGGCACGGAAACATGTCCCGACAAAGGCAGTCATCTTGGCCGCGAGCAGTTTGGCCGCCGCGTGTCTCTTGATGTTCTTGAAAACACCGTGATGTCTGACCGGCGCTCGAATAGCCAGAGTCGTGAAAAGTAATGCCCAGGTATGATAAGTGGGTTTTGGGACTGGGCGCTCTTGCGATAGTAGTGGCTAGAGAAAAAAAAGGTACTCTTATTTCTGTGACCCGTGAGGGAGCACGGCGCAGCGTTTTTAGGGGAGTGAAAGAAGAGAGCGGAAAGGCCACGTTATCAAAAAAAAAAAAAAAGAGTGCGCGCAACACACAGCCTCAGGCCTTGCTATCTGTTTTTCCATAAAAAAAAAATACGTGAGTGCTTGGCGACACTGCGAATCGAACCCAGTACCTCCCGCATTGCAGCCGGACGCTGTAACGACTCGACCACCACTGCAGTTTTTTTTTCTTTAATTCATGGAAAGATGACCACCGCTGCAGTGTTTCGCAAGAGAGCTGGCCACTGTAACACTTACTTGATTGTATATATATATATATATATTATCTTTCCCTCGAAAGACACCTAATGCAAAACGTCCGGTGAAAGTCGATAAAAAGAAAAAAAAAAACTCGGGATCCTAATGCATTCGCCTAAGGTGACTCGAAGGTTAAAGCCATCAAGTGTGGTTAATTACCGTGCACTTTGTAACGAGTGAAACATCACTAATAAACTATCGCTAATTGACTGTCACTAATGTCACTTTCACTAATTGTATATTCTATTTGTTTCGATTATCGTCATTTAAATAAACTTTCACTAAACAAATCACTGCTCACTTAATTTGCTCCGATTCTTATATATAAGTGCAATCACACTTTCGCTCGATTTTGTATGGCTTTCGCTCCCATAGACGTTAGTAAGTAACGCGGCCGCCGTCTCTTTTTTTTTCTTTTTGTTAATCGCGCAAACGCGCAGCACGCGCGCCCTGTGAATCCAGGCGCACGTGTAGTGATGTCACTTGAGGCCGAGACAGCTTCTTTTATGTTTACTCACGCAAACTCCGCAAGGACGAAGTGACTGCGCCGTGTTTTCTGAAAGGGATTAGCTCGTAGAAACCTCCCGACGAATCTTCCTCGTTTTACGCGTTCACATATCTAAGCTTATACGATTGCTCTGGCATTCCGGCCCTGTCAAAATGCTGCGATTAATTGAGCTTGCGGCATTACGCGCATCATGCTTTTCTTACTGCTGCTTTATATTTCTGTACAGTTCTCCGTAGGCTCAGAAGCCGCTCCTATGTCTTGTACTGAGATCTTTGTAAGAAATGCAACATTTTACATGTAGCTACAAAACACCCTAATGGCAACCACCATTCCGTGCTCGAACATGCCTGATTTGAGTGGCAGCGCAGCTTCATGAAAATGTAACTGGTTGTAGTAAACAGAGGGAGACGCTTCGGTCACATCTTCAAACCTTCAATGTTTCAATTTATGCGCGGTTTATAGATGCGGTCCATCAGGAGCGTTGTTCGCCTGCACTTGACGAGATAGCGCAGGGATTATTAACGCCATTGAGCAACTAGATTTTTGTTAGCTATGGTCATCGATGAAACACGAGCACTTGGCTTCGCGCAAGACCCCAGGACGTCTGCTGCAACGCGTCTGCTGCAACGCGTAAGCACTGTAGCAGACGCCCGGAACTGGAAGCTGAGATACAGCGAAAATACATTCGCTATCATCGTATACCCTCGATGCTAGACGCTTCGCGTGCTGCCTTGCTATCACCTGCGCGCACATCTTTCTTTCCTTGTCGTTTCATCGGCTTTCGCGTTGCCTCCTTGCCCTCAAAAGTGGCGAGTAAGTTAAATTCGAACCATTGCTATCGTATTCCCTCGAGATACGAGAATTCTTGGCTAAGAAATTGCGCAGGCAAGAGAAAGCTTTGTGAATTCGGCCCCAGTTCTGGCTGCAGCCAGTTCTTCGGAAACGATTTTTTTTTTTTTGCTTGAATGAATTTCTTGGCGACGAAGAAGAAACTTTTTTATATAAAAATAGCTTCATCACTGCAGAGGATCGTCCATAACCATTTCCAAGCCTGCGATACGGTCACCCACTATTATTGAAGCAAAGTATCAGCGCTAGGTATGCTATATTCCCATTCCTAGTTTTTATCCTCTCAGGTTGAAACTAAAAAAACGCCAGGCCTGCGCTGAAACCGCAGCACAGTCACAGCGAAAGCTGGAAGAGTGGCGTTTCTAGAGCCCGCTAAGCTCTCGTGGGGCTACAATACAAGTACACTAGAAAGGTACCCACTACGCCATAAATCACCATTTTTGTGAAGTTGGGAAGCACCTACTAAGCCATTATTTGTCATTCTGCGGAGAAGCGAGGCACCAGCTACACGTCAGTAAGGCATTATGATTATGTGCACTTTGTTGACGCGACGACTGATGACGATGAAGAATTATGGCTCAGCCCTTTGTAATGGGTTGGAATCTTTAAACGGCCCACCAGTTATGTAATTTGCATTGGCTGACACCCGGTCACTATTTCCCTCTCCCGTCATGCTGCATGACATACGTTGACGTGGGAGAGAGACGGGGGGGGGGGGGGGGGCGAAGAACTTTACTGAGACCCCGAGGAAATGGATCATGCGCTTATGGGCTTCCTTGGCAACCAATACAAGTACACTTGCGAGGAACCCACTACGTTATAAATCAGTGTAATTTTACTGAGACCCCGAGGAAGTGGATCATGCGCATATGGGCTTCCTTGGCAACCAATACAAGTGCACTTGTGAGGAACCCACTATGCTATAAATCATTGTAATTTTTGAGAAGTAGGGCAGCAGGCACTGTGCCATTTTTCGTCATTCTACGGAGAGCGTTGGTACCTGCTATACGCATGTAAGGCATTATGCGCACTTTGTTGATGCTGTGCCTGATGAAGAATTATGGCAGAGTCTTTTGTAATGGGTTGGAAGCATTCAACAACCTACTCGTTGCGCAATTCGCATTGTGTGACGGCTGGTTACAGAATTCGCGTTGTGCGACGCTTGGTGCTTATTTTACTCTTCTACCACGCTATATTGCATATGCTAATATGGTTCCATCCCGACATGAAGCCTGTATAGGACCTTTTCGCAAAGCCGTTTCAAGCACCGGCATGGCTCAGAGGTTGAATACTGGGCTCCCACGCAGAGGGCCCAGGTTCGAACCTCGTTCCATCCTGGAATTTTTTCTTATTTCGTTTTTTTTCTTATTTCGAGCGATACTGGTTACGGACACCGGCGGCGGCGGCGGACAACTACGGCGCCAAAAACGGCCGGTGAAATGATCTCATAACAGCTTTCGCTGTAAAAAAAAAATGCGCCTCAACATGTATTAACATCGTAGTGGACCCTTCATCCCTTCAGAACCACGCAAGTGTTTCATTTGAGGTGTAACTGGTTATCAGAGTTCCAACAATACCCTCTGCAGCGATCATCGCCAGTCCATTCTTGAGACAGATTGAAGTGGTTAGCGCCGAGTTTTCCTTTGTTTATCAAATGTGTTTTTTTTTTCCTATCTCTCTATATGTCTTAGTCTGAACGCGCAGCCTAGTCAGAAGAGGCGCCCATCAGGCCGTTGTGGAGGCGGATGAAAGCGACACTATGGCGCTAATAAAGGACCCCAATGAACGTTTATACGCCGGAGTGTGGGTGTCAGAAAATGGGTGGTTCACTTACGGCCGTAACCGTTTCGGAAGCGCAACATCCAGCGGTGACCTTGGCAAGCAGAAGCCGTGTCAACAAGCAATTTTTTTCTTTCTTTCCGTGTCTTATTTGTTTTCCATTTTGTTTCTCTTGTTTTTTTTTTTCGTTTTGGGCCATGGCTGAGTCTCCGCTACTTATTGTTCGGATATCTTTTCCTAGCTAAGTGTTGCTTGGATTACTCCGCCGTAAGACAGAGGTGAAGTTCGGCTGGTTCTTGGATTCCCCCCTCACCCCCCCCCCCCCCACTAAAAATAAAGAAAAAGAAGGGCACACAGTAAATAAACGGTGGAATCGGCTATCGCTTTGCCTCATCTCACGCTGAGGACAAAGTATCAGGTACGTTTTAACCTTGTTATTGAGATTAGCTGTACGTTCAGCGACGCCTGCTAAGCCTTGCAGTCGAAAATTTGAAAATGAATTTTTTTTTCCGGCTCTGCTGTTACTGAACAACTGTAAGAGCACAGACGCTATGGGGACGCCGAGCAGACCACGCGGCGCGGATGAGTACATTGGGAGGGGTGTTCGCTCTTCCTATTGGCTAAACAGCCTCCTAGCTTCCACAGTGCTGCAAGCAGCTTGTGAGATGAAGTATAGAGCCACAGAAGCAGAGGCGGTCGTCGGCCGCTTGTGCTACGTCAAGACGCCGGAGGCGTCGCTGCTGCCTAGTCATCGCAGGAGAGAATGAGGCGCGCGAGAGAGGGGAGCGCAGGAGAGGAGAGAGAGGGTGAGGGGACGCGCATGCGCTGGCGCATATTGTGAGGGGAGAGGCTGCGCTGCGGCTGCAGCGCGGTGGAGGAAAGGAGAGAAGGCGACCGAACACCTGCGTAAAGGAGGAGAGTGGGAGAGAGGGTTTGTGCATGCGCAGTAAGGGTGGTCACGCCGCACACCACCGGATCTAAAATACTAGGAACTCAGCTTTGCATAATGACTTATGTATTCTCGAACCACTGCTACCGAGGCCGGCAAGTGCGTTTTGCAGCGAGTGTCATTAATAGAGGCCGGATTTTTAGTCACTAAAAAAGCGCGCTTTAGGAGCCAAAAGTAGGCAGGCAATACGTCGCTTTAGGCCTTCAAAATCTTAAATATAGGCACAATAAAATTGTTATATAAATTCAAATAACATAAAAAAGACGTGCACGACTTGTATCTACGACAGAAAAGCAAGAAATGTTATTGTTTATGATCACAATCAGAATTTTATTGCTAAAAATAGAGAAATATTACATGTGTTTAGTATACATAAGGAGGTCCCAATGTCGAAGACTGTATCGAGACCTCCTGGCAGTAAGGCGCGAATGGTGGAACATAGCCATGTAATTCTCCTTGCTTTCGAATGTTCGCAGAACATGGTATATCCTTTTATTGTCTAGCATGGTGAGTCAAGTGTCCACCGTCGAATAAACACACTCCTGTGTCTTTCTTTTTCGGCATGGCTGAGGAGGGCAACAACAGAGCAGATAGCCAGAACGCCAAAAGACAAGCAGGGAGGGTTGCCTCGTATTGGCCGGGTCTAATCGTGCAGGGTGAATTTCTCTCCTGCTGGTAAACACCTTAAAAGGGCCCTGACCAGGTTGGAAAACTTCGCGCTGACAAGTGTAATGCATGCGCTCGGCGCTCATGATCACGTCTGCCAAGATTTGCAACGGTGGGTGCCGCGGAAAGAGGGGAGATTTGAAAGTGAACGCCGCCTGCCCTTCATCTCACGGGCGCGCGTCCCAACATGGAGTGGATGACGTACTACAAAGGATGGTCCTGCGTAGTTATGTGTGCCCTGACGTCGCAGCTCTGCGTAGACATGCATCCTTGTCTTCTTCTTCTCTCCTCTTCCCATCTTTCTGTCCTTCTCACCATTCCCCCCATTCCCCTGCAGACGCTGAGACGTGCTCCTATGTAGGGTTGCAGAAATAGCGTCTTCTCCTTTCCTCAACATCTCGTCCTCGTCCGCCTCCTACGGCTCGCGTCATGTCAGCGCAAGGTGGCCCATTTAACTACTGCTAGCGGTTGTTTTTCGGAAGTTGGTTGAACTAGAGGGCTTGGTTGAACAGCATAGAGTTCCGAAAGATCAATATTGCCAGGTAACATGAATAACGTTCTCAAACTGCACTCGAAAGCGAAATTTAAGGTTAAATAGTGTTCATATAGGCACCGACTCTGAAAATAGGCATTTATAGGCAGGTATAGGAATTTAGGCACAAACACCAGAAATAGGCATTTATAGGTACTATAAAGACACTATAAAAAGCCCTTGTTAACCTCTAATTCATGCTCATATATCAAAATGGCACCATAGGAACGCAAGGAAAAAATAGGCATTTGCCTAAAATCCGGTTTCTAGTCATTAACCATTCTCGTGTAAAAGCGTGCGAATGGCACCAGCGGCGACGTGCACTCCCGCAATTTGCACTTGAGTTGGCCCGTATGAAAGGGGCGCATAAGTGAAGGATTAGGATAGCCTGCAGCATTTTTCTTCATTCATGACAAGAGGCCGGATTTTTAGGCCCTAAAAAAGCTCGTTTTAGGCGCCAAAAATAGGCAGACAAAACAACGTTTCAGGCTTCCAAAATAGGAAATATAGGCACAATAAATTTTCACATAAATGCAAATAATTTGAAATGAAGACGTGCGCGAGCTCTATCTACGAAAGGAAAACAAAAATGTTATTGCTTAAGATGACACAAAGGCGTTAAACAGTTGAACATAGCCGTGTAATGTGCCTTGCCCCGCACGGTTCGCTGAACACGGTCACTCCCGTGTTCTGCACGGTGAGTCGAGATTCCACTGTCGAATCAACACACTCCTGGGTGCCTTCTCGGCATGACTGAGAAGGGCAGAGCACGAGCAGATAGCCAGATCTCTAAAACAGCAGAAGGGAGGGATTCCTCCTATTCGCCGGGTCGAATCGCGTAGAGCCAATTTCTCCCCTGCCAGTGAATCACTGGTGTAGCCAGGGGGGAAAGGCGGTTCAACCCCCCCCCCCCCCCCCCGCGAAACTTTTCAGTTTTGCATGCGCATATGTGCACGCATGCATACAGGCGCACTCACGAACATACATAGAGTATGGTTGAAACCCCCTCCCCCCTCCCTGCCTAAAAACATTTCTGGCTACGCTGATGCAGTGAACACCTTACAAGTTAACTTACAAAAACAAAAGCCGCGTGAACATCATATTTTCTTTTCTTTTTTTGCTCTTCCCTCTCCTTTCTGCTGACGGCTCTCCACGGTCTCGCATTCGCGAACCGCGCACGCCATGTCTCTACGGCGGCGAATGTGCGTGTCCCACTTCACGGCTGCTAGCAGCTGTTTCTGGGAGTTCGTTGACCTACAGGACAAGGTTGAACCCCATAGTTCCGAACAATCAGTGCTGCGCGGTAGCATGAATAAAGGTCTCAAACTGCTCCCGAGAGCGAAACTTGAGGCTAAATAGTGTTAATACAAGCGCCAATTTTGAAAATAGGCATTTAGAGGCATTTGTGAGCATTTAGGCACAAACGTCAAAAATAGGCATTTATAGGCACTATAAAAACACTATGAAAGCCTTTCTTAACCTCTAATTCATTCTCATATATCAAAGCGGCATGATAGGAGCTAAAGGAACAAAATAGGCATTTGCCTAAAATCCGGTCTCTATGAATCATGACCCTCTGGTATTAGCGCGTGATAGTCGAGTGTTTCGTTATGCCGGCCTCGTAGTGACGATACTACACTGGTATGTTTACACAATTTGGGGCAGAAAAGATGAAATGAGCGGTGAACATATTTTGTTTCAAAGAAGTTCGCCTAACAAATATGCGAATTGCTCCAAGTGTACTCTTCCATGCTGCTTCGGTAATGGTATTTCCATATTACTCGGTTAAGCATTTTGATATGCAATAATCATTCCCCGACTCTTTAACATGCCCTTGCTATCACTATTTGGAGTGCTCGCCAAACATACGTTGGCTCCATGGGCTACAGTTCACTCCATTTTGATGGCAGGACAAGACGAAGTTTCATTTTGTTGATGGAAACTTCCATAGTAAAGTCCACAGAGAATTCTAAAGCGTTCACTTTTTATTCTGAACACACGCGAAAAAAATTGCAGTTTTTGAAAACCTCCTTGTGTCAGGTTACTCACGACGTACACTACATACTGGCTGTAGAGGAATGGCTTACCGCTCTTTCGTAATACAGAACATATTGTGTCCTTGATTATTTGCATTTTGTTCCAACAACATTACTCTCACTGCAGAACTCCGTCCCCTGTTTGTTCGAAGAGTCAGCTATTTTACTGCTCCTGTAGCGGATGTGTAATGTCCTGGTCCATTACTCTTAGTTTTAGCGGCAGCATACCGCACTCGCGTAATAAATGACATATTACAATAAATCGTAGCCCTTTAATTCTTGCAGAATGTGCCTGTTTTGCTTACGAAAAGAATAAAAGTTCCCATAACCTGCTGCTACAGGTTTATGGTAATGTCTCTTGTCAATGCGAACGGTACTACTATTTTTCTAAATGAAATGTGCTTGAAAATTCCATTACAGAGACAGCGGGCTTTATCGATCGAAAGGTACGATTCACTTTAAGTACAATGCAAATACATTACAAAGCATTCTTCACGATTGCCGCGAGGTGGGTTTCTAGGGCCAGTTCGCTTCAACAGAAATAGTTAAAGAGAAATCGATTCTTTCGCACGCGATACCTAGGGATATCTAGGAAACGGTGAAAAACTTAGGTGTTGTAAGTTTAGATTAGTAACTCTTATCTTATTGCGGAGCACAATAGTTTTGCTTATCTCTTTTTTTTTTGGAGAAAACGATTTTTCGTGGAAATGCTTGCTTTCTGCAGCCGCCTGTTCCCGTTCAGGAAGATTATAGGCGAATGTTCCTCTTTTTGTGGTGGTCAAGGTTCCTGTCTGTGTGTTTTTTTTTTTTTTTTTGGCGAATTAGACGCCGGAATAGCGACTACATAGAAACTACCAACACCCCAAAATAGTGGCAGCGTACGCATTACCGTAACTGGCACATTTCCCATGCCGGAGATATACATTCTGTCGTATGATCGAAAGCATTTGAATAGGGTTGCCTGTTTAAACTTTGTAATAACTTACCGGTCTATTACAATATTTTAGATAATTTTCCTTTGTTCACAATTTTGTTTGGTCATTGTTTACAGCGAGAACATGTTTGTGCTCAGAGGTAACGTCTCTTGAAAGGCTTACCAGTCTTCCTGATTTGTTTTTTTTTTCTTCTTTTAATTAGCGAATTGATGACAGCGCATAGACAATTACATTATTTAAAAAAGATCAAGGCAAGACCGACGCTGAGATGAACATTTATGGACACATTACACACGTTTTTGTGCTGCCAAAAAAAAAGATAAACGAGCTGAATTTTATTTATTTTTGTTGCGGAGGCTTGTAACACGAATCCTCCATTATCGTTATTCTACGTTTGGGAACTGCAGATGTACGCAAAAAATGGTGGCGCGAATGTCCGTTCAAACACCATTTAACATAAGAGCGTCGTGGCATGCTTCTATGACAACATACCCTGAAGTATTGAAAACCAGCTTTTAAAAATATATCTGACAGGTGATGAAAAGACCAATACTGTTTTGCAAACCACATGTAGGAACATATCGGTCTTTCAGGATCATTTTATGATTCGTGGAATGTCTTTCGTAGGCATCAAATTACTGTTTTCATTTCAGACATTACTAATCGGCCGTCTTTTGCATTCTGGTACATTCCGTCCTATTACACAATATGGCGTTATATTCAACTTTCACACTCGGCATCTGTATTGTTAATGTGCGAGGCATTTCTTAGCAAACCTAGGCACTTGAGGAGTTTCTATCTATCTATCTATCTATCTATCTATCTATCTATCTATCTATCTATCTATCTATCTATCTATCTATCTATCTATCTATCTATCTATCTATCTATCTATCTATCTATCTATCTATCTATCTATCTATCTATCTATCTATCTATCTATCTATCTATCTATCTATCTATCTATCTATCTATCTATCTATCTATCTATCTATCTATCCACCAACGTCTGGATAATCTCCTGGTCGTCTCCACAACTTGTAATATACAAAAATTGGCATAAGAGGGAATTAGTGTATGAAGAACACGATTCACTGGCCATGACATGCAGGGGCGTAGCCAAGGGGGGGTTGGGGGGTTCACCCCCCCCCCCCGAAATTTTTCAGTTTTGCTTGCGTATATATACACGCACACATACAAACGCACGCATGAACATACATAAAGTATGGTTGAACCCCCCCCCCCCCCCCCCGAAAAAACGCCAGGACTGCGCGGAAAGCGCAGCACAGTCACAGCGAAAGCTGGAAGAGCGGCATTTCTAGAGCCCGTTATAAACTCTCTTGGGGCTACAAACACAGGTACACTAGCAAGGTACCCACTACGCCACAAATCATAATTTTTGTGAAGTTGGGAAGCACCCACCTCGACATTATTCGTTATTCTGCGGAGAAGCGAGGTACCATCTGTAAGGCATTATGTGCAGTTTGTTGATGCGACGGTCGATGACGATGAAGAATTATGGTTGAGCCCTTTGTAATGGGTTGGAAGCTTTAAACGACCAACTAGTTACGTAATTCATAGTGTGTGACGCCCGGTCGTTATTTAACTGTCCCACCACGCTTTATAACATGCGTTAACCGGAGAAACGTAGAGCGAGAGAGAGAGAGAGAGGGAATTAACTTTATTGAGACCCTGAGGAAATGGATCATGGGAGCCTTATGGGCTTCCTTGGCAACCAACAGAAGTGCATTTGCGAGGAACCCACTACGCTATAAATCATCATGATTTTTGTGACGAAGGGAAGCAGCCACTATGCAATTTTTCGTTATTCTGCGGAGAACCCTGGTACTCGCTGAACACCTGTAAGGCATTATGTGCACTTTGTTGATGCTGTGGCTGATGACGATGAAGAATTATCGTAGAGGCCTTTGTAATGGGTTCGAAGCATTCAACAACCCACTCGTTGCACAATTCGCATTGTGTGACGCCCGGTTACAGAATTCGCGTTAGTGTGACGCCTGGTTGTTATTTTACTTTTCTACCACACTACATAACATATGTTAATGTGGTTCCTTCCCGACATGAAGCCTGTATAGGGTCATTTTGCAACGCGGTTTCAAGCACCGGCATGGCTCTGAGGTAGGACACTGGGCTCCCACGCAGAGGGCCCAGGTTCGAACTTCGTGTCATTCTGGAAATTTGTTCTTATTCCCTTTTTTTTCTTATTTCGTGCGATAGTGGTTACGGACGCCGGCGGCGGCGGCGGACAACTACGGTGCCAAAAACGGCCGTTGAAATGATCTCATAACAGCTTTCGCTGTAAAACATTTCTGGCTACGCCCGTGATGACATGGATAACACAAAATGCCTGTCGCATAAGTCATGAAACCGTTTCCCTCCATCACGTGTGGCACATACCCGCATACCACAGTTCATGTTATACGGGTATGCGCCACAGGTGAATCACAGTGTTAAACAACACATCAACAGCGAACATACACATTGAAACGCAAGGCAAGTAAGGGAGGCGAGGCAGAACAGCCCTGGAAGATGCTCGACTACCATCCACTCGTCCACGTGGTCCGCCAGAATTACGCAGTGTTCCCGTCATTTCTTACGAGGCTTGGCGGTGGCGTCGTGCTGACCGAGGATGACGTCAGGTTAATTGAGAGCCACCTTGTGACACGCAAAGAAGCCGCCGCTAAGTGCCCTGACGGCATACGGCGATACTATACAGCAATGCGGACGTCGAGTGTTGTAACGCATCGCCTCGCGCTGCGCACGACGTTTTACGTCAACCCGCATGCCATAACATAACTGCCTACAACAACGAGAAGGTACACAGGGATGCCCACGTCAAGGTGGCCAAGGTGAACGCAAAGGCACTAACATGTAGAAGAAGTCAGTTCCTTCATTCCCGCTTTTTCGGGTAGTGGTAACCTTTGAAAGCCTATGGCATGAGGGAATTGGAGCTTCCTTTTTGCTGCGATCTATCGGAGACGGCAGCGATGGCAGGAAGCAGTTTCGTGAGCTTGACACGTGCCAGCGAGCAAACCTTACCGCTTCTCCACGAAAACAGTAAGGGTGCTCAGACGCACATGCGATATAGCGCGCACAAACACGCACCCCCCCACACACACGCACACACAAACACCGACGCCGTATGTCTCTCACACCTCCTTCCCACAATGCTCGTCAATGACGGGACGGTGTCTTGGTTTAGAAGCGGTGAAGTGAAGCGCTGCATCATGACACTAACGAGTACCGACAGGGGGCACATAGGTAGTATCAGCGCAAGGGAGGCTTTCAATGTATTACTGTAGGTAAACCTACGGTCGGTGCAATGCGCCGTACGCGACGATTCGGTTTGGTGACGGCACAGCATGTGCTTTGCGTTCGCATCGTGGTTGCGTGACGATTCGTCGACGGAGTAGTGTGGGTTCCACATGAACCAACGGCGTTTCTTCGCCGCCCGCCGCTTCGAGTACGAAAGCACCGGCTAATAAAACTGCTGCAATAAGCGGCACAGAAAGGCAATGATGTCGACGGGTGAATGTCGCGCAGTCAGTGATTTGGTGCAGCCAGAAAGACTCCAGCGGTTATCGGAACGCCTTCCAGCGTTCACGGCTCCAGCTGCGAGCACTGCCTCTCGCGTTCCTGAAGCGCCGTGTGGTATAAGCATGACCGGAAGCGCAGGTTACCCTATTAGTGAGGAGCGTACCACTTGGCGTTTGTCCCGTCAGATAACGACGCTTTTAATAAGTGCATATCGAGTACCAGTGTTAATTACGTGCTTGTTGATCCGAGCTTTGCGCGAGATTCGTCGTACGCTGTGTCCGGGTGTATGTTAAGTACTTCAGCTACCAAAAGGGTGAAAGGGGGACACGCGGCTTAAAGCAATATTTTTCAAAAGAGAATCATGCGTTTTCAAATTTGCGTTGTGTTAGATGGTTCGTCAAAGAACATGCTCACCAAGTTTGGTTGTCATCTGTACAGCAGAAACGAATTAAAGAAAAAGTGACAGTTTCGCCTCAAGGGCGAAGCAATGAATGCGATAGCAAGAAATTGGACTGCTACAGAAAGAGCAGCAAGCAGCTCAACACTTGCAGCGCGCTGCTCAAACAAAGAAGGAGGCACGGAAAGAACGCACAGGTATACATAGGACGAGCGCGAACTGTTACAGTTACTTCAAGTAACCCCCACTTTGGCTCTTCTAGCTAACAGATCACTTCTTTCGCAAACGCGGCCGCTGCAACGAGCAATGTGACCTTCGTGTGGGCTATATAGCTACAGGGCAAAATTTGCGGTGAAAGCACAAGACATACAAAAATCTCCCTCAAGAGATAATCGCGCGAGCATGGTCGACCACGATCTGTATGTCAAAGTACAAGTCGAAGGCGCACATTCCAACTCCGGAGGAACACTAGAGAGTTTTGAATTTGGGGACCCAAGAAATTTGCGAGCCGCCAGGACGCATTCCCAGAACGCAATCCACTCTCGGGCGCTTGCGCTCGCGTTGTCCCAAGACCCTGCAGCACCTCCCTTTGGGCTACAAACAAAACCGCACAGCGCGCGACCTCAAGAAAAGAAAATAAAGACGGCGCTTGGCAGTGGCACGTGAAGGCACGGCTCACGTTCCCTGCGGGCGTCGATTCTCGTCACTAAGATAAAAATTCATTTGGCGCGCCGACAGCAGCGTCACTGGAAAAGTGGAACTGAAGCTCAAATTGGCGGAAACGTATCACGTGACCCATCCACCCCTTCTATCGCGCCAATGCTCGTTACTGCTGCTGTGTTTGTGCGGCACTCGGCTTATATGTTAGTTTTTTCAGGAGTTCATTGCGATCCGCGCGTGGTCCGTCTTGTGACCAACACGTGTTTTGAGCAACATTCGCAACTGGAAAGCTGTGGAAAATTGAAGATGATTGCACAAAATTGTCACAGAACAGTGTCCTGTTGATGAGGAAGCCATATTTATGCAGGAGGTCACTCTGACAATTTTTTTACCATCGAAATAAATAGCATGCTGCGAAATCTTTCAGCTCATTTTTACTCAGTTCGCATTTTTGGGAGAACGAGCCTGTTAGGAAAACTATCATTTCCAAATTGATTCGCGAAAAGCTGCTACAAACCTGTTTCTATACTGAACTTTTGTCAGGAAAAAGATGAGATACTTTTCTGGTCGTTATAAGTAGTTTCTAACACAAAAAAAATCATTAGCCTGACATGCAGTGACAAGGAAAAAAATAACGTTCGCTTTTAGAGTGCGGCATTTTTACAGAAACGTCATAAAAACACGTGACTGTCCTAATCCCGCACTACAAACCTTCTAGGCGACTTTATATGATAAATACCTTGTAAGCTTCATTATTCATGAAATGACAGTTTTCCTTAGTTAGCAAACATGATTGATCATTATTACAGCTTTAGTTTTTTTTGTATTCGTGTTAGGGTGCTGACAATTAGAATATATTGTGATATCGAGAAGGTGGACTATCGGTGAAATTTTCATCAAAATTACAGCAGCAGTTCAAAATTTGACATTTAGCCCCGCATCCCTCCTAAAGTCGAGGTCATGGACGTCAGTCGTTGGGATTGGGCTGTGCCAACAGGCGTCGACATGGATGCATCAGCGTCCAACGATGCTGTAGCTGCCAAACACCAAGGGACATTCTGGACATTCTGAAAACTCTCATACATCTGTATACAATAAACAGTCAACTACTCCTGTGATGACAGGGTTCATTTCCGTGTTATACCGATTGCCTTCACGAAAAAATCAACCACGTTTCTTTTTATCTTTTTTTTGAATGAGCCAGTGCATACTGGTGCTTCGTGAGCACTAAGGTAGCGATGCCAGTCACCTCGCTGCCATGCGAATAGCAAGCACTTCCTTCCAGACAGGCAAGGCACCATCCGAGTCCCTAATAATTTCGTGGAAGCTGCCCTGCTTATTGGAGAGAACTCTTGCTGTCTCAGATAAACCGGGAAGCTTGCAATGATTTATTCGAGGCAGAGTCTGTGTATTGCTGGCAGGATGAACCTAGCAGAAGAAGCTTGCGTTTCGGGAGAACTTCATGCGCATTCGATATTCTTTCTCATCTAGTCGCCCCTTGACAGTTGCGTTTAGCCGCTGTGAACTTTAAAAATTATTTCATTGGTTCCTGTCATAATGTTCACGACTGCGCATGGTACTGCTGCCAATTAGTACAGGTGCATCGGCCTATACCGAAAGAAGATAGGCAGAAAGACAAGCTTCTCACGCCATCACAGAAAGACAGAGACCAACGCCTAATTACGTGACGACTACACTGAAACGTTTCTTGCCTTGAGTATTCAGAAAACATAATAGGGCTACATCATGCCCTACGTGCGCCTTTGCGTTAGCGGTTTTGCAATGAATATTGAAAGTCTTGGCAAAGTGTATGGGCAGTAACAGCTACAATACTCAGCGAAAGGCATTAGTTTCGCGGGGAACAAGCAGCTCTTATTTTACAATTGGCCGAGCGCTTAGATTCACAAAGTGAAATCGCTTGATTGCCTAGAAAATTAAGCCGTCAGCTGCTCTGAGGTGAAATCCTCTACGGTAGGCCACACTGCGATAGGCGCGCCACCAAACAGTGCACCAAGAATAATGGCAAGGCATTAAATACCAACGTTACTAGAGTGTACTAGAATATCTTGAGTGGCGCAACCGGCCGCTGTGGAGCGGCCCATTTTGTGTAGAAAATAGCGGCGGCGCTGCAATCGACTACTCTTGAAAGGGTCCCCCGGCATTGCAGGCGGCTGCTTGCCGGTGCGTTTCAGAGCCGGTGAGATAAAACAAAAAGAACGTAGAAATGGACGCTCCATCGCAACTGAACTACGTTAACGTGCCGGCTATAACAAATATGCGCCGTGCGAGCCCCTGGCAGACTGGAATTTTTTTTTTTTTTTTTTTGAGCGACGCTTCTTAGGTCATCATTTTCCTTTCCTTAGGAAAGGAAAAGGATAGGTGTAACCTTAAGAGACAGGAAGAGAGCAGAGTGGGTCAGGGAACAAACGGGGGTTAAGGACATCATAGTTGAAATCAAGAAGAAGAAATGGATATGGGCCGGGCACGTAGCACGTCGGCAGGATAACCGGTGGTCATTAAGGGTAACTGACTGGATTCCAAGAGATGGCAAACGCGTGAGGGGGAGACAGAAAATTAGGTGGGTAGATGAGATTAAGAAGTTTGCAGGTATTACGTGGCAGCAGAAAGCACAGGACCGGGTTGATTGGCGGAACATGGGAGAGGCCTTTGCCCTGCAGTGGGCGTAGACAGGCTGATGATGATGATGATGATCTTAGGTCCGCACCCCGCCGTCGACGCTCTAGATGCGGCGTCGGCGCGAAAGACAAGTGAAACGCCGCGCGCGGCACAAGGAAAAAGAAAAACACGGCGCGCGTCGTGCAACAAACAAGGCGCGCAGCGCAAATAAACAGTTTCAAAACGTACATGGTCGGTCGCGTTCCATGTGTACGGAGCTTCGCTCATCGGTTGTATTCGTACACAGAACTGCTGATTTTTTTTTATTTGTCATTTTTCTTTTTCTTTTACGACGCGCAAGATGATTGTACATTGCCGTGCTGTGGTGAAGCGCGACAATAATGCAGTTCTAGAAAACGCTGTTGTTAGCCTGGCGTTTCTTGAAATTTGCTCTAAGCATAGCTTGAACTTGCACGCAACGTATACACCGTTAAGTTCGGGAATTCACGCACTGCCCACGACGTCAATGCAACGGCGAATTTGTGCAGGTCTTCAACGGAGGCGGCTTGAACTTCAATACAGTGGCTAGGCAGGCTTGTTGGTACGTACACATAGTTATTCTAAAACAGCGCACAAACGGGACATGCGTGTCCCGTTTGTGCGGTAGTGTGGTACCTTTCATGTCCCGTTTGTGCGCTGTTTTAAAATAACTAGGAGGCGGCTTGCTCAGAAGCAAAGCCGACTACCACACCCCCCTTTCACCGCCTTCGTTCGCAGTAGCGCGTAGCAGTGATTTAAACGATGTTCCTTTTTTTTATTTTGGTCACTGATGCGCGGCGCAACTCGCAGACGCGAACGCAAGCGAGTCGGCACATGCCAACTTTCCTCGGCGCGGCCGGGCAAGAGGGTAGACGCGCGCGTTCCTTCATTTACGCGTGTCGCGTCCCCGGCCGTCTTCAAGATTATGCGACGCCAGCGCCGCCGCTACTTTCTTCAAAAGAGGGGACACCGGTTTGCATGGTGCGCCGGCTTTGGTTGCGCCACTCAAAATATTCTAGTACACTCTAACGTTACTGCTGCGAATGTGACCAGAGCCGAGAGGGCGGCGAAAGAGGAAATAGCTCCAGCGGTGAGATGACGTTTGTGAGAACGTAAACGGCGATAAAACGTTATGTTGGCGGGATTTTAGGTCTGAAGCCCGATACTCTAACCACTAGAGAACAGGTAGCATTCTAGTACACTCTAGCACAGGTACATGTCCCTTCTCGGAAAGATGAGACGACAGCAACACACCCCAATCCTTAGGTTGACATTATTACCAATTTTGGGGGCTTTGAGCGTGAAAACCTGGATATAATTATGAGACGCGCCGTAGTTAAGACATCCAGATAATTCGGACCACCCTGGATTCTTCAACGTGCGCTGCAACGCACATTACACAGGCATCTACCTGAAACCTGAACCGAAATGTGGCCGCCGGGGCTGGGATCGAAGCGGCGTTGTAGGAGCTGGCTCGCCAGGTTCTGAAGCTGGGGCGAAGTCCCGCGCCGTAACATGCATCCATCTAATCAAAGCGTCGTGGAACGCGAAGAGGATCGCTACGCGCGTCGTGTCTTCCCTCTGGCCTGGCCGTTAATTCTCACAGGGCGAGCGGAGAATCCGGTCGACAGCCAGGCGAGTGTCGGACAGCTATCTTTAGAGCCACTTTGTCGCGCGCTTCTCGAGGGCAGTTTTCAAAGTGAAAGAACTGTAGGAGCGTTGCGTCACCAAGTGTCGACAATGGAGAATCAGGCGCTCTTAGATATTTCTTGTATATATACTTCATTATTGTACATACAATTGTAAATTGTGGATATAGTTCATCAAAATTGTAAATTAATAAAACATTCTGTATATATGTATATATAACAACGTGTGTCACGTCTTCCTATCATGATAGACGACTTGTACGGGAGATTCACGGGTTTTCGCGATCTTCTCCGAGCCAGCTCCTCAATCAGTCATTCACTTCGTGGATATGGCGTGATTTTATTTCTTCGCTTCAGCATCCGAGCACCGTAACCACTGCGCCGCTGCAGCAGCTCCTTGCATAGGTATTGAATGCAGACAATGCTAGTGCTAGAAGTGCAAAATACCAATGTCAGCGAGTACTAGCGATTAGAGCACTGCACGGGCCCGGACCCGGCCCGGCCCGCGGGCCGGGCCGGGCCGGGCAGTCCGAAGCGTTTTCCGGTGGGCCCGGGCTGGGCTCGGGTTTGAGGCTGCGGGCCGGGCCCGGCCCGAGCCCGCTCATTAAAAGGCGTAAGTCGGGCCTTCGAGCACACGCGAACGTTATGCATTGCATGGTCTAAGGTATACTGTGCCAAGCTGCAGTGACACGTGCAAAGAGCTGGCTTTTAGTAAAGCTTAGCAATAAAAGTAGAAAAACAGTTGAAGTGCTTTTTTTTCACCAGTATATATATATATATATATATATATATATATATATATATATATATATATATATATATATATATATATATATATATAATATATAATATATATACTGGTGCGTTTATTTGATGCTGTATACTCATGATTTCACATACATATATATATATATATGTATATATATATATATATATATATATATATATATATTTATATATATATATATATATATATATATATATATATATATATATATATATATATCGGTAACCTTCATTTATATCCCTTGGTATTACGTGCCACAACCACAATATGATTACAAGGCACGCCGTCGTGGCACCGGATCAATTTCGACCACCTTGAGTTCTCTAACATGCACCTAAAGATGAGTATATAGACGGGTGTGCTTGCATTTCGCCCCCATCAAATTGCGCCCGCCGTGGCCGCGGGAATCGCACCCGCGTTCTAGGACTTAACAGCGAAACAGCTTAACCGCGGAGCTACCCCTGCGGGCAAAGCAACGTTTCGATGCATGTACACACCGGATTTTCCGTCCGTTTGCCCGCTACAAAGCGCAAGGCATCATTAGTAATCATCATCATCAACAACTAATATCCTCTAGCGGGCCCGGGCCGGGCCTCGTCATGAACACGTGCGCCCTGGATAAGTTAAGTAATGAACGACCCGGCCCGGGCCGGGTCCGGGCTTGGAACGATGGGCCCAGGCCGGGTTCGGTCATGTTAGAGTTACTGTATATGCTACCTTTAGGTAGCAGAGTTGCGCATCTGTCTTCCAACGCCCGCTAGCAACCATGCATTGCGGAAAAGCTGCCGCTTGGGCCAATTTTTTTATTTCTCGACGCCGCCGCTGCAGCGAACTGAATTAACACTTGTCATCGACAGCCAATGCTTATCGCCGGTCTTCGACACGCCAGACAGGTTAATCGGCGACACGGTAGGCATGTCGCCTGCAAAAACGAAGTGCGACTTCACCACATAGTTGTGGTTGCTAGCCGGACCTATGCGCTACTTTGCTACCTAAAGGTAGCATATACAGTGACTCTAGGTCATGTACACCCGGGCCCGGGCCGGGCCCGGGCTTGGAACGACGGGCCCGGGCCGGGCTTAGGCTGAGTTCGGTCATGTACGCCTGGGCCAGGGCCGGGCCCGCGCTTGTAACCACGGGCCCGGGCCGGGCCCGGGTCGTAAAATCCGTCCCGTGCAGTGCTCTACTAGCGATCATTTACCCCATTTAGCCAATACCGATCGATATTAGCCTGTGCTCAAAAATGCTATAACCATGCTGTAAGTACGGTATCGCAAGTCACATGACTTAGAAGCCTCGCTAGACGGCACAGCCTTTTCGAACTTTTCTTTAGAAATTGGACATAGGACGTAGTTACAGAACGTGGGTGAAAAGGTCAAGGAAGGCGTTGTCAAAATGGTGCAGTGCCGACGTCATAAAGTTGCTGTGCTGTCAATGCGTATCTCCAGTGCTTTTGTCACGCGGTCTTGACAGTGAAGAAGGCGGCAGGCGGGCTGGTAAAGATGAAACTTCCTATTGGACGAACTTGTGCCCAGGAAATAAAAAAATCGAAGTACAGGCGATACACGCTGTACACTCATAGCGGCGATCACAGTCGTCGGCCGTCGGTAATTCGATCGTCGACGGAACGAGTCGTGTTTTATACATGAATGATATAAAATTGCAGATTTATCGCTGGGGCTGGAGTTAGCAGTAGAATAATCCCGACTACTCGAGTAGCGCGCGCAATGTCATCAGTATAGTCTAAAACTCTCGAGAAGTTTCCCAAACATTGAGGCCCGGCCTGCGCTGCCGAGCGATGGTAAAAGGAAGTCAAGGAGTATCGAGCCCATGAACGACCTCTCCACACCGGAATGTGTACAACAGCGAATTCACAGCGCTGCCTCTCGGTCCTGAAAACATAACGCATAATTATTGACCCGCTAAGCACCACTAAGAACCCTGTATTCTCCGTGGCAACTAAACAAGGAACGAAATGTAACCTTAGGCGCTTCTCCAAGCTGCACTCTACGAAACCTTTCCGTGTAACTCTCTGCGGAGTCCCATTAAATGGGTCTTTCATTCCTTCGGCGAGTGCTTCGCACGTTCCGCACTGAAACCCACTCCTATGGGGCGCCGGAAGAGCGGTGAACGCGCACCGAACGCTGGCACTGAAAATTATGGGGGATATTGTAAGAGGCAGGCAGATGCGGGAATATTTCATTGGAGAATAAAAAGTTAATAATATTTCGAGGATTATTAGCGGCACGAGCAGGGAGTGGCGCTCTTGTTTCTCTTCGAAACACTTCCGGTGGAGCACTTACTTCCGGTTTTCCGAAAATTCGGAAACTCTTCTAAAGAATATAAATCGCTTATACTGGCTCCACTTAAGAGTTACATTGGATACAAATGGTATCGGGGCATAGGTTTGCTTAAGACGATGACGAATTAACTGTCAGGATAAATAACAAAAATTTCGTTGAAATATTCTGAGCAGCAGGGATTCTTGCTTCACATGGTGGAACAGACCACAACTATGCGTTTCCTTTTGCGAGGCCTCTGGGATCCGCTTCGCCAGCACGCGAAGCACAAAGTCAACGCAAGGAATACACCAGAGCGCGTGAACGCCGATGTGCGAGTGCCACTACTAGACACCTAAGCGAAAGATCAGGATCGCCTCCAGAATTTTTGTTCATTGGTGACCACGGTGTAAGAAAAAACATTGCGGAGGAGCGAAGCATGTAGGGAAGGGTGTTTCAAGGCTACTAACGTGATACCCGTGGAGGGGCGAAGCATGCAGTGTGCGTCGGTGTTCCCCCCAGCAAAATGACTGCTAATGGGTAATGAGAGACAGGAGAAATATTAGACACAGAGACCCGCAGTCCGCTATTAGTTAACGCGCACGCTGCGAATCTTTATCGTTCAAGTACGCACAAGAGAAATCTCCCACCGGCAATACATTGCAGGTCAAGATCCAGCGCCTATATATACGAGGTGGTCGGTGAATGCAGCGCCGACAGTCGGTTTTTTCAACCAAAAGACTCGCTAGCAGACGCTGCCTGCGTCGGCGTTGTCTCTCGCGGACGAGGGCGCGTTCTCGTTCCTCGAGAGCTGGTAGTTCAGCGTCCATAGCAGAAAAAGCGTTTCTATAGTCAACGCGCGGCCGTTCGGTCTCTCTCGCCACCCGACGAGCGCTGAGGCGGTGGCGCCCTCTCTTACGCTGAAGCAAATGGACCGTCACGACAGGAGACGACGATGCACGCCGTCACGCCGAGGCCCTGAGGTGCTTCACCCCTAACATGAAATTTTAGGGGCGAAGCTCCTTAAGGCGGCACCCGTTCGTCCCTCGTAGTCGTCGTCGTCGTAGTAGTCCGTAACAAGTCTTACGCTTTGACCTCCAAGGTGGTGCCGGTGGGAGATTTTTCCTGTGCGTTGTTGAACAATAAAAAATTCGCAGCGTGCGCGTTAACTAAAAGCCGAATTCTTCTGTCTCTCATTCCCCATTAGCAGCCATTGGCATGTTCCAGTAGGAAACATTAGTAGAAGTAGAAGTGTAAGTGTTAGCTAAAAGCCGACTTCTTCTGTCTCTCATTCCCATTAGCAGCCATTGTTTACCTCCAAGGTAGTGCCTGGTGAGATTTCTCCTGTGCGTGATTAAAGAATAAAAATTTTGTTCAAAACGCCGTTGATTGATGAAATAAACCAACGAAAGACGCCAGATGCTTTGTAAAAGCAGAACGAAAGAATGCCGGATGTTTCTAAAGCAAAACGAAAAGACGCCAGCTGCTTAACGAAAGACGCCAGATTTTTCTAAAGCAATGGTTTTCTAAACAATGAAAATTCACAGCGTACATGTAAAATTAAAGTGAGCTGCAAGTCGTCATAACTCATCGAACCTTTAGTATAAACGCGCCCGATCTCACGTCGGTGATGATGTACTGGGCAGAATTCACGGAAGATTCACGGATGAACCTCCGCAGCTTCGCCCACTCATCATCATTCACTCCGTGGATATGCTGTGATTTTTTTTTACACCGTGTTCATGACCCTCTGGTACAAGCGTGTGGTAGTCTAGTGCTTCGATAGCAGCAGCGCCGATAGCCTAGCAGTGAAGATATTAGACTGGTAGGTTCACGCAATTTGAGGCAGAAAATATGAAATGAGCGGTACACATATTTTATTTCAAATAAGTTCACCTAACAAATACGCGCCTTGCTCCAAGTGTACTCTTCTACGCTGCTTCAGTAATCGTATTTACATAATCCTCGGCTGAGCGGTCCGATATACATTTATGATTCCCAGAATCTTTAACATGTCCTTGCTATCACTGTTTCGAGTGCTCGCCAAACTTACGTTGGCTACATGCACAATAGTAGTGGACAAGCGAAGCTGGAGTTTCATTTTGTAGATGGAGACTCCCATAGTAGAGTCCATAGAGTACTCTGAAGCGTTCGTTTATTATTCTGAACAAACGCAAAAAAATTGCAGTGTTTCAAAACCTCCTGTGTCAGGTTGCTGTTGAAGTACACTACGTATTCGCTGTAGCGGAATGGCTTAGGGCTCTACGATAATAGAGACCATATTGTGGTCTAGAATAGATTATTCGCATTTTGTTCCAACGACACTAAACTCACTGTACAACTCTGTCCCCTATTTCTTCGAACAGACAGCTATTTTACTGCTCCTGTGTAATCTATAGCGGATGTGTAATGTCCTGGTCTCTTAGTCTTAGCGGCAGCATACCACTCTCGCGTAATCGTAGCCCTTTATTTCTTACAGCATATGTCTGTTTTGCTTACGAGAAGAATAACAGTTTCCATTACCTGCCGCTACAGGTTTATGGCAATGTTACTTTTCAATACGACCGATAATACTGTATTTCTAGAAGAAATGCAGTTGAAGATACCATGACAGATGCAGTGGGCGTTCTCTATATAAAGTTTCAATTCACTTTAAGTACAATGCAAGGACATTATAAACCACGATTCACTATTGCCGCGAGGTGTGCGGACCAGTTCGCTTCAATAGAAAGAGTTCAATAGAAATCGATCATTTCGCACGCGATACCTAGAGATAGCCAGGAAACGGTGAAAAATTTGTGCTGTAAGTTTAGATAAGTGTATCTTATTTTATTGCGGAGCACATTTTTTTTTTTTTTGAGCTAGCGATTTTGCGCAAAAATGCTTCCTTTCTTGAGCCGTCTATTCCCGTTTATTCCCGTTCAGGAAGATTGTAGTTAAATATTCCTTTTTTTTCAGTGGCTGAAAGTTCCTGTCTGAGTTTTTTCTTGCCAAATAGACGCCCCCCTTGCGACTACATGGAAAATACCAACCCCCCAAAATGGTGGCAGCGTACGCGTTACCATAGCTGGCGTATTTCCCATGCAGCAGTTATAGATACTGTGGTGTGATCGAAACTATTTGAATAGAGTTGCCTGTTTGAGCTTTGTAATATCTTACCAGTCCATTACAGTATTTTAGGTAATTTCCCTTTGTTCACAATTTCGTTTGGTTATTCCTTAAAACGAGAACAAGTTTCTGCTCAGAGGTAGCGTCTCTTGAAACGCTTACCAGTCTGGCTGGTAATTTGTTTGTTTTTTTTTTCTTTTAGATAGAGTATCGATGACAGTGCACAGAAAATGGCATTATTTAAAAAAAGATCAAGGCAAGATCTACGTTGAGATGAGCATTTAATGGACACATTACACGCAATTTTGTGCGGCGACAAGAAAGATAAACGATCTGAATTTTATTTATTGTCGTCGCGGACGCTTGTAATACGAATTCTCGATTATTTTTATTCTAGTTGTCGGAACTGCAGATTGCACAAAAAATTTTTGCGCGAATATCCGTTCAAACAACATTTAATGCAAGTGCATCGTGGCATGTTTTTATGACGGCAGACCCTGAAGTATTGAAAACCGGTTTAAAAAAAAAAAAAACGCCAGGCCTGCGCTGAAACCGCAGCACAGTCACAGCGAAAGCTGAAAGAGCGACGTTTCTACAGCCCGTTGTAAGCTCTCTTGGGGCTACAATACAAGTACAATAGAAAGGTACCCACTACGCCATAAATCACAATTTTTGTGAAGTTGGGAAGCACCTACTAAGCCATTATTCGTCATTCTGCGAAGAAGCGAGGCACCAGCTACACGTCTGTAAGGCATTATGTGTACTTTGTTGACGCGACGACTGATGACGATGAAGAATTATGACTCAGCCCTTTGTAATGGGTTGGAAACTTTAAACGGCCCACCAGTTATGCAATTTGCATTGGGTCGTTATCTCCCTCTCCCGCCATGCTGTATAACATACGTTGACGTGGGAGCGCGAGGGGGGGCTAAGAACTTTGGTGAGACCCCGAGGAAATGGATCATGCACTTATGGGCTTCCTTGGCAACCAATACAAGTGCACTTGCGAGGAACCCACTACGGTATAAATCAATATAATTTTTGAGAAGTAGGGAAGCAGGCACTATGCCATTTTTCGTCATTCTACGGAGAGCCGTGGTACCTGCTAAACGCATGTAAGGCATTATGCGCACTTTGTTGATGCTGTGCGTGATGACGATGAAGCATTATGGCGGAGCCCTTTGTAATGGGTTGGAAGCATTCAACAACCTACTCGTTGCGCAATTCGCATTGTGTGACGCCTGGTTACAGAATTCGCGTTGTGCGACACTTGGTGCTTATTTTAGTCTTCTACCGCGCTATATTGCATATGTTAATGTGGTTCCTTTCCGACATGAAGCCTGTATAGGACTTCTTTGCAAAGGAGTTTCAAGCACCAGCATGGCTCAGAGGTTGAATGTTGGGCTCCCACGCAGAGGGCCCAGGTTCGAACCTCGTTCCATTCTGGAAATTCTTTCTTATTTCGATTTTTTCGAGCGATAGTGGTTACGGACACCGGCGGCGGCGGCGGACAACTACGGCGCCAAAAAACGGCCGCTGAAATGATCGCATAACAGCTTTCGCTGTAAAATATATCTGACGAGGTAATGAAGAGACCTAAGTTTTATTGCGATAGCAATTATATGACAGTCTCGACGGGTTTTTGCCATCGCCGTTGCCGTCATGTACCTGCCGTATGAAGTCCAAATTGATAAGATCCCCCCGTGCATCGCATGTTCTACCGCTGGTAAAAGCGCGCGAGCGGGGGCGACGAACGTGGCCGAAGCAGTGATCAAACGAGCTGGCCCATTTCTGTCGCTCGGAGGGTGCATGCGATAACATCACCCCGCTCAGGAGGCCTGCCGTCGAAGCAGACAGGAAACGCGACGCCCTTCTTGAACGAGAATGACAAGAAAAGACGCATGCACCCTCCGTCGCTCGGAGGGTGCATTCGCTTGGAGGTGGGAGGGGGAGCGGGTCGCGCAAGCAGCGCATCCTTGAAGTTTGAATGTAAGGGCACGGTCGGGATCGCTGGCGCGTGCGCTATCTTGACAGCCATCACAGCGGGCGGGTTGTATATCGTTCTATTTGCTGCGCTCTCAGCGCGAAGCGGCTATACGGAGAGCATCTCTCCCTGGAGCGGCCCTATTCTCTTACACCAGCGTTTTGTGGTTACGCGAGATCAGATACAAAACATTTAGCTGCCAGCCTCTCTTCTTATGACACTACACTTTGTTGCTATCGCATTCATTGCTTCGCCCTTGCGGTGAAACTGTGGCTTTTTTTGCGAGCCATGTGTAGGAACATATCGGTTTTTGAAGACGGTTTTGTTAATCGTGAAATGTCTTTTATGGGCACCAAATGACTGTTTTTACTTGAGATAATAATAATCGGCCGTCTTTCGCACTGGGGTATAATTCTTCGTATTACACAATGTGGGGATTCTATTCAACGTCCACACTCGGCATCTGTGTTGTTTATAGTGTCATTATAGGCTGCATACTTACAATATATATATATATATATATATATATATATATATATATATATATATATATATATATATATATATATATATATATATATTGCTCTAAGTTAGTAGCAGGAGACAACGGTTTAGATAATCTGGATCGACCTTCTTTGAAAATCTCGGCTTTTTGAATAATTGACGAAATTATCGTACAGCCGTTTGTACGTGAGAACAAAATTTGTACTCCAACAAAAATATTGAAGAATATAGGGAGTACGTCCTAACCCTAATAACACGTGATGTTGCCACGATGTTAAAGCAACTTTGCTAATGTGGCGGCAACGATATGTGCACATTTGGTCCTGCGTAACAACAGCCCTCACGTTAGAGTACATACGTCAGTATTACCAAAGCTAAGTGCACATTATGGTGCACTTGTGGGAATATCATACGTAACTTTCGTGAGTGTAATCCTCCGGGGTGAAGCAATGCTTCAAAATAGCTTGTTGAATTATAGGAACAAAAACGTAATCTTTATTAGACTGCTATAAAAGCGCAGCCAACACTGGAACCACAGACGTCAATCTGATATGACGCCTTTATCGTGGGAATACATATACAGTGTTTATTGCTTTCTTGTTAAATTAGGTGGCCAGCACCACAACCACAATTGAAATTGCACAACATTACGCCTGCATAGGCTGTTTTCCAAACCGGTTTATAGACCTGGCGTGGCTCTCTGGTAAAATACCTGACTGCCACTCGGAATGGTTGGGTTCGATTCCTGCTGGGATCCTCATCTTTATTCTTTTCATTCTTCGGGTCAACGCTACCGATGTCGGTTTCTTTTAACGCTCTCGCATTTAAATTACCAATGCCTGTTGTCGCCGTTCCTGAATAGGTTTAAACTGTCAATCACCTGGGACGCATACCCGTAGATCGCGGCCCGTGGTAAACGGGTATGTGCCATACTTGTCTGGAGGAAAGGGTTTGACGACGTACGCGACAGGATTTTCGCGTTATTCGTGTCATGACCCGATAGTCATATTTGTCAACTCCTCTTACCCTCCCATGACAATTTTGGTCCACACCAAGTTAAGGAGGCGTTCTTGAGAGCACCCAGACGTAAGCGGCTAGATAGATAAATAGAAACGCCAAGGCCGCGCAGAACACGTACCACAGTCACAGGAAAAGCTGGAAGAGCGGGCTTTCTAGAGCCCATTGTAAACTCTCTTGGGGCAGCTACTACAAGGTATCGACTACGCCATAAATCATCATAATTTTGTGATGTACGGAAGCGCCCACTATGCCATTATTCGTCATTCTGCGAAGAAGCGAGGTAACCGCAACACATCTGTAGGGCATTATGTGCACTTTGTTGATTGTGTTGCTGATGACGATGAAGAATTATCGCTGAGTCTTTTGCAGAGAGTTGCAAGCTTTAAACAACCCGCTTGTTACGCTATTCACATTGTTTGACGCCTGGTGTTTATTTTGCTCTTCAAGCAAGCTATATTAAATACGTTAACGCGATTCGTTGGCCGAGATCACGCCTGTATAGTGTCTGTTTGCGAATAATTTTCAAGCAGCCGCGTGGATCTGTGGTAGAATACTCGACTGCACGCAGAAGACCCAGGATTGTTAGAACTTCCTGAGAATGTGAAAGCGAAAGCCTATTTGGACCCATGGCGATGTGCAGTGAAGCTCTGGGACCACGCGGTGCCGCATATGGATGGTGCAATAGAGCTATTTGGCAATGCGACGGCAGTGCAAGGACTCACAGCCTAACGAGCAGAAGCAGCCAAATTGGGTCCGGCATCGATTAGAAGCGAACGCGATTCGCGCATCTCCCTAGTCTGTACTCCGTTTCTTACATCAAATGCAACGCTGTGGAACCTATGCAAGAGGTTGGGCCAGAAATATGTGTGAGTACGCGCGCCTCGCCCTTGACTTTCACCGCTGTAAACCCTCGTGTGAGCCAAGCAAGATCCCGCAGGTGGTGCGTCGCGACGGGCAGCAACTGAAACTCCATAAAACAAAAAGAAAGAGAGGTTCGGTGGTCCAGAACAACTTATTAAAGAGTTGAAAATTGGGGACCCAAGGCACTGGGTCTCCAAGCCACGTTGGGTAGGCTGCTGTTGCGTTCAGATGAACAGCAGTTTTAGAATTGGGTCAAATGCAGGCAGCGTTCAGTCAAACGCACGGGGCGCCGCACGAGGTGAAAAAAAAAGAGTTATGCGAAACGCGGCCCGCGCTACGTCTCGATCGTTTTGCTGGCGACCCGAGACGCCTTGGGAACTCGCGCTAGTTTTCAATTTTTGGGTCTTGGGTCAACGCGAGCGCAAGAGTCCAAGAGTGGCTCGTGTTTTGCGCATGCACCATAGCGGCTCGCAAATTTCTTGGGTCCCTAAGCTCCTTGGGGTCCAAATTCTCAAACCCTCCATTGACAACCGCATGACAGAATTTGTTTATATCCGAGGCAAAAAACATCATCAATTATTACTCAGCCTAAAGACAAGAAATCATGTGGCAGGCGGTAAAATCATAGGGCAATTTTTTGGTACGAACACTTGTACTGCAAGAGGTCTCGGTAGCCTTCACAGCGATGAACCTGATGCATGACGAGGACCGAGCATGCTTGGCAGAGAGATCGGTATGGAGTCTCACCCTTCTATACGCCCCTACTGAGCTGCTGGACACGCGAACAACGCAACGAAATGGAAGAAATGGATGCGGAGCTCGCGCACTCAATTTTTAAGTGCGAAGCATTTCTTAGAGAACTTAAGGCACTTGGCCGTTTCTATCTATCTATCTATCTATCTATCTATCTATCTATCTATCTATCTATCTATCTATCTATCTATCTATCTATCTATCTATCTATCTATCTATCTATCTATCTATCTATCTATCTATCTATCTATCTATCTATCTATCTATCTATCTATCTATCTATCTATCTATCTATCTATCTATCTATCTATCTATCTATCTATCTATCTATCTATCTATCTATCTATCTATCTATCTATCTATCTATCTATCTATCTATCTATCTATCTATCTATCTATCTATCTATCTATCTATCTATCTATCTATCTATCTATCTAGCCGCCTAAGTCTGGGTGCTCTCCTGGTCGTCTCCATAACTTGCAATATACCAAAAATGGCATAACACGGGATCAGTGTATAACGAAGCCGATTCCCTCGTCATGACATGAATTGGTGCAGCCAGAGAGACTCCAGCAGTTAGCGGAACACCTTCCCGCGTTTACGGCTCAAGCTACGAGGACGTTACCTAGCGTTCCTGAAGCCCTGTGTGGCATAAGCATGACCAGAGACGTAGGTTACCCTATTACTTGTTAGCGTACCACTTGGCGTTTTTCTCGTCAGATGACGACGCTTTGAATCAGTGCATATCGAGTATCAGTGTTCATTACGTACTTGTTGATCCCATCTTTGCGCGAGATGCACCCTACTCTGGGTCGGGGTGTACGCTAAGTACTTCAGCTACCACAAGGGTTCGCTCAAGATCACGGACGTTAGTCGTTGGGATGGGGTTATGCCAATAGGCATCAACACGGGTGCATCCACATCCAACAGTGCTGTAGCTGCCAAACACCAATGGTGCGTTGTGCAGGCTCTCATGCCTTAGTATTCATTAAACAATCACGTACTCCTGTGGAGACCGGGTTCATTTTCATGTTATACGGATTCCCTTTACGGAGGGATCAAGCGTGTTTCTTTAATGATTTATTTTTTGTATGAGCCAGCGCATGCTAGTGTTTGTGAGCAATGAGATAATTTAGTCGCCTCGCTGTTGTCTCGAATAATACTTCCTTCCTGACTAGCATGACATCATCCGAGCAGTGGCGTATGCAGAAAATTTATCGGGGGGGTAGGGGGCGCAGCTACCTTGATTCGACAAGGGGTCTGGGTAGATAAGTTTGGTAGAGTGTCATTTTGTGCTCTTTGTCCCACGGGGAAAAATTTTGGGAAGGGGGGGGGGTAGGGCACGGGCCCGGTGTGCCACCCCCTGGCTACGCCGCTGCATCCGAGTCGCTAATAGCTTCGTGGAAGCTGCCCTGCTTATAGGAGAGGGCACTTGCTGTCTCAGATAAGCCGCGAAGCTTGCATCGATTGAACCGAGGTTGAGCCTGTGTAGTGCTGGTAGGTTGAACCTAGCAGACGAAAGTTACGTTTCGGGTGAACTTGATGCATATGCGATAGTCTTGCTGATCTCTTCGCCCCTTGGCAGTTGCGTTTAGCCGCTTCCACCTTTAAAAATTATTTCATTGTTTCCTGTCATATTCTTCACGACTGTGCATGGTTCTGCTGCAGATTAGAACGGATGCGTCGGCCTACCGAAAGAAGATTACATAATGACTAAAGTGAAACGCTTCTTGAGCATTCAGAAAACATAGTAGGGCTAAATCATGTCCTACGTGAGCCATTGTGTTAGCGGTGTTAGAATGAATAATGAGTCTTGGCAAGTTGAATTCGGACAGTTAACAGCTTCAATACCCAGCCAAAGGCATTAGTTTCGCGGAGAACAAGCAGCTCTTATTTTACAATTGGCCTAGCGCTTAGATTCACAAAGCGAAATCGCTTGATTGCTAGAAAATTAAGGCGACAGCACCTCTGAGGTAAAATACTCTACGGTAGGCCATAGTGCGGTAGGCGCACCACCAAATGGTGCACCAAGAATAATGGAAAAATATTGAATACGAACGTTATTGCTGCTAATGTTAGCAGAGCTGAGAGGGCGGCGAAAGAGGGAATAGATCGGGCGGTGAGATGAAGTTCGTGGGTAAGTGAATGGCGATAGAACATTAGGTTGGCGGCATGTTAGGTCCAAAGCCCGATACTCCAACCAATACAGCACAGATGCTTGTCCCTTCACGGAAAGATGAGACGACTGCAACACACCTCAATTCTTCGATTGGCATTAACACCGGCTTCTGGGGCTTTACGTGCGAAAACCACGATATGGTTATGAGACACGCCGTAGTTAAGAGGTCCAGATCATTTAGACCACCCTGGATTTTTTAACATGCGCTGGCAACGCACATTACATGGGCCTCTAGCTTAAACTTTCATCGAAATGAGGCCGCCGCGTGCAGGATCGATGCGCGTCTTTCGCTTCAGTAGCCGAGCACCGTAACCACTGCGCCACCGCGGCAGCTCCTTGCATCGGTATTGAATGCAGACAATGCTGGTGCTAGAAGTACAGAATGCCAATGTCAGCGGGTATTAGCGATCAGTTACCCCATTTAGCCAACACTGATCGACATAATTCTGTGCTAAAGAATGCTACAACTTAGTTACAAGCCCCGCTAGACGGCACAGCCTTTTCGTACTTTTCGTCAGGAATCGGACATAGGACGCCGTTACAGAATGCGGTTGAAAAGGCCCACGAAGGCATCGTCTAAATTGTGCAAAACCAACGCCATTAAGTTGCTATGCTGTCAGTGCGTATCTCCAGTAATATTTTCACGTGGTCGGGACGGCGAACAAAGCGTAATACGGGCTGTTAAAGACGGGAACTCTTTATTGGGCAAATTATGCCGAGGAAATGAAAAGTGAAAGTCCTATCGGTGTCAAGTGAATCCCGAACAGCCGAATGCATTAAAAATAGTATAGCACACGCCGTCCAGTCATCACCACTGACAGGCGCGCAGCACTCCGATTTGGCAGCGTTTCCCATGTCCACGGTGATGACTGGACGGAGCGCGCTATACCAATGCTTATGCTTGCCGCTGTTCTGGTTTCACGCCGATAGTACCCGCGATACACGCTGCACAAGTCGTCGGCCGTTAGTAATCTTGTCTTTTATACATGAATGATCGAAAATTGCAGCGTTATCGCTGGGACTCGTGTTAGCTCTAGAATAATACCGGCTACTCGAGTAGTGTGCACAATCTCATCAGAATAGTATGAAAACCGGGCCTGCGTGGAGAGCGCACCACAGTCAGAGCGAAATCTGAAAGAGGGCATTTCTAGAACCCGTTGTAAAATCCCTTTAGGCTACTAATACAAGTACATTTGCAAGGTACCCCTAGGCCATATCTAATAAATTTTGTGAAGTTGGGAAGCAAATACTACGCCACTGTCTTTCATTCTGCGGAGAAGCGAGGTACCCGCTAAGCACCCGTAAGGCATTATGCGCACTTTGTCGATGCTGTACCTGATTACGATGAAGAATTATGGCTGAGCCTTTCGTAATGGGTAGGAAGCATTCCACAACTCACTCGTTACGCACGGACGGGCCGATATGGCCCATGTACTTTGGGAATGCGGAAGAAATGAAGATACACTACGAGGAAGGATGAGGACACCTGAAGGACCCTCTGAAGCGGGGCGCCTTGCTGAGCGATGGCGAACCGCCCTTCTCAGCGAGGCCCCCGAAGACCAGGAGTGGGCCGTCCAGCGGGCCAGGGCCGTCGCTGAGGACCTCGAAAGATGTTCCTCGAATGGCGGATCCCTGGCAGCCTAGCCCCGGGCACAATATCAACCGTTGGGCAAATAAAGTTTATTCAACTCAACTCAACTCGTTACGCAATTCGCATTGTGCGGCTCCGGGCTACAAGAGCGAATCCACAGCGCTGCCTCTCGGTCCTGAAAACCTACCACCCAATTAACAAGCCGCTGAGCGCCACCAAGTGCTCTGTAGTCTTCGTTGCCACTGAACACGGAACGAAATGCCAACGTTAGGCGCTTGTCCGCGCTGCACTTAATTAAACCTGTCCGCGTCACTCTCTGCGGAGTCCCACTAATTGGGGCCTTCGCTCTTTCGGGGAGGGCTTTGCTCGTGCCGCATTGAGGCCCACTCCAAAAGGGTGCCGCGTGAGAGTTGAACGCGCGCCGAACGCTGGCAAGGAAACTGATAGGCGGTGTTGTGAGAGATAGACAGACATGAAGCCTTTATTAGATAAAAGGAAGTTAATCACATTCCGAGGATTATTAGTGTCACGAGCAGGGAGCGACACTCTTGTTTCTCTTCCAAACACTTCCGGTCCAGCACTTACTTCCGGTTTTCCAAATGTTCAGAAAAAACTATTTTAAGGAATAAAAATTAGTTATTCTGGTTCAAGTTAAGAGTTATGTTGGATGCAAATGATATCGGAGCATAGCTTCTTTACTTAAGTGGCAATCAAGTGTCAGGATAATTAAGAAAACATATTCAGTTCATTGAGAGATTCTGAGCAGTTTGGATTGTTGCGGCACATGTGGGAGCATATCTCAACTACGCGCTTATTTCTGCGTGACCTCCGAGACCCGCTTCGGCAGCGCGCAAAACAGAATGTTAACCCGAAGAATACACCAGGTAAGATGAACGCCGGCTTGCGAGGGCCACTACCAGACACCTAAGTGAAGGATTTGGGTCGCCTCTAGAATTTTTCTTAATTCATGACATTCTCGGACCCACGTGTGGTAGTCGAGCGCTTCGTTAAAGGGACACTAATGAGCAAAACGATTTTTCTCATATTAGCAAAGCACTGTTTCACCATGCCAAAAACACCACGCTTGCTGCGAGAAGACGCTTAGCAAGCGAGAAAACACGCAAAAACAAAAGTGGCGACGCCACCTTGAAGTTTCCGCAGCATTCGCCGTGACGTCATATGTTCTGACGGCGCCTACTAGGGACTGCGTACTTCTTAATCGGTAAAAAATGAAGTACAGTGTCCACTGAGGGGGGCCATAGACCTAAAGTACCAAGTTTGGGGTAATTTTGTTGAGCCAATGGCGCCAAAATACGATAAATACACATTGAAATCCGTGAAGTCACGCGGGGAGATTTCGGCGCGAAATTGAAAAATCAAACTTCGGACTTAATTTTCTCCTCTGTTAATGACCCTATGATGGCGAAATTACCGACATTAGAGTTCTCAGAGCACAATTCATCGATCTAAACCGATTCATTGTTTCTCTTTAGTGTCCCTTTAAACCGATCTCGAAGCGACGGTATTGTGGTGGCAGGTTTACACAGTTTGTAGCAGAAATGAGAAATTGCGCAATAAACATACCTTGCTTAGCAGGATTTCTCCTAACAAATTTGCGCATTGCTCCAAATCTACTCTTCCACGGTGCTTTAGTAATGTTATTTCTATAATTATAGGTTAAGCAGTGCGCTATACGTTCATCATTCCCGGGCCGTGTATCCTGTCCTTGTTATTCCTATTTGTAGTGCTCGCCCTGTCCATGTCGTTCATAATTTCTTTTAAACACGCGCGGAAAAAATTTTTGGAAAACCAGCTTGTGTGAGGTTGTTACTGACGTATGCTGCATAATGACTGTAACGGAAAGGCATACTGCACTTCGACAATTGACAACACATTGTCCTCTCGATTATTCACATATTTGTGCCAACGACATTACTCTCACTCCGCAGCCTCGTCCCCTATTTCTTCGAAGGGACAAATATTTTACTGCTCCCTGCTAATATAATCACAGGTGATAATTTCAAGAATGCGCATGTAGAGTGTGCTGCTCTGTTGCTCTCAGTTTTAGCGGCAGCAAACCGTCCTCGCGCAACAAAATACGTAGTAACGTGGCAGCGTTAAATGACTCGCATCGCTGAAATTTCGGTGTCGGCGTCGGCGTCTTTGGTTGTGATCGAAAAATCAGCGTTGTACGCGAGCGAGAATCCAGAATAGATGGAAATAAATAAATAAATAAATAAATAAATAAATAAATAAATAAATAAATAAATAAATAAATAAATAAATAAATAAATAAATAAATAAATATTAAGAATTGACGTTCCTAGTGGGAATCGAATCCAGGCATTCTCCAGGGCAAGCTTGTGTTTTACCACAAAGCCACGCCAGTACTTACCATTGCTTCACAAAAAGAAAAAGAACCCTATCGAAACGTCATGTAGTGCGAGCGGTCTCCTTAAAGCATGTAATGTTATGTACTCTTAATGAGGTGCTGGGTACATTCTGGCTATATCAAGGAAACTACGCGAAAAATGATCGGTTTCCTGGCTGTATCTAGCACTTTAAGCGGGACGTGATTAAGAGTGCGAGGAAGAAGCGTACATTTGCACCAGGCGTCAAAACATGGGAATTGCGCAACAAGCGGGTAATTTAAAGGTCCATTTATTACAAAGCGCTCGGGCATCAATAGTCACCCTTATCAGCAAGAGCATCAACAAAGTGTTAAGCTGCGCGTGTCGCCTCATGAAAGCGTATTGGGCACTTCGCCAAGTGGAAGAAGGAAGAATTACGGCGTAGTGGGCCCTTCGCAACTATAACTGCACTAGGCATTCGAGGGTAGTTTGAAACGGCCAGTGTTACTCGCACAGGCGTCCGTTTCCTTGCGGCATGGCTGGGATGTCTACCGAGGAACGGAGCCAGGCTAGCGACAGAGAAGGCGATGCGAACGGAGCCCGATTACGCGTTCTTCTCTTGAAGGCGAAGCTTAAGCGTCTTCAGAGTTTTTACGTTAAACAATAGCCCTTTATTTTTTACGGCGTCTGCCTGTTTTGCTTAAAGAACAACAGCTTCTATAATCTGTTGATATATGTCTCTGGTAATATAACCTGTGAATACTAACGATGCAATTGTATTTGCTAAAGTAATGCACTGAAAATCTCATTACAGGTGCAGCGTGCATTGTCGATCAAAAGGTACGATTCACTGTAAGTACAGTGCAAAGGCAGTATAAACCATGCTTCACTGTTGCCGCTATAAATGTTCCTAGGAGTAACTTGCCTCAATAGAAATAATTCAGTAGAAATAGTTCAGTAGAAATAGCGTCTTTCGCGCTTGATACCTCCAGAGTGCCAGGAAACGCTGAAAATCTAATGTGTGCTGTAAGTTTAAAGCACTGTCTGTTGTTTGTTGCGAAGTACTATAATTCTTTTACCTTTATTTTAAAGAAGCGATTTCGCGTGGAAATTGTTGCGCTCTTCAACCGCCTCTTCCCGTTCAGTAAGATAGTAATTGAATGTTTTTTTTTTCTTTTTGTGGCGATCAATATTACTATCATAACAACGAACGATTGAATTGCTTTCTCATCGCCCAAAAAGTTCTGTGTCTTGTATTTTTTTTTTCATTGCGAACTAGACACCCGCATTTCGCGACTACATAGAAAATACATATGAAAATCTTGTTCTTGGGATTATTTAAAGGCTTCATAACATGCTTCAGCTCTTCTTTTTCTTTGCTCGCGGATGGATATACAGAATACGTATTAAACATTCCCTAATTATATAACAATTGTTGGGGCTTAACCTCCTAAAACACGATATGATTATGATAGACGCCATAGTGGAGGTCTCCAGAAATTTCGGCCACTTGGGGTTCTTTAACATGCCCATAAATAAAAACACACGGCCTCAAGTATTTTGGCGTTGAAAGAAAATGCGGCCGCTGAGGCCGGGATTCGATCCCGCGAACTGTGGGTCAGCAGTGGAGCACCACAACCAGTAGAACACCGCGGCGGGTAGAACTTCCCTAAAGGACTGCTCTAAGAAGATCACTTAAGCGGTCCTACAGGAACAGCCGAGTTCAGTACTCTGAATGTAAAAAAAAATCATCATCGTCAGCCCACGTTTATCACGAAGTCACCATAAAGAAATTACGGGGGATACTTCGAAGTTTCTAATAATGCGAAGGGGAAAGCCTGGTTGAACCTATGGCGTTGTGCAACGAAGCTCTGAGCACGCATGGCAGCATGTAGGGACTGCGCAGCGTAGCTTTGAAAATGCGACAGCAGTGCAAGAACCCACAACCTGCGAACGGGTAGAAGGCAATCATGCGCTTCCACGAAACACTGAGCGAGTTGTGCGCATGCGCACGGCTGATTCGCCACGTTCACTACTATGAACGCAAGTGAGCCGTGCCGCTTCTTCTCAGTCAACTAAGAAAGGTATCATCATCCAGCTGGTACCTTTGTGACACCCAATAGCTTTTCTCATTCAGACGTTTCTGTCGAGGCTGTTCTGAAATCGAGAGAATAA
Source organism: Rhipicephalus sanguineus (assembly GCF_013339695.2). Taxonomy (NCBI): domain Eukaryota; kingdom Metazoa; phylum Arthropoda; class Arachnida; order Ixodida; family Ixodidae; genus Rhipicephalus; species Rhipicephalus sanguineus. Next base: position 53,182,652 of record NC_051185.1, read on the forward strand.
CGTATTTGTTTCAGTAGTCGTTGTATGATGGCCAACGAGGAACCAAGGTACTGTTTGCATAGCTGAAGCTAAAGACTTTCGATGAAGCTCTCCGTTCCTACCGCAAATACTAGTACATGAGCCCTGAAATCTCCTATTTGTTTCAGCCATGGCAGATAAACAAAGGTCCCCCAGAACCGCGCTCAAATCCAAACACCTCAGCATCAGGTTATTGAACAGCTGTACCGTGAATCATTGTCGTCCGAAATTACAATGGAGCTCGTCCGCCTCCCTACGTTTGTGGATCATAACAATGGATGTGTTTCACACTTGGGGAGCTGCTGTGTGTGGCCGAACTGCGGTAGCATTTCGTGAACGCCAGCTTCAACGGATACACGTTGTGTTTCATAGCATGATAGGAGATTTGCTAAACATGGTAATGAATGCACGTCCATGCATATTCGATGCGAACACGGAAACCTGTCGACGTTGACTGCGAAATTGACCCCAGGAAGTGCACAATCTGCGCGCGCATATTCTGCGAGCGCTCTACTGATTTAATCACTGTGAGCTGCACTTGGAGATTACGCGGGTCGCTTTTATATTTGTTTTCTTTGTCAATTTCCTACCCTTGTGCTATGTAAGAAGACTATGCCATTCTTTGCTTCTTCCTGCCACATTCTGAAGTCGGGTCCGCCTTTTTGTAAATACATTCTCTGTCTGGTACGATGATTTCTCACCGAAAACACGGGCCGATCCGAAAAGTAGTGTATTCTTAACAGATAGTCAGATAACGATACATGCAAGTGCCGTATATACCTGCATACAACTGAGCCATAACAAAGCACCGACTTATAGCGGCATTTGAAGAGGTAAAAGAGAATCGGTAATTTAATTAATAGGTTAGCATTGTACAAACTAGCCTAGCAAAATTATTTTTTATTTTAATTACCGCTACCCGTACTCTTACAACAGGACAATGTTGAGGAAGGTTTGTTAAATCATAACTGACGTAGTCTTGTGCTTGCTAATACTGGCTATGTAATGGCTAAATATTACCAGCGAATCTGTTTGCGCCAGCCGTGTTGTCGGCCCTGCCGAAAAACTATCATCATCATCATAAACGGGTATGTGCCACAGAATTTTGGGCAAATCCCACTACCCACCACTACGGCGCGGCCTGTAACAACACTGATGGGTGAGGGCACGAGTACAGAGATAGAGAGAGAAAAATAAAGAAAAAGAGAGAGACCGAAAGACATAAATAAAGAGAAGAATTCTTCACGAGGCGGTATGCGAACCCGCGTTCCTTCTATTCGAAGGCGAGCGTGCTAACCACTCGGCTATCCAGGCACGCTAAGAGAGCATAGCATGCCCTTGTATAGTATAGTGTAGCGAGGGGTGGGAAAGGGAATGAGAAGGAAGCCGTGCAGCTCGAAGCTGAACGTGTCTCTCGACGGGGAGTACGAGCGGCGATGGGCCCGTGGTTCGATGTGCCAGGTTTTGAGCGACTTAGTGCAAACATTCAATTTTTTTGTTGAAAGGTTCGAAGCGTTTGCTAAATATATCTATCCGCTGTCTGTGTAACACCTACATGTGCTCATACAATCTGACTCCACTCTTATCCCTACTGAAACCTTCTGTGTGCCATTCCAATATTTCCACATGTTTCCGCGTGAAATTCATACATTTTTCATATATTTTCCAAATATTTGCCATATAATTCCGTAAGAATTCCTGCCCAAATATATGGAAATCTTGGAATGGCACACGGAACGTCCCAGTAGGGATTTAGCTCTCTTCATTTTGTTTTTAAACAAAAACTCAGATATTTGCACAAGTCGCACAATATATGTGCATTGCTAGACGCGGTATCTTCTCAGAACAGTGCTCTGCTTTTGTGCAGAAATTCTACTGGAATCTCTGTACCGTCGTTCGCTCAGCTCTGGCATTTCGTGTGGAATTTCCGGCATTACGAGGCACTCCAACGCCACGATGTTGAGCGGCCCTTCAGTCCCTAGATGAATGCCCACCCTTCTGCCACCTACACGCTTCGAGCAACAGACGCGCCACGCAGGCCACGCAACGCTTTGCGAGCATTCCTGAAATTACCTGCGCGAATTCAAACACACGCATGGAAGCACTTATCTGCGATTGTTTGACGCGCCGTCTTTGTAGGCATCGGCCATCACACGCTCTACGGTGCTTTCCGCATCCTCCGCATCCGAACTCAGTTCGGATGCGGAGGTGATTGAGATTCCGCGCGTAATGATGTTCACCCAGCGGAAAAAGCCGTGCACTTAAGTTGGTATTTGGAAAGCTTATTGTGCAATTTACGTTCCTGTAAATAATATAAAGGCAAATGGATTATTTTTATTTATTTCCGAATAATGCCGGCCAACACAGCCCTGGATGGAGTGGAATCACAATACAGCATTAAAGTAGAACAGCCCAGCAATAATTTACATTAATAGTATATTACTTCAACGACAACTTATACAAGAATTTTGTTAACACGATATTCAACACAACAAGAAGATGAAGGAGTTTATTAAAGTTAGCAGCCTCGCAAACAAACTGAGGTAGCCAGTTCTAGTCTTCCGAAACCCTGCGCGAAAAAAAAAAGCTCTGTTTGAATGCCTCTGTTTCGGCAAATATTGGCTGTAGAGGGTGTTTCTTAGTGTTGCGTGTTGGTCTCCTTGTAATGGACTATAAATATGACCGTACAATAATATTAAGCTTTCCAGTAAGAATACTACGCAAGAATATTAGTCAACTAATTCTTCCGCGTACAGCTAATGTGGGGATGTTATTTGCGATCATGAATTTATTTGGCGAATCTAGCATTTTATATTTTTTTTAAGTATAAATCTGATCTATTTTCTTTGTATCAGTTCTAAGCACTGTATATCTTTATTAGTGCTCTTTGATTATGCTATTTGCATCTCTTACATCGGAGCTTCTAAGCTTGTCCTTATGCCGTGTGGCGACACCAGAAAACTATTCATGCACCAAGCGATCAGGTTTCAAAAGTTAATAGTACTTTCTTAGACCGGCTCAGATATATTCCATTGACGCACGTCTAATACGCTCTCTTTAGAAACTCCGATAACATTAATATCTTACGGGGATCGTGGGTGCATTCTTCTAAACGACAGTTAATTGCGCGAAATTAGAAATAAGCGGACATATCTAAAGAAGTCACAGAGCCACACACGACAGATCGTGCGCATTCTAATTTATAATTTCGCGCACCTGATAGTTGTTTTCAAAAAATCATATGACTCACGCTATCGAAGAACACAAAAATGGTGTTGCTATTTCGGTCTCATATATTTGTCGGAATTCGTCAGGGTCACCTATTCCTTATGTATTTGGAACTTCTACGGATCTCAGAGGCCGGGGTGACGGCCTGTAGGAAGTACAGTACAAGTACAGTACAGGAAGTACAATTCATCGGGAAAAGCAGCAGATAACAGATGGATAAAATGTTGTTAGTGATACCCGCAATAAACCTAAATGTTTGCGACATATAACAACACAACACGGGGAGCCTCCGGCAAAGCGAAGCCAATTCAAGAAATCACTCAATACCTGAGGTGCTAACATGTAGAAGCCACTCTCTTCATTTCCGTTCTATCGGGTAGCGCTGAACTTGCAGAGCCTGTGGCGTTAAGGCATTGGAGCTGTTTTTTTTTTTCTTGCAATCTGCCGGGGAAGGTAGCGGTGTCTGTATGTTGTTTGCCGTCTTGTGTGTGTGTGTGTGTGTGTGTGTGTGTGTGTGTGTGTGTGTGTGTGTGTGTCAGCCTCTATGTTGTTTGCCGTCTCGTGTGTGTGTGCGTGCGTGCATGTGTGTGCGTGTGTACGCATTTTTCGCATGTGTGTTGTATGCTCACGTGCATCTGCATAAGATTGTGGTCATGCGTGCGTTCGTGCGTGCGTTTCAATGAAGCGTCAGAATTAGCCGATCGAAAAATGAATACGTGCTGAGGTGTAAGTAGCAAAGCCTGCTCAGTTTGAAAACTTTCTGATGCTCCGTCTGTTACAGAATAAGTACATGCTGAATGAAGCGATCAGGATATATTTACCTAGTGACCAGAATACTTTCTTCGGTATATTCTTGGCCTGCTTTGCATTTTTACTTTGAAGAATATAAACTCAGAGTGAAATAAACGCATTTTTATAAACAAATTTGATTTTTATTGCCAATTTTGAGCCCGTCAGTAGGTGACAGAGAAATTATCGATGCGGCTGACTGCTTTGACGTAAGTGCTGCAGAAATCGTTGGTTCCTGTTTATTGTAGCGTTAGCTACACTGGCCCAGCTGGAGTAGTTTCGCGTGGCAGACCGAGAGTCGTGCTGCGCATGCGCGAGGAGCAGTGACGTCACACGAGGCACAGCTGACGCGCGTCGCCGATCTGCGCATTCCAAAGGAGTGAAGTCATAGCCGCGGCAGACATACTGGCGCCGGCGCGCGCGCGGCTGTGCGCCTCCGTTGCGCAGTGGCTGTTTGACGCTGCGCCGGGCGTTGGGGCCATAGAGAAAGCAGCGTGTTAGTACACTGACTACCGTGCTGTCTTTGTTGCAGTAGAGAAATGATGTTGAGCAAGAAATGAATATACATGTGTCACATAATGCTTATAACGCGTGTGTGTCATTGAAGCAGTAGTGAGCATGATAATCAAGCTAATCCTAGACAACCAGGAGAGCTAAGAATAATCAGCTGATCCTTAATTACCTCACGCTAGCTTATCCTGGCATAGCCGAGCTAAGCCACTAGAATTTTTTTACACGCAAGCACTAAAAAAATTGATACCCAGCAAAATTTTAGCAGCAGAATAAAGCGCAGTATCTTACAATATTTACCGTTCGCACCACCCTTTACAAAAAGAAGGATTCCTAATAGCGTTCACCGAAGCCACGATCACGAGGGAAAGTACGACTAATTATGCCGCAAGGCATCATAACGTGACTGCTAGCACACGCACTACTATAAATCACAACGACTGTCAGAAAAAGAACGCGCTTCTAAATAAAAATAAAAGGTCTACGCACTCATTTATTATGTGTCCCCTGCGAGTATTTCTTTGCCAAACGTAAGAAGAGGATGAAATAAATATTGCACCTAATTCGAGAAAAAAAAGCCTATTACATGCAAAGCACATAAAACCCCGCTTCTGCATCGCAATGTTTCCTCTCGGCGAAGTAGATAAGACGTGTCTGACCGGCCATGCTGTTGTTGAAAAATTGCTAGGTAAATGAGGTCTCTTTAGAAGAGCTATTCATCAGAAACCTGTTTTCCCTCAACGCGCAATATATTGCCTCCGAGTCCTCCACAAGTACACTGCGCGATGGTTCTTGCTCGGTTTGCTTTTATAGTAGGTACTACATTCACTATGTTCGCTGTTTGTGTATGTTATCTGTCCACTTCTTTTATTTATTGCCTGCCAGCTCTCTCTGCAGGCTCGGCTACGTAACAGAGTTCTTGACCCACTAAGACTTACGTAATAGCCGGTGTGAACCAAAACAAAGGAACAAACAACGAGAAACATGGACTGATTCATCCTTCAATCGATCAGTTTATAAACCAAGCGATCTTTATTTCCTGTTCATTTGAAACACAGGCAAAATGGTCTGAGTAAATAAAGTGCTTAGACAACCAAACAGGTTGACAGCGCTTTGACATCAACATTTATGGTAATTAGGCATCAAGTTAGTTGGTTGTTAGCGAAAGCGTTGCGGCACGCATGCGATTGCAGGAGCAGAACCACTTACGGAAATTTTTTTCGTCAAACCGAGCTGTAAGCAGAATCGCGTGAACTGAAATCAACATTCAGCTCGCATTCACATATTTACTCACTACGCGTGCTGCTCACTGCCGATGTCACCATTAAACCTGGTCGTAAGCGGCTGCCCACGTCGCTGTCGTTATCGATAGACAAAAAAATTAAACCCTGTTCCACGCCTCTGAAATCTGAATAAACTGCGGAGGTGGCAAGAAAGCGCCAACGCGAACGCAGATTGAGTTCCTTCTTCTTTCTTTCATCTTTCTTTCTTTCTGAATCTCTTTTTATATTAGCCGTTCTCCTCCTCTCCCTCCTGCGAACCCTCACATCAATTCTTCTCAACCTCACTACTATTTCCTACCCCTTGCCGCCGCGGCGATATAGCGGTTACTGTGCTCGACTGCTGACCTAACGGTCGCGGGTTCGGTGCCGGCGGCGGCGGTCGCATTTCGATGGAAGCGAAATGCTAGACGCCTTTGTACTGTGTGATGTCCGTGCACATTAAAGAACATTAGGTGGTCAAAATTTCCGGAGCCCTCCACAACGGCGTCCCTCATAATCACACCGTGGTTTTGGGACGTAATACCCCAACGGTCGGCTTGACACTTCTTGCTATGCTATACGGTACATGTTTACCCTGTGGCTTGCCCTATCACCTCCTCCTTTTCCTCCTCTTCAACCTAACATGAGTCCTCCTGAACCGCACTTCCCTTTTACATCCCCTTGCTTAACTAAACTATACAATGCTATACTAATATTTACCACCACCACTGACCTACCACTTTACGTCTTCAGACACCTACTGGACTACGCCGAAATGATGCCACTCTGCTTTGCCGTTTATGGCTAAGCGTGGCTTTCACGAAGTCATTCTCATTTCGAATCAAAATGGCGGACAACCCGTTTTGTGACAAGTGCAGTAGTGAGGCTACACTACAGCACATCTTCTGCGACTGTCCTCGCTACAATGCGCAGAGAAAAATCACTCGCAGTCGCTTTTGCTCGCATAGATCCCAGACCGATGACGGCAGGAACCATTCTGGAATGTCGTCCTCAGAGGTCATCGCTGGTGAAGGCGACGAAGGCAGTGCTCAACTTCTTGAAGACGTCAGACTTGTACCGGCGGTTATAAACTACCGGCATTACGACGACTGTGAGATGTGCGTGACTTTGTGCGTGCGTGCTCTCTCTCTCTCTTTATCTTTAAAGCTCCCCCATCCCTTCCCTCAGTGTATGGTAGCATACCGGTCCTTCTAGACTGATTAGCATCCCTGCCTTTCCTTTTTCTCCTGTTCCCTCCTTCCTTTACGGTCTCAGTAACGTAGCTGACTGGGCTAGTTTGCCATTCAAACTGAAGATAAACAGCGCAAAGAGCACGCCTAGAAAAAAGCACTGACATTCAATCGAATTTTGTTGGCATGAATGCGGGATGTAAGTATTCGCGGGAACAGCTACCAAAAACTACAGGAAAAGAGATACCTACAAAAAGCGTACAGGAGAAAATATTCGCAACAGGATGAGGCATGTGTCTGCTGCAACAAAAACACCGGATACCCGTAAGCTCCCCGTAATGAATTGCGACAATATTCACCCAGCAAGACCCGCGCAGTGCATCTCAGTCGATGTGGTGATCCTCCCCCTCCCTCCTTCCTGAAAGGCTTTATGCACCTGACGTGTTTTTACACTGCCTCCACCATACAAGGCAGTGCAAGCTTATTTCTGCATCTCACCTGGTTTTGCAGTGCTTCCGGGACCCATCTTTGAGCATCCGATGATTTTGTGTGGAGACGTCTTCATGTGATGTGATGCTGACGTCGCAAACTTAATCATGATGCCGCATGAAGATGTAATCAAGCCATTCTGATTACTTCACTTTTCGCTCCGTTCATGTTGAGGCCGCCTCCAACGGTCAATTTTTGTGTTTGATGAGGCATGTAACGCTTTCGCCTTGATAAAAGAACGCCTGTGCCTGGGCTTCACGGAGATGTGTGGTGTTTTCTTCAAAGGCCGCTAAAACAAAATCTGGCGCTAGTGTCTGTAGGAGTGCTGTCAGAGCGTCGGTTGAAACAAAATTAGAATGACGGCTGATACACGAATCTGCGCACACTTAGCTTTCTTTTTTTTTTCGGTTTCAGTGACCGACCTTACCTTGTTACTTGGCAAACTTATCACTTCGAACGATATGTGATGTCAAGTACGTGTATAACACTTTGCGTTTACTTTCAAGCTATTCAGTCTATAGGACAGGATACCAAATTTTGCCGTCTGGCAAATATCCTCATTTTCTCCTCTCCTCTGTTTGTCTCTCATTTTATTTCGTAAGAGGCGCATTTACCCCGAAGGAAATATGATTGTTCGAAATAAAAGCGGCAAAGAAAATAATATCGAACGTTTTGAGTCAGGAGCTGTAATTTCAGCTCAATTCAATTCAACTAAATTTTATTATGTCCCATTGTATGCGTACACTTATTCGATTTCACTTCTTTCGTCGAAACAACAGTATGCATTAACGATCGTTCGCGTGGTTCGTCAATGACCTCACTACCAGACTTCCCTCCAGTAACTTTCTTGAAAATTTTTACGAGCAGGCATCTATGTTGTTGTGATCTTCATTTGTCAATACTTTTGCAGCTTCTTTTTGCCTGAGAATTTGCCTCTATTCTTCGCGCAAGTTCGATTCTATAGTATATTGAAAAAAAGTAAGATAAATAAGCTAAATGTAATTACTGTGCGCCTGATAACTGCTTGTCAGAGCACTGTTTACAAGAATCAAAAGTTTACTCTGTACTTGACGCGCTCGCCCGCGCGAAGTTTAAGTTTTACCTTCTTTCAGGAGCAAAAGCATCTCGTCATTGATGCTGCTAATGGTAGCGAGCAAGTTGAACGATCCGGGAAACGAAACAATCGCTGTTTACGCGTTTATAATGAGGACCATACTGTATAAAATTGGGGCAGCATTGAGAACGGAGTCGCACTTGACAGCTAATAAGCCTGGAAGTGCAGAGCATTTGGAACTCAAGCGCATGCCCTTATGCAAGAGCTGCTTCGAATTCAGTAAAGTGCGCACTCATCACTGAAGCTCTCCGAGTATGCAACCGGGTTGCTGTAATATAAAAACTATTACGAGTTGTGTTTTGTATTCCAGCTTTGCCAAGAGAGATACGTGATTGGTGTAAATCTTTCGGGTCACGCCCGCTCCGCTCGTTTGTCACATAACGCAACGAACACCCGCGCAAGCGCGCCGTTTCATAATGACATGTACAGAACTTGTGTGCAGGAATATCCTGAAAAAAAAAAAACGCGAACAAATTTTCTTTGATTATATGCCTTTATGGCGATTGACTGTTAGATATTCATCAGAAATTTTGGACTGCTTAATATTGCCCGTCTATTACTACGTCACCTCGCAAAACAACCAAAAATCGCGAAGTGAAAATATGCGCTGCATAGACGAACTGAGACGAAAGACATGCAGCGCATATTTTCACTTCGCAATGCCATACCAACTAGCCGTAGTGGAAGCACTACTAAAGGAAAAATACTCACGTCAAAGTGACACTTACGCACAGTACAATTATTACATCAGACAAACTTCGTTTACAGCGAAACTGTGTACCTCTCGTTGGTAATAAAATTTCGCGGTGTCAGCGAAAAACTCCTATACAGCTTATGGGCCACAGAAATTTGGCAGATCCCACTACTCACCCTTGACGCTCGCGTGCTCCTCTGCTATACTCGCGGACAACTTTTCTTGGCAATGAAGGGTAGGCTACGGGGGCGGAGCTACTGCACATGTACTGCTCCGCAAAGTAGTCCGGTTCGGCGCGCGTTTCGAATTTAGTTTTGGTTTGTGAACCTTCTGTACCTCCTGTGACGGCCATTTCATTATTCGAGCGGCCGTCACAGGCTTAAACAGCCATTTGTTAGTGAAATTCGTCACAAGTTCCCTCGGCGAGTCGTCGGGAAAGCTGGAGGGTGACGAGCGCTCACCTGAAGACGAAGGCGCCATTTTGACTGTGAGGTGCACGTAAAACGTGCGACGTTTTCACAGGTGCAAAAACGCGAAATGACACTGCATAAATCAAAACAAATATAAATATCTCCTTGGTGCGCGCTGACCCTCTCTTCAAACAGCGCCTCGTAGAAAATAGAGCAATTTTGTTTTTATTCTCACGCAGAAAACACGGACGCAATTGTGGGACTATAATCTTCAACGGTAGCACTCGCGTAGTTCGGCTCTCTAGCCTTCCCTTCATTGCCAAGAAAAGTTGTCTGCGAGTATAGCAGATGCGCGCGCTCCCTGCGTTTGAGCTGCGTTGGTCAGAAAATTTGGTGGCGTAAGCACAAAAACGCCGGGTTAACAATTCAAGGCAAAGGGCGCGTTGCCACGCGCCGCGGGTGGGCTAGCAACGCATTCAGTTTATTCTAAGACTGCGATGGTTAGACCACCGAAATGAAAGACACCAGAAGAACAGCGTGAATACAATGCTCGACGAAAGGAAGAAATTTGTCTAGCTGAAAATGGTCGCGGAACTGCTTCGCTAGACATTCACGCTCGCACGGCGGGATGGCGGCCAAGTTTTTTTTCGGATTAGCTGAATAATTCGCAGCATTCCGAAGTGAGTAAAAGAAGGCTACTCGACGCATCGTTAGGTTGTTAACTACTCGCAGCTGCAAATGATAATGGATTTATTAGCATATTACATATTTTGCATGGCAAGGTAACGCTGCATGTCAAGCTGTTAAGGCTCTTTTATGACATTACTCTGTCTACCTCATTGTAAGCCTCTGCGCTCTTTTCAAGCCACCGTAACTTAAGAAAAAACGGGCCAATCTGAGAAACTGTTGCAATCATTCCGATGTCCCACGTAGTCTCGGCGAGCATGCCGCAATTGAGAATATTGCGACTTCTGTATGCTCACTGACTAATATGTCAACCGCGCATGTAAGGTACTTGTGTCAGGCGCGCAATGCAATCAGTACCCCCCCCCCCCCAAAAAAAAAAAAAAAAAATGTCTGGTAGTGGCATTCGCACGTCGGCGTTGGTGTTATCAGGTGTGTTCCTCTAGTTAACTTTGCTGTTCGCGGCAGTGGCGAAGCGGATCACGGAAGCCACGCAGAAAGAAGCGCGTGGCTAAGATCTGCATCGCCAAGTGCCGCAACGACCCCAGCTGATCACAAGAAAAGCGTCCGATGTTTCAATGAACTTAATTAATTTTTATTGATTATGGCGGCAGGTAACGGACCCTTACTTCAAGTGAACTACTCCTCCAATATCATATCTACCTATTATAATGGTTAACCTCAACGAGAAGCATAGATTTTTTACCAGTTTTATTTTTTACAAGACTTTTCTGAATATTTGGGAAACCGGAAGTAGGTGCTCCACCAGAAGTGCTTGGAAGAGAAACAAAATTGTCACTCGTTGCTCGTTTTGATACAAAGGGACCCCCATCGAACAAGAACATCTGATCGTGCTTTTCAGAGAACGGTGCGGGTCACCGCCCATGCTTGCACCAGTGATTGCGTAAGTTTGATGCCATGCTGATTGTGATAGAATTGAAATAGAATATATATTTGTAGTGTAGGCACTTGCGAACAAGTGGGACATTTCGTGCATCCGCTCAAAATGTTATGAGAAAGTGTTCACAGTCGCTTACTATCTACAAATCAGCAGACGGGCAAAGTATCAACCAGTATGAAGCATTCCGCGCGATCTATTCCGCCTCCCTCATCTTATGAACACACCATTTGCGTCTGCCTTCGTTATCCACGGGACAATAAAGCCATGATTTTGAAGTCGAATAAAATACAAATAGCCCATAAACAGAGCATAAAGAAAAAAAGAGTGACGCGTATCCGGCGCACATACCGGAATTTTTACAATGTACAACTTGAGTCAAGTGATTTGCTTTGAATTCTTTTCACCTAGTTAGGATGCGTGCGACTCAACTTAGGCTCATCCTTCTCACGCGTGCCACCTCGCATATTTCATACTTTTATTCAGTAGAAGAGTTGCCCCTTTGTCCTCATGCAATTCTTAGCTTTATGTGTTGTGGCAAGCTATCCCACAATGCAAACACTAGGGCTCCGCGAATATCTACTAACCGGGTTTCTTATCTACCCAGTGTGTTCATACAAGCATCCTGATATCTATGGGGAACGCTGTCTGCAGACTTCGATTGCTTGCGCAGGAGATCACGCTTTTTCTATGGTGCACATCAAGCAGCCAGACCACCCGGACCAATCGTCAACGTCACCTGTCCTCTTGGATACATCTTTTTATGCCAATTGGACACCGCTGTAGAGAGGCAACTCTGCTTTATCGCTTATATCTAGGGGTGGTATTCTCGAAATATTATTCATTTCGTATTGGAAAGGCCGACAACGCTTTTGCGATGCCTGTCGTTGCGAGACGCTACAGCACATTCTGTGCGACCGTCCGGGATGTAATATTCAGAGACCGTCCCTGGCGTTCGACCTAGCGAATCCTTACAATAGACTAATGTCCGTTGAAGCCATCCTTACATGTCGTAGACGGAAGAGATCGCAGCTGAAGGAAACGAAGGCACTACTTAGGTTTTTAAAAGAAACTGACTTGGACAATCGGCTGTGACAGTGATGTTGCGTACCAGGCAAGAGCGACTGACAGTCACTGATTGTGTATGTCCTGTGTTATATGCTGTCTTTCTCTTTCTTTCCTCTCCATCTTTCAATGTGCCCTATTCTGTTCCTATGAGTAGAGTAGCAAACCGGTCGTCCTATACTAAATAACCTCACTGCCTTTTATTCTCTTCTATGCCTTCACTGCGTGTTGATATCAGTTTCTGTTCCGATATGTCAGCGTCTATCCATATTGGCAATATAAATTGTGCTCCTCGCATATCGAGGCCAGAGCTCGAAAGGTGAAGATACGAGCCGACAAAGGCAGCGTAGTAAAGGACAGAGCGAAACTATCAAGGTCCTCGTTTCGATTCACAAGCGCGTGTAACTACGCTGACGTTCGCTGTATACTAGTGCACAACTGCAACGCCACTACTAAATTTCGTCTAAGCAAAAAAAAAGGAGTCGTCTGACTTTCTTTTGTCAGCCCTGACTTGCCACGTATGTGACTTTCTTTAAAGACACACGTGAACTGTCTTTGGAGACCATTAGACCGTGGTCTGAGAGCCGTGGGATCCACAAGAGAGTTAAAGTATCTCTTTAAAGAGAACCATATACGTTGCAAGTAATGACTGACCGAAAAAAGTAACAAATACTCTTTTTTTAGAGAGAGATGTGCTACAACTACACGTACGCCACTTTCCAATGACTTACAGCTACCAGAAGCGTTATTCTCCTCATAAAAAATTGACAGTAGCTCCGAACTTGTACCCCGAGATCACTCGTTGTTCATAGATAAAAAAGTTAGCAAGTTCCACATGCTACATTGATATGGATCTTATATTATGGTTTGCTATGTTTTCAACTGCAGTAGCAATGCTTCCAGATAAGCGAAATTACTGCCCTACAGATTTTTCATTTTGTTTAAACAGAGATAAACTGAGTTGTACTCGTCATTTTCCTGGCGACGGCTACCCCTTTTCACTCGGTTAGTAGTATAAAATCATAAATTATGGAAGATAGGAGATGAAACATTACATTCGGGCGAGTCGCAAAGTTTGCTTCCTAATGGAATCACTAAACCCCACTTCTTCAGTTTGCCTGCTAAGCCTCTCAACATCGGCTGTAGACCATCACGCTGCGGCCACTGAATGCAACTCACAAGATGTTACAAAATAAAACGTTGATGAACTGTATCGTAGCGACTGCTGAGCGTAAGATGCCATGTCCACATTTTTAGAGTCCTATTGTTAGGTCGACTGAACAATAATCGAAAGATGAATAATAATTTAGTGACTGATTACATTTGTTCTCGTCGCAAATTAACATTAGGACAATGATAAGCTTAGTACAGTGAGACTTACGACTTTTTTTCTCATCCAGACTTGGGTATATTTAATGCGCACTGCCCTTTAATCCAAGTCGAGGAGGGTTATTGTATGTTAAGTCTAATGAACTGCATTCGCATTGGTTAAAAATTGAACCAGACATCCCGTACTCATCACCAGAGCGCGATTACCACTGCGTTAGCCAAACTCACGCCTGCGCTTCGTCTTGCTGACATATATCGAAATCTACGTGATGTCATGCGCTCCCTCTCTCTCTCTTTCGTTCTTACCTCTTTTCATACGTGCTTTCCTCTATCTCAAGCGAGAAGACGTGACGGCATAACACGATATGTGAAATGCCCAAGTGTGTTTCCTTGCGCGCCGCGTCCAAACTGCATGACAAGATGACTGACATCAAGCCTCAGAATCGCAAATAAGACGGCATAGTCTTTCTACAGTGCCATCGCCTCACGTCGTTCTCCGCATCACCGAGGCTTGCAAAAACAAGAACACGTTGCCTTCAGCAATCCCTGACACATAGCGTTAGCTCGACTACCTTGACGCGTAAAAAGATTGCGCTCGCGGAATTTTGCATATTTCATGTTGTCGGTTCCTTTCTCTTTATGGTTTTGTAACCTATTTCCGCGAAATTCTGAAAATGCTCTCGTTTCCACCCCGTTTGTGCAACGACACTCAAAACCGAGCCAAACTATAGTAACTGTACTCTTCAAGCTCATACTTTCATCTCTTTGACATTCATATATGCGCACGCCTTGTTTCTAGGTGTACAAGATGTCCGGAGGCAAATGTCCGCGTAAGTGCACCCTATGACGTCAGCGGCAAGCATATAAACTTGGTGCCAGAATAGAGGTGTTGCGTAAGGAACTGCCGTCGTTATGAAAGATCGTTTTATTCAATATCGCGAGCATTTCGATACAGTGCTAAAGTTGGTGTCTCTGACTTTAAACACACGTTCACAATTTAAACATAAAAAACACATCCTCGCCTGCCGTGGAATAGCTTAGTAGCTCAGATATTACGCTGCTATACTGGAATACGCGGCTACTATTCCCGGCCGCACTCTCCGCATTTCAGTCGAAGAGAAATGAAAAAAAAAAGACGAGAAAAAAAATGATAAGAACAAGAAACACACATCAGTGAACTTAAAATTTAGGTGCGGGTTAAAGATCCCTAGGTGATAAAAATTGATTAGGAGCTCGCCATTAAGCGTTTGAAGATCGCGCAATTTGTGTCGTCTCTTTTATGCCTCGTGCTTCGCCACGATGTAAGCGGTTTTAGTTATGGATAATCAACAAGCCCAAGCACCTACCCTCGTTAGCACTCGTGAGTCAATAACCCTCTCACTAGTTTCTTCATACATGCAATAAAGGTAATACGTACTAAATCTGTCGAGACACTGAAATGCAAAACACGCGCAGTTGTGAAATTTGAAATGTAATATTTTGCAATCGGTTTATTTGTTCGCTCTCTGGAAATCGCGGTATCTTGTCGACTTTGTTGCCCACATTTTAGCGGGGCCGTCATCGTAAAAAGAAAGTTCAGAAAGCAGTAAAAATTTTTACAGCTTTAATACTACGGTGTATAGGGGATGCACTAAGACCATAAAAGAGATATCATTGGTTCCAGAGATCGTCCTGAAACCTCACGAATTTTTGCCTTCTTGCTGATGTCACGTTCCAAAGAAGTATCACCCCACTGCGTCCCTGACGCAGCACTTATGCGTATGCGAATTGCCATCGATGTATATTACCATATCCCGCAATGATAAGTAAGGGCTGCGCTATACGTATTAATTGTGCACATTATAATCCCATTGTAAACACTTTTTCTTCTGTAATAAGTGTTATTGTACTTTTAAAACTTCTTTCGTGCAGAGAGTAAAAGAGATGAGGTGTTTAAACAAGAAAAGGGTACAGGACCGCGTAAAAAAGAATAAAAAAACCCTAAAAACTGAAAAATCTCGGAAGACGCACAGAGGGCATTGCATTGTCCGATATGGCACAACGCATACAGAAGTCGTGCGATTTCTTTTTTTTTTTTTCGTTTTTGAAAAAGAATAGCGAGCTTACACTTTATTGTTCCCGAAGTTATTGCATTCGGTAATTGTGACACATTTTCATAAAGCAGCGCACGTATACGGCACTCCCCCTTCTCAACTTAGTACGGGATGTGTGAAAGGCTTATTCGACCTTTGTTTTGTTACAGAAAAGTTTAAAAAAAAGAAGCCAGCGAGAAGTCTGCGAGGTATTCATTTCAAATACAGAACGTGAGTAGATATTCTTGGGAGATTTAAACGACGCGGCAATACATGCGCAGGCCATAATTAATGAGGAACCTGACAAGAACTTCTTCGGAAACGGAAATTGTATAAGCCCCTTCCACTATCGTTCTTCTATTTTTTTGTGTGTGTGTGGGGGGGGGGGGGGGGAGTAGGCGGAGGCGAGAGGGGGTAAAAGTGTGGAAAACGGTAGAAAGCAAGCGCGCAGCAGTGAGTGCACTTCTGCATATCCAGCGAGCGCTATTCATGGCCGCCGAATGAATCGCATCCGCACCAAAATTCGTCCATCTATAATCGCTCCGTGTCAGAAGCAGGCCGCGTTGGCAATGACCACGCCTCGACGCAGTTCTGGAGCGAAGAATGTGCGCAAAGCCCGGCACACACCCAGTACATAAGATAAAGAGGCGGCCTGCTAATAATAGCGAGGGAACCAGCCCTTAGGTATAGATATGGACAGAAGCGTGTACTTTCTTCAGTTGGGTGTCGCAGAGCAGTAATACTTCGCGAGCCGTAAAGAGCACCGGTCACAAAAGGCCCCCCAAGAACAAAACGACATTTATTACAAACTTCGAAAAAAAAAGTCAAACGATCCCTTATGCATTCGCCTAATACGACCAGAAGGTGAAAGCCGTCTTGTGTTTCTTATAAGTTTATTTGTATTGATCTTTTGTATTGGCACTTCGCGAATAGAAATCCCTAAACCAGGCCTGAAAGTGCGTTTCGCTCATTGTATAACACGGAACAGGCACTACTACCTGCCCCTAATTATAAATATATCACCATAAGCCATTACGTTAGATTAATTACAATGCCGACACACTCAGTTTATTATCTACAAAGTGAGAATTGTCGGTCAGATTTGTATGTCAAATCAACGCGAGTAAGTTAAGCGCAGCAAGATATATTCTTGAAAGCAGCTGTGCCCTAATTTACGCAGCGACAATGCTCCTTAAAGCGCTGGAAGGTTGCTCCTTTAATTTACTGTTTCTTCTAAGACCATTAGCGGGTGCTATGGCCACGTATCTTTTCCCTGAACCTCGCCACCTCGATACCGGACATGCGAAACATACGAACCATTTCTTGCGTTTAGCCCACATCTGTGCGGTGCCCTGAATTTGTCTGACGGTCACGTTCGCAGGCGGCACAAATGGACGGTGTTGGCAAACGTGGTTGCCGGGCGAAAGTGGAAAGTCAATAAAAGTGGAACGCGTTTGTCCTCTCGAGGTCGCTGATGGAAGCGGCCGCGGCCACGTTTACCGGGAGAATCGCTGTCTGTTTTGACCTCATTTGTTGCAACATTTCTGCCCAGTGAACGGATCGCGTTTCTGTAGCTAAACTGTCTTTCTGCCTCACCTTCACTTTGGCGAGATCTGGGAAACAGCAGAAGGTAGCACTGCTAAAGATGGATTTCATTCTTAGCCTTCCCTCACGCGAATGCTTTTACAAGGTTACACCATCCCTTATACCAGGTGGTGGTGGAATAACTTTGTTAAAACAGGATCCGGCGACTTGCTGGTCTGGGGCCGGACCACCTATGAGTCAGCTTGGAGACCTTGTCCCCTTGCCGGCACCCCGGCTCGCTTTATAACCCACATTTGCTTCCGGATGCCTGAGTTGGGCAATTGGTATACCATCCAGAGATCCTGTGGAGAGACTGCTTCTGACTTTGTGTCCCACACACGCCCGCTGGAGAGTGGCTATTTCCGTTTGGCATATTCCACATGTGTCGTTGGCATATATCTCGGGGTAAGAGCGTATATCTCGGGGTAAGAGTGGGTAAGTTATAGATTCGTACTTGGTTCGGGTAAAAGAACAGTCAGCGAATTACATTTAGGCTGCACATTTAGGAATTTCAGATGGTCAAAATTAACCCGCTGTCCCCCAGTACGGCTAGGCTGATACTAATATCGTGGTTCTACCACGCGAAAGCCCTGCAGTTATTATTAGATGGGAAGCATCTTATAGAGGGGTTCAATCGGGTGGCGGTGGTGTGCGACGTGACCACCCTTACTGCGCATGCGCAAGCCCTCTCCACACACCTCCTCTCCACTCCCCTCTCCCCACCCCTCTCCACTTCACATTTCCCCTCCCCTTTCCCCATCACCATTGCCTTCTCACCCTCTCTCCTCCCTCTCCCCTTCCCTTTCGCCCTCTCCCATCCCCTTCCCCACTTCCCCTCTCCCCTTTCGCTCTCTCCCCCTCTACCCTGCCCATCTCCACTTCCCCTCTCCCCTTTGCCTCTCTCCCCTCCCCTCTCCACTCCCCCTCTGAAACGCGGGCTCTACACGCCGAAACGTTGCTTCGCATCGCCTCATGGTCCCCTTTAGCGGGAGATGGTGTGAATTTTTTCCATTATTATTATTATTAAATGCGAAGCATTTCTTAGCGAACTTCTGCGACTTTGAGCGTATCTATCTATCTATCTATCTATCTATCTATCTATCTATCTATCTAGCCGCCTACGACTTTGTGCTCTCCTGGTCGCTTGGTTCATCGAATGTGCACCAAAACTGGCATGGCGTAACATGACTGTATGACGAACATAAATGACAAGTCATAACATGAAAATCATGACACGCATGTCATGTACAGCATGATTTACATGCTACGCTCATGGTGCGCTGGCGGCCGTTTCGCTAGTTTGATATACACCAAAATTGGTGTCTTGCGACATGACTGTGTGACGAACATAAATTAACATAAAAATCATGACACGCATGTCATGTACAGCATGACTTACGTGCCACGCTCATGGTGCGCTGGCGGCCGTTTCGCTAGCTTTACATACACCAAAATTGGTATCTTGCGACGTGACTATGTAACGAACATAAATAACACAAGTTATCAGGAAAATCATGACACGCATGTCATGTACAGCATGACTTACGTGCCACGCTCATGGGGCGCTGGCGGCCGTTTCGCTAGATTTATACACACCAAAATTGGTATCTTGTGACGTGACTGTGTAATGAACATAAATAACACGAGTTAACATGAAAATCATGACACGCATGTCATGCACAGCATGACTTACGTGCCACGCTCATGGAGCGCTGGCGGCAGTTTCGCAAGCTTGATCTACCCCGAAATCGGTATTGCGCGACGTGACTGTGTGACGAACATAAAAACAAGAGTTAACATGAAAATCATGACACGCATGTCATGTACAGCATGACATCCGTGCCACGCTCATGGAGCGCTGGCGGCCGTTTCGCTAGCTTGATCTACCCCGAAATTGGTATTGCGCGACGTGACTGTGTGACGAACATAAAAACACGAGTTAACATGAAAATCATGACACGCATGTCATGTACAGCATGACTTACGTGCCACGCTCATGGGGCGCTGGCGGCAGTTTCGCTAGACTTATATACACCAAAATTGGTATCTTGTGACTTGACTGTGTAACGAACATAAACAACACAACTTAACATGAAAATCATGACACGCATGTCATGTACAGCATGACTTACGTGCCACGCTCATGGGGCGCTGGCGGCGGTTTCGCTAGTTTGATCTACCCCGAAATTGGTATTGCACGACGTGACTATGTGACGAACATAAAAACACGAGTTGACATGAAAATCATGACACGCATGTCATGTACAGCATCACTTACGTGCCACGCTAATGGGGTGCTGGCGGCCGTTTCGCTAGCTTGATATACACCAAAATTGGTATCTTGCGACGTGACCGTGTGAGGAACATAAATAACACGAGTTAACATGAAAGTCATGACATGTATGTCATGTACAGCATGACTTACGTGCCACGCTCATGAGTCTCTGGCGGCCGTTTCTCTAGCTTGATCGACCCCGAAGTTGGTACTGCGCGACGTTACTGTGTGACGGTCATAAATAATAGGAGTTAACATGAAAACCATGACACGCATTTTCCTCAATGACATACAAGACGATGTATGCAGCTCTTTGCTGGCTGCTTCGCATTACATCGATTCCCAGAACGCGTGGGATCTGCCGGCTTTTATTATTATTATTATTATTATTATTATTATTATTATTATTATTGTTAATATTCTTCTTCTTATTATTATTATTATTATTATTATTATTATTATATTATTATTATTATTATTATTATTATTATTATTATTATTATTATTATTATTATTATTATTCGTTGGATTCAAACGAAAACACTGTAGTATCTCGTCGCAGAAGGCTCTCTTCCACCTATCGCAAAGTTTAGCTGGTAACACGATAAGAGCAATCCGTCAACGCCCTTACATCCAGAGGGGCATCCTGCACACGTCAATTGTTAGGCGTCGCTGTTTAGCAATTTAGCGTCGACGCTTAAGCGTATAGGTAATTCATTACAAAACAAAGAAAGTGTTAAATAAATGGGACTAAGATCAACTTCAAAAGGCCAGCGCTGTGTGTACGTTAGCCTTTCTTCCCCCGCCCCCATTTATTTCACGCTGTACTTGTTTTGCTATGGCAAATAACAAATATATTGGACAACCTAAATGTTCCACTTAAATGACTTTAATGCCGCTAGCCTATAGCGTTTTGTAAACTTTGGGTTCACTTGGGTAGACTTTAGAAGGCTGTTCTGTAGTGGGCATGTGCCACCTTGATAGGGCGTACCCATAAGATAACAGCCTGCTCTTTCGACGAACTTATTCTGTCAAATTAAGCACACTCGACGAGTTCAACTGCGCACTTACCTCTGCGTAGCCTCCGCGATCAACTCCTGCAGCGCGCCGTCGAACTGCCGAAGCGGATCGCAGAGGCCACGTCGAAAAGAGCCGTGGTTGAAGTTTGTTCCGCCAGGTGCCGGAACGATCCCAGTTACTCGCAAGAAAAGCTTCTGCTTTCTCAATGAGCGCACTCATTTGATTTTTATTAACTATTGTGATAGGTAATTTGCCCTTATCTTTAGTAAACTTATTCTCCGGTATCATATGTATCCTATACAACTTTAACATTAACAATTATCTCCTTTATGTATCAGTTTACATTTTTATTCTGGCTTCAGAACATCCGCGCCAACCCTCAACTTCCGGATGGCTGGGGGGAAGTACTCTGGTGTGGTGCTTGATAGAGAGGGTGACGGGAAAGAATACAGCGAAGGCAGAGATGTTAACTAGACTATGTTTAATGTGCTATCCTACACACGGGAAGGGTAATAAGGGGGTAAATGAGTGCTCCTTGAAAAACATAATGTCGATAATGTGAAAACATAAACATAATGTCCCTAGGTGTTAGCGCCATAAAAATTTACACCTTAATGCACCTGTGGAGCTGTCGGCTAAGACCGATTCATCGGTGTAAATGTTGTTACTTCCGGCACGTCAAGTGACTGTCAAGTTCAGGGTGCCCCACAGGACACTCACACGGGAAGGGTAATAAGGGGATAAAAGAGTTATTCTGGCCTGCCAAATGAATGTCAAGTTCAGGGTGCCCCACAGGGCGACATCAAGAGCAGCGGAGCTTGCCGCATTACGGGCTGCTATCCTTTATATCGCGGAAACCAAGCCTCAAAATTGGGGCTTTGTTGCGACTCTAAAGCATCCCTTCAGAATCTGCAGTCAGCATTACGACGAAGGGTGCACGAGCAGTTAGTAAATGAAATTACAGAAATTCTTCACGAAGCTTTATCGAAGGGCATAACGTTGTGTTCCAATGGCTGCCGGGACATTGCGGTGTTGTGGGTACCAACCTCGCTGATGATGCTGCCCTGTCCACCCACGAGGATGCCCAGACAGCCCCAATACCCTTGTCGAAGACAGACGCTGCAAGCGGTCTTCGCTCCTTCGCTGACACAATGTCGCAAATTTGGTTGAGTGACCCCAGTGTCTTGAACCGTCGCCTGCATGAACTAGACCCATCGAGGAAGCTGCAAGTTCCATCGCACCTCTCCCCCCTAGATGCAACTTTACTGTGCCGCCTGTGGTTAGGAGTAGCTTTCACGAAGGCGTACTCTTTTCGCATAGGAATGGTAGATGCCCCCAGATGCGACTCCTGCATTGGTGACGAAACACTACAACACACACTGTGTTTCTGTGAACGTTTTGTGTTCACGAACGTAACGTTCTACGCAATGCGCTGAACAAGCTAGACGACAGACCGTTTTCCGGAGAGAAGATCCTCGGATCGTGGCCCTACGCATCGCAGGCCAGCAAAGCGACGCGAGCATTGTTACTGTTTTTAAAATCGGCTGGTTTAAGCGACCGCTTGTAGGCATTCAATGGACAGGCGCATATGTACCCTGACAGTCCCTTCTTCCCTCCTCTTTCTCTCTTTTAATGTCTTCATCCCTTTCCCTCAGTGTAGGGTAGCAAACCGGACGCGCGTCTGGTGAACCTCCCTACCTTTCATTCATTTTCTTCCTCCTCCTCCTCCTACACCTTAATGTTCTATTCAAGTGGCTTAAATGAAACTAATGTTTGGCGTTTGGTGACCTTTTGGTCGACCTGTGTAGACTTTACGTTAACTCTTGGTCGTCGGCTTCCACAGCTTCAGTGCACACAGAAAATCCACTAGGATTGGCTTTCTCACCGTGGCTCACTTCCATTGTCCGCGGAGCAAGCAAGCGCACGTCCATCGCGTACCACACCCGCAGCAGCAACTGACGGCGTGTCCTAACGTGCCTGGACTGAAGACGAAGAGGGCACGGACGCGGACCGAACGCCACCGCTCGGAGGAGAACGGCGCACCTCCGAGCGAACGCCGCGCGAAGCGCACGTTAAAAATCACCTGGCGCTTACGTCACCAAAGAGCCGGTGCGACGGAGCGAGAGCACCCGGTGGGGGCTACGCGAGCGTCACTGGGAGAGAGGGAGGAAGCAGCACGCTATGAAATGAAGTAAGCGCTTTCCTCACCTTCTACTGAAATGATGCACTGGTTTATAGTAATGATGCGCTAGTGTAGGTTAATGGACGAGTGAACTGTTGAAGCGCCAACACCGCAAACGCCGTCATCCTAACTCTACTGGCAGTAGCCAAAGTAATTAGATCACTAATTAATGTTAATTGAATATTACATGTGTGCTGCGTAGCCCTACACTTGGGTAGTATGTACTAACCAAACATTAATTACGAAATGAACCAAACTGTCCGGTTCTGTAGTTACCGAACGGCACTTACCACCATTTTATTAAATTGAATTATCCTGACAGTTAATTGGCCATTTTTTGTAATAAGCCTATGTTGTTTTATCGAATATATCAAATTGAATCCTTAGCCTTTTTCCTGTGTTGTTTTATTTTCCTTTTAAAAATTTTATACATTTATGGACAATCTATATTCGGTGGTGAATCTGCACGGGGTGCTCCATAAGCAGAGCTCCGTGTTTTAACACGAAAGTGTTTTATGCCGGGGTCCACCAAGATTTCAATGACGTATTTCCGTCACGTAAATGACGTCGAAAAAAGGTACGCGATCAGATGGCAAAGAAAAAAGGTTCCGTCACCGGGCATCGAACCCACGACCGCTCGATCCGCAACAACAGATGCCGGGCGCGCTATCCACTGCGCCACGGTCACAGACTCTAGAGGCTTTGCAAACGCGCCTTTTATATCTACCACTCTCCCGGTCGGCTGGGTGGTGTTGCCCTCTGGGAGCAGTAAAGTAAAGTATTTCGTCATTACTGTGGCCTGCGCGATTAGCAGCTGCAACGCGTTACATGTCCGTCCCATTCGGCGCGTTTTCAATAGAAGTTCAGTTTTGTCGATGCCTTAACACACCGTGAGGTGGCGATCTTAGACCAAGCGTCGTAAAAGCGTCGGCCTCGCTCATAGTTGGTTTGGATGAGCATCACGCTGATCCAAACCAAAAATAGCTCGACGGCGCGCCTGCCCCTCCTGGCTGTAACACCGCGATCCCCGCTCACGCGCTCGCCCCGAGAAAAATTGCGGCCGGGTTACCGGGGCGGCACGACGCTCTTTGCGTTTCCCTCTAGTCCGGCCATGGTGTTCAATCACATTTTAACATGCCGCGGGATGGCGATCAAGTTCTGCGTCCAATATGCGAAGCTCTTCTGGCTATCACACCTCGTCTCTGATTACGCTTTCACTGTTAACTACTACAGCTACCACCGGGTTTGTTTAATCATTTAACATGGACGTTAGTCGTCGGGATGGAGATGTACCACCAATCATCAAAGTGGGTGCACCCACGTTAAACGGTGCTATAATAATAATAATAATAATAATAATAATAATAATAATAATAATAATAATAATAATAATAATAATAATAATAGTAATAATAATAATAATATCAGGGGTTTAACGTCCCGAAACAACGATGTGATTATTAGGGACGCCGTAGTGGAGGGCTCCGGAAATTTCGACCACCTGGGGTTCTTTAACGTGCACCTAAAGCGGTAAACGGTGCGGTTGCTGCCAGACATCAATATACATTAAGTGGTAAACACGGTAAACACATGAAGACATGAAGCGTTAAACACGGTAAACGGCGCTATAGCTGCCAGCCATCATTACACATTGTGCAAACTCTCTCACATCAATTCAGTGACTTCTGTAAATATTCAGTTACTTCTTTAAGGGCATGCATTACTTTCATGCATTAGCAGGTACGTAATTCCGATTCCTATGAAAGAGGAATCAACCATCTTTTTTGGATACATCCGAAAAAATCCGATAAACACTCGCCGGTAAGATTTCTAACTATTCGGATTTATCCAATGAACTCCGATTTTGAAAGGGCATTTCAACGTTCAAAGAGCATTTTCAAAGCTCAGAATTATCAATCGAAAGGAGCGCACCGCCATCAGTGGCAGCAACCTCGTAAAGTATGCTTGCGTCTATTACAACAGGCTTTAAAGTTGTAATACAAACAAACAAATGTAGGTGTTTTCTATTGAGGTATTTGTGATCGTGTATGTATGTGTTTGTGTGTACAAACCTTCCAGATATCTAAGATATACTTGGTGTGTTCACGTGTCTTTGAGTTCAGATATCATTTCATCTAAGATTTCGGAGTGTTGAGAATAACACTAATACTAGGTCCCTTTTTTTCATCGAGAAGGGAGCCTGAGAGAAAAAGCTGAGCTTGACTAGATTCTGCCCATCAAAAGTACACTTTGGAGTGTTAACAGCAGTGCACATCAACAGCCTTATTAGCAGGGTACGTAAGCAGCAAGGGGAAAAAAATGAAAAGATGAAGAAACAAATATCAGCAACAATTCAATGCGTTTTCATTGGAAATAAAATTAACAAGGACACATTACAACAGGCTATAATGCGAAAAAAACACCGAATTTCGGAGAATTGGGGATTTAGGAGAAATAAACTCGGATAAGCACCGAATTTTCTAAAAAAGAATGAACTCCGAAATACCTCCAATTTTCAAGAAAAATAAACTCCGAAAACGCGCAGCCGTACCCATAAGGAACTTAATGTCTCCAAGTGCTACCGCCATAAAAAATCACAGCATATCCACGGAGTGAATGATGATGAGTGGGCAAAGCTGCGGAAGTTCATCGGTAAACCGTGAATCTTCCGTGAATTCTGCCCAGTACATAATCACCGACGTGAGATCGGGCGCGTTTATACTAAAGGTTCGATGAGTTATGACGACTTGCAGCTCACTTTAATTTTACATGTACGCTGTGAATTTTCATTGTTTAGAAAACCATTGCTTTAGAAAACACCTTGCGTCTTTCGTTAAGCAGCTGGCGTCTTTTTCGTTTTGCTTTAGAAACATCTGGCGTTCTTTCGTTTTGTTTTTACAAAACATCTGGCGTCTCTCGTTGGTTTATTTCATCAATCAACGGCGTTTTGAACAAAACTTTTATTGTTTAATCACGCACAGGAGAAATCTCACCAGGCACTACCTTGGAGGTTAACAATGGCTGCTAATGGGAATGAAAGACAGAAGTCGGCTTTTAGCTAACGCGCACGCTGCGAATTTTTTATTGTTCAAAACGCACAGGAGAAATCTCCCACCGGCACGACCTTGGAGGTCACGATCTGGTAATAGCGTTAAGACTGGTTACGCACTACGACGGGGACGAACGGGTGCCGCTTTAAGGACCTTCGCCCCTAAAGGGGTTCATGATTTACGGCGCTATGTAGGGCAGGAAATGATAGCGGTGAGCTCTCTAGACCACATAGAGGGACACGCTGAGGGGAAAGAAATGTCAGCACGCACGGCAACACGCAGCGTCCATACCGTTTACAGTGCTAGTAGCGTCGCCTTCTAGCTACGCAACACCGCGGCGCAGCGACTGCGGGCGCTGTATGAAGCGCTGCCGTAGCGTTTCGCTGCAGTTTCTTGCGAGGCTCGAACGCGAACTTGAAGCCCACACTGCTGCGCTAGAACGCCAGCAGTGGGGCCGAATTTGCAACAGCCTCAATGGCCAGATGGGCTGCAAAAAAACATGGCATCTGCTGCGGCACATGCTTGACCCCGGCAGTGCCAAGTCGGCGGCACGCAAACAGCTTGCGCGCATTATCCACCAATACCCGGGCACCGACGAGGAGCTGCTGGACGAGCTCATCGCACGCTACTTCAACACGTCCCAAAAACAAAGCAGCACAGCGCAGTTGCCCCATTACACAGGAACCCCGAACGAACAGTTGGACGCCGACATTTCGGAAGCTGAAGTTTGCGTAGCATTACACAAACTGCGCACAACAACGGCGCCCGGCCCTGACGGGGTCACAAACATGACGCTGCGCAACCTCGATCCAAAGTCGGCGGTGGCCATTACCGAATATATGAATGAGTGCTGGAGGTCCGGCCAATTACCAGGAGAATGGAAACACGCAAGGGTCGCCTTTATACCAAAACCGGGCAAATCTGCGCCCCATCTCGCTTACCTGCTGCCTGGGCAAACTAATGGAGCACGTTGTGCTCTGCCGCCTGCAAAATTTCGCGGAAGAGCACAGCTTACTTCCCCCAACAATGCTGGGCTTCAGGGCCCATCTATCTAGTCAGGATGCACTCATCCAGCTGCACCACGATCTTCTACGTCCTGGGAGTGGCACTAGTACCAAGGCTTTGCTCGGTCTGGACCTTCACAAAGCATTTGACAACGTCAAGCACACTACCATTCTAGGCAGTCTATCCGAACTACAACCCGGAGAACGCATATTTAACTACATCCGTGCTTTCTTAACCGACCGAATAGTTGAACTCTCGGTGGGCGACCTCCGTTCCAAGCTAATAACTCTTGGTGATCGCGGCACTCCGCAAGGAGCCGTTTTATCCCCTTTTCTATTCAACCTCTCTATGAGGTCACTACCCTCCAAGCTCGACAAGATACCCGGCCTGCGATACACCCTATACGCAGACGATATCACGCTCTGGACGACTGTGGGATCCGATGGTCAAATCGAAGAGACCCTTCAAAGGGCTACGGACACAGTCGTCCAGCACGTGACGGATGCGGGTTTAGAGTGCTCGCAGAGCAAATCAGAGCTACTAATACTCCGACCTCCAGACCGACGCAAAATTAAGACTCCACTACCGAGTATCAACGTTTATGTGAACGACACGCCAATACCACAGGTGAGCCACATGAGAGTGCTCGGACTCATTGTACAAACAAACCACCACAACAACATCACATTGGACCGCCTCACCGTAACGGTGAACCAGACAGCCCATCTCATATCTCGAGTGAGCGCGCGCAATCGAGGCATGAAGGAGAAAGAATTACTCCAGATAATTCAGGCCTTCGTTTTGTCGCGCTTCACGTACGCCCTCCCTTACTTGCACCTCCTTCAGTCTGAGCGAGGCCAACTAAACCGCCTTATACGTAAAGCTTATAAGGTGGCACTGGGGCTCCCCCGAAACACCTCGACCGAGCGCCTCCTCAATCTTGGGCTACATAACACTTTAGAAGAACTTCTCGAAGCGCATCGTACGGCGCAAATTCACCGGTTACAAGGAAGCAGGACGGGCCGATGGATCCTTGATAATATTGGGCACGAGGTTTCTCCAACGGGTAACGATCCTGCCATAATCCCCCCCAATATCAGAAGAAAATTCCTCATAAAACCGCTGCCAAAGAACATGTTGGCCAACCACCACGACGGCAGAAGGAAAGCGAGGGCCAAATCCTTGCACAAAAAGTACGCGTCCAACCCTGAAGTGGCGTACGTTGACGCCTCCCAATACCGAGACTTGACCAATGCATACGCAATAAGTGTAATCACTCTTCCTGTCGTCAATGCAGATTCACCCCGAGTAAAAACGGCTGGTTCCGTCCGCGCACTTAACACGACAGAAGCCGAGGAAGCGGCCATAGCCTTAGCAGTAGCAGCCGGATTCACCATTATATTAAGCGACTCAAAGGCCGCTATTGCCAACTTTGCACGTGGCATTGTGGCCCCCACAACACTGCGTTTACTCCGCCCCATTCTGCTTACTGATCCTGAGGAAGAAACACTATGCTCCATTGAGCTGATATGGGTCCCGGCTCACGCGGGGAACCCGGGAAACGAGGCGGCCCACCAATATGCTCGAGAATTCGTCAGCCGAGTGGTGGGACCCGCCTCTGATCCGGGGGACCCTGGTGAAGCCTTGACATCATATCACGACATTACGCAATATTACCGCCTATCGAGGCAGTTAAAACCACCCCCGCACCACAAGTTAACTAAGCGCCAGGAGGTTGTCTGGCGCCGACTGCGAACGCATTCATTCCCGTGTCCATATATTTATGCACGTATATACCCCGACACGATTGACCCGTATTGCTGGTATTGTGGGTCAATAGCCACACTTCATCACATTCTCTGGGACTGCAGGGAATACCCCCCTCTCCCGATCTCCTGGCCACTCCCTCGCCCGAAGGGTGGGAGGAGGTTTTGACCTCCACCAGCCTGGGAGTTCAGCTACAGGCCATACAGAGAGCAGAGGAGGTGGCCACCAGGTTCAGCCTGGCGGATCACCTACCTCCATAAAGTCTGACGACAATAAAGTTGTGTTCTCTCTCTCTTCACAAGAAAAGAAAGCATTGATAGACCCTGCTCATACATTTGCCTCAGACTACTCGAAGGCGAAAGCCATCTTATTCTTCTGCTCCATCGATTGTATTGCCCCCCCCCCCCTCCCCGGAGCACTCAATGCATTCAGCGTTGTTTTGCCCTGTCATCGGGATTGTAGGCATATAAAACCTTCTACATTCCACGTTGTTATGCAGTGCCTCTGGAATCGGCCCATCTTTGATCAAGTGACGATATCATGCGATGACGTCCCCATGTGGCGTCACAGTGACGTCACGATGACGTCACGAATTTTGTTTACCTGTGACTTCACAATGAAGTACATGGTGACGTCATCGCATCATGACAATGTCTTGCATTACTCGTTACTCGTGTTGACGCCGACAGCCTCGTTCATTTCTCGCGTTTCATGAGGAATCTAAATATTGTGCCGTAATTATATTGTAGCAGAACAGTCATCAGGGCTAATCGGTAACGATTAATTTGGATTATTCTGGATTAATGTGGCAAGAATCAAAAAGGTTAGCACGGCGTGTTAATAAAATAGGGGTACTCTTTCTCTATTACGGCGATAGACGGGTGGCTGACTCATCGATCCCCGCATCTCTTCATATGGAACGCTTCGATTAGTTCGCCAATGGTTTTATCACGTTGCCTAGATAGAACAGTAGCGTCCACGAAAAAGGGGGAACAGCCGCACGAGGTGCAGTGTGGCGCCAAGTGGCCATCTTCGTTTGACGCCACAGCTTTTTTGTGCTCCTGTAAACGAATATTTAGGCATCGGCCAGTTTGGCCCACGTATAGCACAGCCACATGAAGCGGTGACATAGTACACGACGCAGGTTGCACATTCGACAAAATGCGAGCCTTGTTTGACATGACACGTCTTATTTTCTAGGCACTTGGCTTTGGGTGCTATCTTTCTGTCTATTTTCCTACATACATTGGTATGTTTAATTGGAGCAGAAAAAATCCCTTTGACATCGAAACGATTGCCCACATTTTTTAACCCGTTGGACATTTTATGTATGTTAGGAATAACAGCGAGTTTTGATGTCTACCCCTTTCCACTTACTTTTTGTTGAGACCTCCAATCAGATTTCACGCTCTTTAATAACTTCTGGGCTACCTTGCGCATGACTGTCTGAGGAAAACCCGCCACATTTAGCCTTTGAAGTTGATTGCTGAAACTGGAGGGTAGCTTATCTGGGCACGATTTGGTTAGCGCTGCGCGAAAAACATGACACGGCAATCTCAATTTTCACAACCTTTGAATGTCCTGAATTAAAATTTAGTATTGGCTTCTTCCAGCGTGGAAAAGCGTGGCCGTGTAAGGCGTTGTATCCGGATAAGGTTTTCTGCTTGGTTGCTGAAAAGGCCCTTACAATCATCACTACTGGTAAGATCGATCAACCCTCGAGGTCAAATGGGAGCTTGGAAAGGCCGGCTGTCATTCCCTACATTCATAATCTATCTCATAGAATTATGAAAGTCATGTCAAAGTTTGACGTGAGCGTTGTTTTTTCTGCGCCAAACAAGCTAAAAGGGCTTTGGAAAGAGGTAAACAATGGTGAAAGCGGAAGGAAGGAAATGGGCTGCAATGTTAGGCACAGAAACAAATTTGTGGAATGCTCAGAAGGCGTTGTTTACAGCATCCCCCTCTCCTGCATTAGGAAGTACATAGGCCAAACCGGGAGGTGCATTAATGAGAGACTAAAAGAGCATAATTACGCTGTATTGCAGTTAACACACCCTGGTCATTTGGCTGCCCACTGCGCACAATGTAAGCGCACGGCGATGTTTCCTGACACAAAAGTTTTGGCGCGATCTTTCGATCAGACAGAGAGGGAAATTACCGAAGCATTTTACACGCATATCACCGAAAGGTACGTTAGCACTCCCTCGATCGCCTTCTCTCAAAAAGAAATTAGTTTTCTGAAGGAAACCGTATCACGGCATACGTAATGCTCGACGCGTTTCGGTGACATTGTTTGAATAGTAATATCTGCGGTTTAACGTTCCAAAACCACAATATGATTATGAGGGACGCCGTAGTGGAGGACTCCGGAAATTTGGGCCACCTGAGGTTCTTTAACGTGCACCTAAATCTAAGTAGACGGGCCTCAAATATTTTTGCCACCATAGAAAATGCAGCTGCCGCGGCCGGGATTCGATCCCGTGACCTTCGGGTCAGCAGTCGAGTGCCATAACCACTAGACCACCGTTGCGGGGCACAATTTTTGAAGCAGTGATATGTATTTCTTGTTCTTATTTTTGTGTTCTACTGCCTTATCACTGAATCCCTCCTCCCCCTCTTTTCGTGTTGCTTTCTTTCTCGTGCATAAGGCTGTCCATGATCGAAAAAACATGGCTGATCCCTCCGTCATAGGAATCGGTATAACACGAAAGTGAAACGTGTCTTCACAGAAGTAGTGCTTATGATATATGAGATCTTGTACAATGTCTATTCGTGTTTGGCAGCTATAGCACCGTTTGACGTGGATGCACCCATGTTGACAGCATGTCTCTATCGCGACGACTAACGCCCATGATCATGATAAAACCGTTGAGGTAGCTGACGGTGTGAACATATATTTGGACACAGCGAATCGTGAATCGCGCGTAAGGATGATATCAACAAGCTCATAATCAACACTGGTACCCGGTATGCACTTCTTCAAAGCGTCGTCAATTAAGGAGAGAAACGGCACGGTGTGCGCTTTCTAGTAATGGGTAGCCGACGCCTGTGCTCATGCATACATAATACACACTGCGCTTCAGCAACACGGGAGGTAGAGGTTCGTAGCCTGAGCCGCAAACGCGTGCGTCCCGCTGGCCTCTGTCTCGCAGGCGCTGCTCTCGCTCCGCCAAGGCACGACATTCGCCCGTCGAAATCGCGTCCTTTCTGCAACGCATATTGCAGCAGTTTTGTTAGTCGGTGCTCTCGCATTTGAAGCAGTCGGCGGCAGAGAAATGCCGTTCGTGCACGTGGAAGCTGCACTACTCCGATGAGCCGACGCACGCTAACACGAATCCAAAGGCAAAGAACGTAACTGCGTCAAGGTTGCCTCGGCGACGCCAGCGCGGCCAGTCTACCTCTCTGGTATCGAGACGCTTTAACCATGACCGCCGATATCACGTGCAATCTCGGAGTAAGCGCTAGTAAGTGTCGATCATGAAGCATTACTTCTTTCCACCTCTCGCAGACGGCGGCACCGCCCCGCTCCGCCCGCCGCGAAAGAGAATGTGTGAAAGATATAAGGCGCGTTCGCGCCGTGCCTAGCATCTCCCGAGTTGGCCTAGTCGGTAGAGCGTCGGGCGCTTGCCGTCGCGGCCGCAACGTCGTGGGTTCGATTCCCAGCGGGGTATCTTTTTCTTGGTTTTTTGCTTTCTCACCCGTTGGCGTCCATTTTATCAACGTCATATCCGTGACGGATGTACTTGGTGGACCCCGGCATAAAACACTTTCGTGTTAAAAGTAGTTGATAGTTTGCGCATCACCCTGTGTCGTTTCCTCGTGTTCTTTTCTGGCCCGTGTCTACCTGCAGCGCATCACAAACATGAAGGTAGAGTATTCCCCGCACGGCTTCCTGCCTCAATAACTGCGTTCATCCTTGGACAGTCGAGTTGAGATCGCAAGGTTTCATTAAGGCTGGGAACTCGGCAACACTAATTCATTTCATTCATTTCATTTTTATTTACCCTAAAGGCCCGTTGGGCATTACATAGGGGGGGGGGTGAATAACTTGGTACAATGAACACAAAAATTGGATACACGAAAAAAGAATATAGCGGTGCTAATAACACTAGTATAATCACTCTTGCATGAAGAAACGTACGAAGGTGAGAATGTGCAAAAAAAAATATTACAGATAATACTGGCAGAAAAAGTATATACGATTCACCCACAAATACGACATTATCACTTGGCTGTGCAAGCAACCTTTTGAATTCTGTTCACCACGTACTGTGCGCACAGCACGCTATGTTCCACGTCCCGTGTTTGGCTTCTGGAGGCATGGTTCTTGAGTCACGCTCGTGGCTTTTTAAATCGATTGAGAAACAAAATCGACTCCTCAAAATTAATGACGACAGTTCGGTACGACTACTATTTTTTTTTTCATCGTTAGTACATCAGGAATCCGATGGGCGAATTGCGTAGGCGTGGTTATTTCATTGCGCAAGAAACTACAGATTATGCTAACACACCCACGTGACTTACATTAATGCTTCATCGCTAGTGTTGTCACTCCAACTAGCAAATATTTTTCGGCGTCAGTGAGCTGCAAGAACGTTATTCTCGTTGACAGCAAAAAACGACAAAACAATTTGGCTACAAAATATTGATTACAGTTCCAAAAAAACCTGTTTTCCGATTACCACTTCTATGCCCGCGTGATACGCCCCGGGGCTTCTTTCGATATTGAATAAATTATAGGGAAAATGTATCTCTGGGGATGTCGTTACGAAAGGAACCTAATCAAGGAAATGGGAACTCGTTTGCCCTTCCAGCCTAATAACATAGTTTAACATCAACGATGTTCTGCGAAACGGCCTCGTAGTAAAGTAACGTGAGATCAGAACATTAATGAACCTCTTTTTTATTAGGCATCGGCAACAGACTTAACACAGTATAAAAAAGGTCATGAAAACCAAGCACCTACAGAGTTTTCTTAATTATGCACGCAACCGCGTGCATAGTTTTCTCATTTATGAGGTTATGAGATAACCATGCTTCTCGTAGTAATTACGTCTCAGACTATATGTATATAGGTCTCCAATTAGTTAATATTTATTGATCCTAGAAGAGTCAATAGATGACCCTCTACAAGGATATGTTAGATTTTATTTTAAATATCGAAATAATACAATATCTAACTTCTTGCGGAAGAACAAGAAAAACATACGTGACGCAGTTTTCCACTGCTCTTGTTTGGAATTTTGGCAAAATAGGCACATTTACATAATGATGGCACAGTACGGCAGGTGATGCTGCGATACATAACTAAATATGAAGGCCAGACAAAATTTTTTTTGTAAATTAGTGTAGCGGACATGTTTTAGAGTTCTTATTCTTTAACTTTTATTGTATTGTACAACTTTATGAACAACAGCACCATTTTGTCATCATTTATGTGTTTAACACCCTGCTTATGCAATGATCTGATGACACATTACATCAGGGTAGGGCAGGGTAACAAATGGTAACCAAAAGGCAGTAAGAAAGATCCCATAAATACAGATTGCATAATCACATAATAAGAGTAAGCAGAGTAAGCACATCAGACTGATAACCCCGGTCAACTTGAGAAGAAATTAACACTGGATTGGTGAAAAATGCCGATGTAATATTAACTGTTTAAGTTTTACGAAATTTATTTGATTGGCATAGCAGAAGTACCTTTCAGTACGATATGACAGTTGGCAGAAGTGAGATATTTAAAATGTTATTTGAACAGGGAATTTGTTCAACACTGTGACAATTAAATAGACGTTGTGAAATGTACGTTGCGATGAACGTCAGTGGGAGTCTGTGAAGACATCGATCGTATGAGATAATTGCGCATTCTCTAATTGGAAGAGTAACTTCGAGTCACTTAATCGGGCTGTCACAGTGCAGTGTTGCACAGTTGCAGTACCCAAAACTTCTCCACGGATATATTGGACTGTGCAATAATTTAATATATTAGGCTAGCAAATATTTATATTTCCATTATTTAGTTACCTCCTATTTTATTATATATATTTTACTTACGTTCGAGTACCCACAGCCTGCCCACAGGTTTATTGTACTGTTGATTAATTTAATATTTTAGGCTACATTTACTTTCGTAAATTCCTGCTCATAATAAAGAAAGTGACGCCACGAAGGACCACGGGTTCATTTCCCACGTCTAGGCTGGTTTTCGCCCTCCCCTGCAAGGAAGGGGAGAGGAGGATGTTTCTGCGAATAAAATAAGGTTCGTTCATCCGTATCTCTGTATAATCAATGAAGTAGTCAGTGCGATTCTGAAATTAGTGTTACACAGTGGTGTTGAACAAACAGGTGACGCTCAGAAATACACTGGTAGTCGTCAGTACTAGGCGACGGTTCACACGTCTCTAATGTCACCATGCCACTTACTCGAGCTCATTAGGCGGCAACGAAATGATTGTTAGGGTAGGTCAGGCAAAAACAAAGTTGTGCGAACAGCGCAGCGCACAGTCTAGAAGGGAGCCCACCATTTCGGCAACGCCTTAAGACAAAGGAAATGAGGCTGCATGTCGTCGCTTCGAATCGCATTTTTTCATCACACCGTTCACGAGGTGCGTTCGTTGCGTAAGCGAACCGGTGCCTTTCGCAAAGCCCGCGGCACTAGATTTTCGGGGCAGCTAACTAATTACGAATGTGACGTTTGCGTAAACTCGATTAGCGCTGGACGCAAAGTACCAGAGCCGTT
This sequence comes from Rhipicephalus sanguineus, assembly GCF_013339695.2. Classification (NCBI taxonomy): domain Eukaryota; kingdom Metazoa; phylum Arthropoda; class Arachnida; order Ixodida; family Ixodidae; genus Rhipicephalus; species Rhipicephalus sanguineus. Next base: position 53,218,029 of record NC_051185.1, read on the forward strand.
GAATAGGGAGAAGCTGACACGCGTGAACTAACTTATTGTGGGAGGAATTGTGCCATCTTATTGCTAAATCACCTTAGGATGACCAATAAACGCGTCGCTATGAAAACGCGTTCGAGTGTAGTGCTTTTGTAGTGTAGTGCCTGTCCGTTCTGCTTTATATGAATTGTGTAAAGCTTTTCAAACTTAATAATATCTGGGGTTTTACGTGCCAGAACCTCGATATGGTTATCAGACACGGTTCATAATGACGGGACACGGGGACAGCGCTAGAACGAATACAAAGGACGAGATACAAAGGACAGCGCATGTCCTGTCTTCATCTCGTCCTTTGTATTCGTTCTAGCGCTGCCCCCTCGTCCTTTCATTATCCTTGAACAAACCAGCAATGTTTTATTTGACAAATTACCATCTGAAACATTATTTCCCAATCTCAGTTTCACGCCACTTGCTGTCGAGGCTCCATGAATAGGAATGAAGCGCCTCAGACAGACTGGCCGACGCTTCCATAGGCGGATCTATCTTGTAACATGCGTCTTGTCATCTATGGTGTGTTAGTTTTAAAATGGTTAGTATTCGACGTCACGAGTTTGTTGTCGCATTCAGAAACTTACAACTGAGTAAAGCTTGTCGACCTTACTTTCTGGCTGCTTAACGATACCAGTAAATCGAACTTATATAAATAACAAAGAAAAACCAAAGGCAGTGGAGACGACGTTAAAATTTGTGACGCCATGGCAAAGCGATACAGAAATTTCGAGGCGTCATCGTCAACCATGTAAGTGAGAGGCGCTTTTAAATGCGAAGCATTTCTTAGCGAACTTCTGCGACTTTGAGCGTATCTATCTATCTATCTATCTATCTATCTATCTATCTATCTATCTATCTATCTATCTATCTATCTATCTATCTATCTATCTATCTATCTATCTATCTATCTATCTATCTATCTATCTATCTATCTAGCCGCCTACGACTTTGTGCTCTCCTGGTCGCTTGGTTAATCGAATGTACACCAAAATTGGTACGGCGTAACATGACTGTATGACGAACATAAATGACAAGTCATAACATGAAAATCATGACACGCATGTCATATACAGCATGACTTACGTGCCACGCTCATGGTGCGATGGCGACCGTTTCGCTACCTTTATATACACCAAAATTGGTATGTTGCGACGTGACTGTGTAAAGAACATAAATGACACAAGTTAACATGAAAATCATGACACGCATGTCATGTACAGCATGATTTACATGCCACGCTCATGGTGCGCTGGCGGCCGTTTCGCTAGCTTGATATACACCAAAATTGGTATCTTGTGACGTGACTGTGTGACGAACATAAATGACAAGTCATAACATGAAAATCATGACACGGATGTCATGTACAGCATGACTTACGTGCCACGCTCATGGTGCGCTGGCGGCCGTTTCGCTAGCTTTATATACACCAAAATTGGTATCTTGTGACGTGACTGTGTGACGAACATAAATGACAAGTCATAACATGAAAATCATGACACGCATGTCATGTACAGCATGACTTACGTGCCACGCTCATGGTGCGCTGGCGGCCGTTTCGCTAGCTTTATATACATCAAAATTGGTATCTTGCGACGTGACTGTGCAACGAACATAAATGACACAAGTTAACATGAAAATCATGACACGCATGTCATGTACAGCATGATTTACATGCCACGCTCATGCTGCGCTGGCGGCCGTTTCGCTTGCTTGATACACACCAAAATTGGTATCTTGTGACGTGACTGTGTGACGAACATAAATGACAAGTCATAACATGAAAATCATGACACGCATGTCATGTACAGCATGACTTACGTGCCACGCTCATGGTGCGCTGGCGGCCGTTTCGCTAGCTTTATATACACCAAAATTGGTATCTTGCGACGTGACTGTGTGACGAACCTAAATGACAAGTCATAACATGAAAATCATGACACGCATGTCATATACAGCATGACTTACGTGCCACGCTCATGGGGCGCTGGCGGCCGTTTCGCTAGCTTTATACACACAAAAATTGGTATCTTGCGTCGTGACTGTGTGACGAACATAAATGACAAGTCATAACATGAAAATCATGACACGCATGTCATGTACAGCATGACTTACGTGCCACGCTCATGGTGCGATGGCGGCCGTTTCGCTAGCTTTATATACACCAAAATTGGTTTGTTGCGACGTGACTGTGTAACGAACATAAATGACACAAGTTAACATGAAAATCATGACACGCATGTCATGTACAGCATGATTTACATGCCACGCTCATGGTGCGCTGGCGGCCGTTTCGCTAGCTTGATATACACCAAAATTGGTATCTTGTGACGTGACTGTGTGACGAACATAAATGACAAGTCATAACATGAAAATCATGACACGGATGTCATGTACAGCATGACTCACGTGCCACGCTCATGGTGCGCTGGCGGCCGTTTCGCTAGCTTTATATACACCAAAATTGGTATCTTTCGACGTGACTGTGTAACGAACATAAATGACACAAGTTAACATGAAAATCATGACACGCATGTCATGTACAGCATGATTTACATGCCACGCTCATGGTGCGCTGACGGCCGTTTCGCTAGCTTTATATACACCAAAATTGGTATCTTGCGACGTGACTGTGTGACGAACCTAAATAACGCGAGTTAACATGAAAATCATGACACGCATGTCATGTACAGCAGGACTTACGTGCCACGCTCATGGGGCGCTGGCGGCCGTTTCGCTAGCTTGATCTACCCCGAAATTGGTATTGCGCGACGTGACTGTGTGACGAACATAAAAACACGAGTTAACATGAAAATCATGACACGCATGTCATGTACAGCATGACTTACGTGCCCCGCTCATGGTGCGTTGGCGGCCGTTTCCCTAGCTTGATCTACCCCGGAATTGGTATTGCGCGACGTGACTGTGTGACGAACATAAATAATAGAAGGTAACATGAAAACCATGACACGCATTTTCCTTAGTGACATACAAGACGATGTATGCAGCTCTTTGCTGGCTGCTTCGCATTACATCGATTCCCACAATGCGTGGGATCTGCCGGCTTTTTTCTCATTGCCAAGTGTTTTGCGGCAATATTAGCACCTTTTGGTTCAGGGTCCGTCAAAAGCTCCGAGACCATGCTGCCATATAAATACATGAGGTAGCGGCCTGGAAATTTTTGACGGACGCTGTGCATGCAGTTGCGCTCTTGAAGAAGACAAGTCCGCTTGTCGAAATGTCGGCTCCAGCTACACTCCGTGTTCACGAATTTTTCATCTCAAGTTTCCATCTTTCCCTGATTTTTTGCCCTTTTTGGCACTTTTAGAAGTGTCTATAATACAAGTATATTATAAAATGATTAGCCTCTTAAGACAAAAGAGCGGAAAAGGGGATGGTGATTATGTACAGTGCCAAATTTTTTAAAATGCAAAAAGATATCTTTGTTTGTAAAGGCTCACTGCCATTGGCCAGCAGGTATCGTTAAAGGTATATCCGCATAACGATTGGTTGAAAATTTCTCCAAGAAACATTCTTGGGCAAGGCATTTTGTGAATACGGGCCAAGGCGGAGGACGTGTAAATAAATGAATTTTCGCGTTCTTGTTTTAAAACAAGTTAATCTGTAGGATTGTCAATTAAATTGCGAAGGTAGTTTGTGAAGAAAGTTTGGAAAGTTGGATCCTATTCTTTCATACATTTATGAAATATGTCAGTGGCAACAACATATTTCACAACAGCAACAGCGGTGACAAGGGCGGCAACAACCGCAAAAACGAAAGCACATCGACAAGAAGTACCCATTAAAAAGTGAGCTTTAGTCGCCGAAAAGTGGTGCTTTTTCATGCTTTTTCACCCGTCAGTAGCGTACTTCGGACGTTTACATGTGCAAAAATTCCTTGAACTTGTACTCTGAAGCAACGACCGCGTACTGGCAACAGAGGACAAGCCGTATATGCCATCCTTGACCTTTAGGGAAACTCGTCGGATTAAAATACCGGCTTTATTTGGAGCTGGCTTGCCAGGTTCCTAAGCTGGGACAAAGTCCAGCGCCGTAAGCGTAACCTTAGTTCCAGAGGCGACAGCTACAGGCGCAGCTCGCGCGAAAGAGAAGTCTTTTTCCTCTTGTTCTTCGAGCGCCTTGATGATGACATTAATGCAGGCAGAACCACATTTCCTCGATTTCCTCGACCACACGTTCGGCCACAGCTGCAAGGTCGGCGACCACTTGTGGTTCGACAACAACCTGACCACAATCACTACTACACCAACGTGTGACGTCTTTATATGACAGTAGAGGAATTGCACGGAGCATTGACGATTTACCCGATTATCTCCGAGCCAGCTCCTCAGTCATCATTCACTTCGTGGATATGGCGGGATTTTTTTTAATAAATGGAGCGAACTCTTCAAGATACGGGCTTCGATATTAAAAATTCAACATATTCAATATTGTTGAAGACAGACGCACTTTTCGATCAATTTCCCGCGTTGGAGCCGAGAGAAAGAATACTAAATTTCCACTAGAGACACGATGTCACTTAATGCTAGTTCGAAGCGAGTGCATATAGATCACGTCAGTTTCCTTAATCTTTTGTCTGTTTCTCAATAAAAAAGACATTTTGGTGGCGTCAGCAAATTTCAAATGAAGATTGGCGCCGGCTTGATATTAGCAAAAAAAAAAAATGCACAGCGATAATAAAGCCGCAGAAGCGACCACAAAAGGCAATATTTCCGCACTAGTCGCCGCTTCATTCGTGTTTGCTGCTGCTAAGAGAGAGAGTCCGCCACTAAGTCTGCGTGTGTGTGACGCGAATGGGACTGCGAGACAGCGTTGGAGAAGATAAATAGCTGCAGACTGACAAGGCAGTGTTCCCAAGATCGGTCGGGATCCCCTTTTATAATGACAATTGTTATAGCGCAAAATCAGGACGAAGACAAAAGGTACACCATGACGAGCGCTAACTTCCAACTGGGTTATTTTGCAGAACACGGAAATATATAGGTGGCACAACCACGTGACAAAAGGTGAGCAATGCAAAGATGAGCAAGGCAAAAAATTCAAACACCAAAAACATCCAAAGAGAACCTAAGGAAACATCAAGGAAAACAATTGTCATGACCTACCAAGTAGCCTGACCACCACCCCTTTTATCATATTTGTCATACCATCGTTCGGCAGGACTTAGTATTGGCCAGTCTAAAAATGGTGACCAAATCTGTATCACAATTCTTTACCTTATTTCTATCGAAACGACTTCACCTGTCAGTGTGGATCCTCTTGCTTTTATGTAAATGTTCATATATAACTTGGCAACTTGCTGACGTAGGAAAGTGTCGCAGCACCACACTTTTCACGGACGCTTTCTTTCCTTGCAATTTGTCGTTGCTCTGCAGGAAAGATGAAATGAAGGTACGCGGCGCGATAGGATTGTTTTTCATATTAATTATCAGCGTGAGTTTATTCAAGCCAGCAGTCTAGACATTAAGCGTTTGTGTCTGCTTTACACCAGTCCCACGCTCTTGAGAAGATCGCAAGTAACTGTGCCATGATTTCCTGCCAACTAGCCCAGACCAGTGCCCTTCCAATTTATATGAATTACAAGAGCATACATGCGCAAGATGGTCTCGTGCCTATACACAAATTGAGGCAGTTCTCGCGCGTGGTAATAAGAGAAACTAGTTTATTCCAAAGCGCGTGGGCGCTACTGATCTCAAATGATTGAAATGCAACGCACGGTAGTGAGCAAGTTGTTAGCAATATACGTCTTCAAAGGTGGTTCACACCGCAGTTGAACCTTACGCGCTATAATGGGGATATAAATTTGGGTTGTGTCTAATAAATAATTCTGACCACTTGGAGACCTTTACCGTGCAGGCTATTCAAGGCACACGAACAGTGATTTCATTTTAACAGCGGATCTCTTCTAGCTCGGTGTAAAATGTGTGGTTGTGCCAGAAAACTATAATCCCACGAATCACCGCTAAGGCGTGGCCTTTAATAGCCCTGATGCGTGAGAAAACGAGTACAGACAGAGGAAGAGAAAGAAACAGGGAGTCTGGAAGAAAGATATAAAAAAGAGAAAGAGAAATATTCTTGCGGAAAAAAATTTCTTCATGAGGCTGCATTCGAACTCGTGTGCCCTCGATCCGATGGCAAGCCTCCTGACCACTCGGCTATCCAGGCACGCTAGCCGAGCATAGCATCATCATCATCATCACCATCAGCCTGTCTACGCCCACTGCAGGGCAAAGGCCTCTTCCATGTTCCGCCAATCAACCCGGTCCTGTGGTTTCTGCTGCCACGTTATACCTGCAAACTTCTTAATCTCATCTACCCATCTAATTTTCTGTCTCCCCCTCACGCGTTTGCCATCTCTTGGAATCCAGTCAGTTACCCTTAATGACCACCGGTTATCCTGCCGACGTGCTACGTGCCCGGCCCATATCCATTTCTTCTTCTCGATTTCAACTATGATGTCCTTAACCCCCGTTTGTTAACCCCCGAGCATAGCATAGCCTTGGTTAATACAGTGAAGCAAAGGGTGGGAAAGGGCCGTGAGCGTGATGAGGAAAGTCGTGATGGTGAGGAGGAGGGAAATAAGAGGGGAGTATGCAAAGCGTGGCACAGAAAGAACGAGAAAAAGAGAAATAGAAAGACAGAAAGGCAGAAAAAAAAGAAAGAGAAGATCAGTGAAAGAGAGAGAAAGAAATAGAGAAAAAAAATATAAAAACAAAGAGGAAAGAAGCATCGCGTCGTCTAGCGACCAGATATCGCACCACCTTCCCAAGCCGTGCATCCGCAGTAGCTAAGCCATGCCCACCGACGGAGATATCGCGCGCAACCTCTATAGTGCATATCCTCCGCTCTATAGTGCATAGCCTGGCTGCGCGCAATCGTGTCCAGAGAGTAATGGGGCTTCCTAAAAAAGTGCGTGTTTCCGAGGAGGAAGCCGTGCATCTCGAAGCTAGACGTGTTGGTCGGCGGGGAGTACGAGCAGCCACGGGCCCGTGCTTCGCTGTGCCAGATTTGCGCAGCTTAGTGCGAAATGCTCACGTTTTAAGCATTCAGCGTTGTCGACACCAACAATCACCGTTGCCCTTCCAACAAAAGAAATGCACACGTTCGCACTATTCATAACTTTGTTGTTGTTGTTCAGCGACGAAGGAAATGTGGCCGCCGAAACGTGGATTTCCCGCTGAAACCCTGCGCTTGGCATCGAAATGTCATTGCCTCAAATCAGCACGTTCGATTATACGAAAGCGTTGCTTGAATGAAAGCCTCCCTAACTTTTAAAGTTTACTGAAGCATTCGTGAAAGAAACTATCTTTTAAAAGCTACAGAGCCATAACATCCATTCGTATCAACAACTGTCTTCGTATACTAAACAAAGCCATATTAATCCGCTTAAAGTTCTTAAAAGCCTGAAAAAAAAAACGTCTTCATGAAGTTTTGGTTAGGTGTCAAAGGCGATTTCTCGCAGCCTTCAGTGAATGTCTTCTGGTTTACATAAAGGTTACTGACGTCTGTGAAGGGCACACGTCTACCCCAAGCCCTGCCTGAGAAAAAGCCTGATGATCATTTGAATTGTACTTAACTATTCATACCTAGACTCTCTGTTGCCGAGTTTCAAATGAAGTAAAGAAACACTCCCAATGCTCTTATGGGCCTCCGAAACGCTTTACCGACTATTGCTTGTTTAGGTTAGACGTTGAAGCTTCCTGCGCAACACTTAGCACCACATGCGTTTGGGTTACGTGAAAATTGCTGACACGGATATTCGGAAGACTGTCACACAATGGAGCTGCATCTAGCAGAGGCTCACTGTAGGAGAGAGATGCGTCTTTATCGAAATACAGAGATTTCCACCGGCATGTACAACAAAGCAGCATATATATGACGCCTACATGCTGCTTTGTAAGGCGAAGGTGATGGAAGACATAAAGGCTCTATGAGCAGAAAGTACCAAGGCATTTCGAAAAACGCCTTATAATAAGACCATTCAGAAGCACAAAAATCTTTTGAAACGTTTTGGAAGCCTCTGAGAGCCATTTCGTAAACTTTTCCATCAACGACTTACCCGCAATTGGAGCGGAGGTTTATGCGCGTCGCGCCCTATCCGAAGGTTTGGCAAGACTTCTCGTGCGCCCGAGGAAGAAGCCGCTCGTTGCGACTGGCAAGAAGAGTTGGCAAGAAAGCTTCTTACGTTTCTGAAACGCATAATGCTTTTTCTGCTAATAATATTCTGAGACGCAACAAAAGCAAAATATATGGACAAAATATCTTTCCAGAGTTGCGTAAGCGATGCGTGAGCGTGGAGCTTTATTCTACTGTTACATGCTTCCCTAGAACGCCGTTTTCGCGCGACAGTGGCATGGCGTCTTTCATCACCCTTCAGGCGTCTGGAACGGCCATACGCAATGCGCATGCCGCGACTACCAAAAACGCGTTTTTACAGCGAAAGCTGTTATGAGATCATTTCACCGGCCGTTATTGGCGCCGTAGTTGTCCGCCGCCGCCGCCGCCGCCGGTGTCCGTGACCAGTATCGCTCGAAATAAGAAAAAAAAAACGAAATAAGAAAAAAACTCCAGGATGGAACGAGGTTCGAACCTGGGCCCTCTGCGTGGGAGCCCAGTATTCAACCTCTGAGCCATGCCGGTGCTTGAAACTGCGTTGCAAAAATGTCCTATACAAGGTTCATGTCGGAAAGGAACCACATTAGCATATGCAATATAACGTGGTAGAAGAGTAAAATAAGCACCAAGCGTCGCACAACGCGAATTCTGTAACCAGGCGTCACACAATGCGAATTGCGCAACGAGTAGGTTGTTGAATGCTTCCAACCCATTACAAAGGACTCTGCCATATTTCTTCATCGTCATCAGGCACAGCATGAACAAAGTGCGCATAATGCCTTACATGCGTATAGCAGGTACCAACGCTCTCCGTAGAATGACGAAAAATGGCACAGTGCCTGCTGCCCTACTTCTCAAAACTTACAATGATTTATAGCGTAGTGGGTTCCTCACAAGTGCACTTGTATTGGTTGCCAAGGAAGCCCATAAGCGCATGATCCACTTCCTCGGGGTCTCAGTAAAATTACACTGATTTATAGCGTAGTGGGTTCCTCGCAAGTGCACTTGTATTGGTTGCCAAGGAAGCCCATAAGCGCATGATCCATTTCCTCGGGGTCTCAGTAAAGTTCTTCGCCCCCCCCCCCCGTCTCTCTACCACGTCAACGTACGTTATACAGCATGACGGGAGAGGGAAATAGCGACCGGGCGTCACCCAATGCAAATTACATAACTGGTGGGCCGTTTAAAGATTCCAACCCATTACAAAGGGCTGAGCCATAATTCTTCATCGTCATCAGTCGTCGCGTACAAAATGCACATGATGCCTTACTGACGTGTAGCTGGTGCCTCGCTTCTCCGCAGAATGACGAATAATGGCTTAGTAGGTGCTTCCCAACTTCACAAAAATTGTGATTTATGGCGTAGTGGGTACCTTTCTAGTGTACTTGTTTTGTAGCCCCAAGAGAGCTTAACGGGCTCTAGAAACGCGGCTCTTCCAGCTTTCGCTGTGACTGTGCCGCGGTTTCAGCGCAGGCCTGGCGTTTTTTTGATGCCGTAGTTGTCCGCCGCCGCCGCCGCCGCCGCTGCCGCCACCGCCGCCGGTGTCCGTAACCAGTATCGCTCGTAATAAGAAAAAAAAACGAAATAGGAAAAAAATTCCAGGATAGAACGAGGTTCGAACCTGGGCCCTCTGCGTGGGAGCCCAGTATTCAACCTCTGAGCCATGCCGGTGATTGAAACTGCCTTGCAAAAAGGTCCTATACAGGCTTCATGTCGGGAAGGAACCACATTAGCATATGCAATATAGCGTGGTAGAAGAGTAAAATAAGCACCAAGCGTCGCACAACACGAATTCTGTAACCAGGCGTCACACAATGCGAATTGCGCAACGAGTAGGTTGTTGAATGCTTGCAACCCATTACATAGGGCTCTGCCATAATTCTTCGTCGTCATCAGGCCCAGCATCAACAAAGTGCGCATAATGCCTTACATGCGTTTAGCAGGTACCGCGGCTCTCCGTAGAATGACGAAAAAATGGCACAGTGCCTGCTGCCCTACTTCTCAAAAATTACAATGATTTATAGCGTAGTGGGTTCCTCGCAAGTTCACTTGTATTGGTTGCCAAGGAAGCCCATAAGCGCAGGATCCATTTCCTCGGGGTCTCAGTAAAATTACAATGATTTATAGCGTAGTGGGTTCCTCGCAAGTGCACTTGTATTGTTTGCCAAGGAAGCCCATAAGCGCATGATCCATTTCCTCGGGGTCTCAGTAAAGTTCTTAGCCCCCCCCCCGTCTCTCTCCCACGTCAACGTATATTATACAGCATGACGGGAGAGGGACATAGCGACCGGGCGTCACCCAATGCAAATTACATAACTGATGGGCCGTTTAAAGCTTCCAACCCATTACAAAGGGCTGAGCCATAATTCTTCATCTTCATCAGTCGTCGCGTCAACAAAGTGCACATAATGCCTTACAGACGTGTAGCTGGTGCCTCGCTTCTCCGCAGAATGACGAATAATGGCTTAGTAGGTGCTTCCCAACTTCACAAAAATTGTGATTTATGGCGTAGTGGGTACCTTTCTACTGTACTTGTATTGTAGCCCCAACAGAGCTTACAACGGGCTCTAGAAACGCCGCTCTTCCAGCTTTCGCTGTGACTGTGCTGCGGTTTCAGCGCAGGCCTGGCATTTTTTTTTCATTAAATTTTCACAGAGTCTAAACTTTGTTGACATGTGCAATCCTCCATGTCGGTTTAAAGTGTTGTCCTAGAGGGGGCTTTTACTAAACTACCACGAAATTCAGCAAAGTCTTTTTATAAAGTCTCTTTCTTGACGTTTGTTTTGCACCGAAGCTACAACGCATGCATATGGTTCAGCTAAATTCGCATTTCGTAAGTTTGGTTTTTTGCCCAGTGCTAAAGACACTGACCTTCGCAGCGTGCGTGTCCGGGTTCAAACCCAGTGGCTTCATTTTATTTCTTTCTTTATGGCCATGATTTTCTTACATGACAATGAACAGATAGTTTTCTAGTTCAGTCGGTATAGAAATGCTTATGCATTTAGAAGCCGGGGAATGTTTCCTGCCAGCTCCATTTCATTTAGTTTCGATGCCTTAGCTTATACCGCAAGTGCATAACGGTTGCCGTCTCATGCTTTCCTGTTTACGTAGATTCGTGCAGCCTTTAAAGGATGCACCGCCACATCAACCGTACGCTAGAGGGAAAGCCCAACTAGTTTTAGGACGACAACCTTAAATTCCTCATGAGAAACGTCACCTGGCGGCTGGAGAAACGCCTGTGTGGACAAAAAGGTGCATAAATAACAACAAAATAAAACCAACAAACGCACACCTAAGCGCCTCGTGGATCTAGGCACGTGAGCTGTGTCTTCAGTTCATCTCGTCGGCATTAGCGTGATTGAGGAACGTAAAAAAGCAGCGCTAGCGCGACTCAGCCTAAAGCCAAACAATCGCCCGCCGCCTCATTGATCGAGGTGCGTGAGCTGCGCGGTTACTTCGTTTTTGCTGTATTCGCGATAATGAAAAAGGAATGTCTCATGGTCCCATCGGCATTTGTCTAAGACGACTGGAAGCTGAAAGCCATCTTGCTTTACTTTTCAGTCGACTGTACCGACCCCCTTCCCCTTCCCCCTCACCCCCCCCCCCCCCGCACCCCGAAATTTTTCTGACCCAACGTAGTTCTGCAGTTTTCTCTTGCTCAGTTGGTCCAAGTAAACATTTAGCTGCTCGTCATGAGGATGTGTATATTTTGAGCACGGAACAGAGCTGCTTTGCGCCAGAACTATAATCGGTATTGTACGGCTTCTTACAAATTTCTAGCTGCTATCATTTGTGTTCAAAAGCCGTGTATTTGTTGGTTCTGCTCTCCTGGCATCTCATGGTTGAGTGTTTTGCAGTTTCAAGCCCTTCGAAATGAACATTCTCAATAAAGTGCTAAACGCTAAGGCTATTCAAGAAAGAGCTTATATCAAAGAAGATTTGGTAAAGACGATCTTTTCCAAGAAATGCAATGAGTGAAGCACACTATACTTGAAAGTTGACTTGCCATGCGGCCCTTTTGAATTTTTAATGAAGTAACTTGAAAGTGCTGATACGGAACCAAGGGAGACGGGAGTGCATGTACCTACAAGAATGGTGTGCCAACCTGGGCATTCCGCATCACAGCCTTCTTTCCGAAGCCTGAATGCCTACGTGTGTACTGAGACACTATTTGTTCGTCGAGATAGGTGAACAATAGTTGGCGCACTATGCGAACCTCTAAAACGCGATATACTGTGTTTGCTCGAAGGCTCAGGTGCTGCGCAAAGTTGAAACAAACATTTGGACAGACGTTTCTTTCCCCCTTTTCCTAGCAACATAACAACGACTGTCAGCTCTTGGAATTGTCCATCCAGTGAGTGTTTGCGAAAAACAAACTGTAAATAAAAAAAGAGACCCGGAAGATGAACGTACAAATGATGCTTTTGAAAACAGTATTCGTATGTTTCGATACACACTAACATGAAAATTATGAGTGAGCTGTTGGCTTTCGAGATAAGCTTTTAACGTAAATACACCTGGAAGATTCCCGTCCAGTAGCATTACCCTTAACTTCAATTCCACGTAGTCATTATAGGATACCAATCTGTCAACAGTATTCGAAGCCATTGCATCTATTGAACAAAGTTCCGGTTTGCAATAGTTCTAATAATACTTCGACATCGAAGGTGCAATGGCAATATTTTCCTTGGTATTTCGCCAAGCAGCAGTTCCCGAAAGGTAAGAAGGTTCCCCGTGAACGAATTCAGTAGCGATAGTGTTCACCGGACGTTGAACTTCAAACTGCAGTTTAGATGATTGTGTGTTTTTCCTTTTCCACGTGGCATCCTCTGGCAAAGGCAGTGTTCTACATTCGCCTCCTCGGCTCCGAGTGGTGCTGGATAACACTCCTAGTGATAAAACGTACATACATACCCAACCAAGTGGACGCGGCAGCACCCTCTGTCGTAGCTCAATTCGTAAAGCATCAGACACGTAATTCGAAGGTCGTGGGTTTGGATCCCACTGATGGGAAAGGTTCTTTTTCGTCCACTTTAATTCCGTTCAATTTAGGCCACAATCATTACACTACAGTTGACAACAACAAATAATGTTCGCTATGCTTTCCTTGGTTTGCTTGTGTGTTGGTTTCAATAGTTGCACCAAAAAAAGAAACGAGTCACTCGAACAATTCTGATTATTTCGTACTTTTCGAGACTTTGCCATTCGACTGCCCGCTTTCTTCACCTGTTCAACTTAACTGCTTTCACATTTTAGGATGGCCACGTCCTGGCCCGAACGACATATTCGTAGTATTACCTTACCCGTGCAGCAGTAGTCAGTATTTCCTTAGTCAACACGTAGTTGCTGTTGCGAATCAATATTGTAGACATTGTCATTCGTGTAAACATACCAAAATACCGCGAAGAGAAAGAAGAAAGCGTGCATACAATACAATACAATGCTCAGTGCCACGAGACCTCCTAAAGCAGCAACCAGGTGAGCGTGTCGCAAACGTAACGTTTCCTCCCCGTGATTGCTTCGTCGTAGTGGAGGGCTCAGTTTTGACAGAGAACTCGTCGTGACAGGAATATGGACTTCTTGAACTTAAGTGCGTCGCCTCTGATGATCGCCTGTTTCCGGTAGGGAGCGCTGTTTGGCGTGACCATGCCCATCATGCCCAGCTAACTTTCATGAAGAAAACCGTCTTCGCCTCGCATTTATAGGCATTTTTTTTCCTGTTACTGCTTATTTTTGTCCCCGTCTCTGTTGTTTGTTTTACTTACCTATTTTCTTTTCTCTTTCTTTCATCTTACCTTCCATATCTCTATGTTCCCCCTTCCCGAAAGAATAGACAGGCGTTGTGCCCGACTAAGTGGCAGTTGTCAGGCTTGCTCTCTCCCTATATCTTCAGGTTCCTTTTGTGTACCCAAATAATCTTAAATACAATAATCATAATAATAATAATATTAATAATAATAATAATAATAATAATAATAATAATAATAATAATAATAATAATAATAATAAGAAGAAGAAGAAGAAGAAGAAGAAGAAGAACAAGAAGAAAAAGAATGACGTGAATGAGTAAAAGTATTCACAAATAGACGATCTGCGCAATAAAATGGAATCACGTTGACAGAAGTGAAGAACATAATGAAGGAAACAGGTGCATCTCCGCTTAACTTCGGTACGCAAAGAATGGTCGCCACGAAAGCAGCTGCGCGGTTTTGCTTGTGGTTGGGAATATCTCCTTTTGTATCTTTTCTGTCGCCCGTGAAGTTGCTCGATCCCTCGGGGCACCACGATTCGTTCTGCTCATTAAGGTCCACTATGCTAATAGGAGGATCGCGGCTCTCTGAAAATGTTGGGCCCGAGGCTTGCCCCAGCCGCAGCGCTCATTATCGCTGCCTGCGATCAGCCAGAGGAAAGATACTAAGCAGGTGCACAGGATATCCGGGGCTTCAAAAGCAAGAGAGATAGTAAGCTGCTAGAGAGTGCACTTTAGTGAAACTGAAGACACGCGCAGATTCAAGAAATGTGATCAATAAATAAAAATTCGTCAAACGCTTCTTGTGCAAAAAGGGCCACCCTAAAAGAAACATGTCAGCAATATTCGCAAGCTACCTCCTTGTGACAACTTTACTTAGGCAATACTGCGAGTCGACCTAGTTGGGAAAATATTTATCGTAAAGATATTTGCGCGAGAACACGGGAACAAGGAGGAGCAACACAGACTAGCGCTATTTATTTATTTATTTATTTATTTATTTATTTATTTATTTATTTATTTATTTATTTATTTATTTATTTATTTATTTATTTATTCATATGTTGATTAATTTAAACTTGAAAAACCTTTATATTCATCATTAGACGACGGGGGGTACCTACTCTATAAAAAAAAAATATGCAGCGTCTGACGATGAATCAGTTTCCGCGTAAAAGGTGGAAACTCAATCATCGTCTTCCTCTTTCGGTTGAGTTGAGTTTATTCAGCCACATGGCATGTACATAAGAGTACCCGTATACCTGGTTATGTGTGATGAGGAAAAAGTTGCATTTCACAGCTTGACTGTCCCCATCGCCCGCAACACAATAAGTTTGCACATTTAGAAAATTCCAGTATTTAAATACACTGCGATTTAAAGAAGTTTTTTTTATTTCACCACGTAAACTTTCTACCACGAGCTTGTGACAAGAAAGGTTATATCGACCTAACTGTCTGCGTAATGTTAACACAAAAAAAAGCAGGTACTAGATTACGCAACGGTTATTTGTCTTTTCGCAGTACTGTACGTGCGAGAGCAGTTCAACGTTCAGATTTATAAAAGCTGGCTTCGCGCTCCAGATAGATTGAAATCGTCGACAGAGGACTGATTGCGTTACTCATACACTTTTTGCGGGTGTTAAACCGTCAACGAAACGAGCTTCAAAAAAATTAAAGCACTCGCCATGAATCCTTCAAATATTTCATCTAATGTTCACCCCAGACTGTGCTAAAATTCACCTTCTCTCAATGAATTTGGTGCCCGGGTGCCTACCTAAAAGAAATGGATTTACACACAGCTTTCCTATCACGCAGTTTCTACATACCCCACGTAGCATGTCTCAGTGTAAAATATTTGGAATTTCTCGGATTAGAATGTACATCGCACATCGGTGACAGACCCAGTCACAAGCGTGATAAATAGAAAATATATATTGCAAATTTTAAACAAACAGCGTTACACGTGCGTTGGTGCGGAAGCTGCAGCAATGCTCAGAAGTTATTTTACCATCCCTTCGACTGGGTAGCGAATAAAATACGGATACAAGAGATTGAGACGTAGACCGCATAAGCGCTTGCGCTTTCTTCGTCTCCATCTTTTGTATCCGTATTTTATGCGCTACCCAGTCGAAGTTATGCATATTTACCAACCTGCTCAACTTGCCGCAGTTATTTTACCATATCCACCCTTATCCGTCAGAGGCGTAAGTTTTCTTGATACCAGCTAGTAATAAGCTCAGTTTAATTCGCACATGTTAGTATGACCTCGTGATCAGGTGTGTGTGTGTGTGTTTTCTACTTCCGTGTTACTGGATATATTCAAAGCATCCGGAATGTAACGTTAGCTGGAAGTTATCACATGTACGTTTCGCATCTCTTTGTTGTACATTATGCGCCGAAAACCCGTAGCTAGTTTAAAGTCGCTACCATCAAAACTTGTTTTTTAAAGTATGCCCCTTTTCAACCATTATCATTTCCTTACCATTGCCTTTGTTTTCAGTGACACCAAACGGAAGGCCAACCTCGTATGGACACCTGGCGCAATTACTTCCAGGGCAAATGCTCACTCGAGGTAAGACACGCGTATTCTTCATTTGTTTAGGGGTGTCGTACAGGGTTCCACGAACGAGACAGCGTCGTGGTCTGCCGGTAGCCTTCCCTGGCATTCGTTCTTTTTCTCGCGGGATATGAGACATGAAAGGGGCTCCAGAGATCTGGCAGGCTAAGGGGTCAACGACATGACAAGAGCATTTTTAGATGCGAAGCAGCTTTTGCGCTGGGCTGTGTCCGTACTTCCAATGGCGACCGTCCGCTTTCTACCACCTAGCATAGGCATATGAGTGCGCGCTCGCGCCAAGGAGAAGTCTTCTTCCTCTTGTTCTTCGACCGCCTTGATGATGATACGTTCAGGGCACTTTAGGGGCCCGGGCTGCTGTGTGCTATTCTAGCTTGGCGTAACGCAGACAAAACCATGTGTGCTGGCACCCGCTAGCGCGTTCGGGCCTGTGTAAGGGACTGGGTAAGACGCTGTGGCCTCTACCCCTTACACTCTCTCAGCAATCACGTGGTGGCGTTGCGGAACGAGATTCTGCAGACGCGCGATGAACCCGCGTGGCGTGCTTCAACAAGAGTTCGGGACGAGTAACAGGAACATCAACTACAGTGAATTCATGGTGTGCTCCACTTGCAGGGACGCGTTAACATGGGGCAAGGTGCCCGTGATGAACGGAACTTTAATTTGACCCGTGCGCTGCTTCGCATCCCCACATGGTTCTCTTTAGTGGGAGATGGTGTAATTTTTATTCAACTCGTGTGAACGCGCGAATGACGAAGGGGATGCGAAGCTTGCTCGTACGACCACGTGATATTTTATGTACCTCAAACGTGGCTTGAAACGTGCGCAATTGAGAGTACTGCGTACTGTGTTATGGCAGCGCAGTAAGTCGTCCCTGCACCTGCACTGACATCGCTGCTGGAGCCAAATTGCTCTGGACGACCTTACCAATACCTGATCTTACAAAACCTCTATTGATTATCCTAATGTGAACTTGGTTATATATAAGGTAATAAGGAGGAGATGGGGTAATTTTAGAGCAGTTTCAATGATATTCGATATTAGCTTGCCGAACGTATGCCTTTTATGTCTGTGCCATGGTGCAAATTTCTTAAGAACAGAAACTTTACTTTCGTTGTGATGTTTTCGCATGTTTCCGTGGTTTTCTGAATTTCTTGGGCTTCTTCGGCTATAGTGCATCTCACAAGATGGTTGCAGCACTGTGGAAGCTACGGCGCTGCTCAGCCAATATTTCTCCAGGTCATTCGTCAAAATGATTGCTACCGCCTTTAGGCCACAGCCCCTTCAAGGGCCCCTCACCAGGCCACATAGCAAATTTTAGTTAGACGCTGGAAGTTGTTGGGTGCCGAATGAAGAGCAGTATGCCGCAAGAATTTTTGAAATCGGTTCATTACGAGCTGATAAAAACAATAATTTGTAGCGGCGCGAAACCATGACGCGAGGAGGCGAGTTTCAAACCCTTGCCATTCGCCCCGTGTAGCCTTCGCAAGCCAAATCCCTTCCCTGCCCTCTTCACTTGACACATACGCATGAACGCGTCATGCGCATGCATGGTCACGTGCGCATGACGTGCCCGAGCCAGCCCGAGCCAGCCCGAGCACGCGAGGGGCGTCGCACGGACGCTACTTTTTTTTTTATGTAGCGGCCGTGGGCGTTGTGTCGGCGTTCTCTGTGGTGTACTGCCTCTTTCTGCAGGACGGGCATGAAAGTTGCGGCATTTGTACGGGCACGAGAGTGGCGGTATCATGAGCCAGTGCTGCATTAACGTTTACTTGGACGCGGTAGAATAAATGAGCATAATGAGTGCTCGAACGCGCCAGAACATTACTTTCGTTTCCAGGGCTGGCGTCTGCTCGATGCGCTAACCGCGGGGACACAAACGCATGGGAAAGGGAGGCACATTAGCCCCGCATCTCGCTGCAATTCACGAAAAAAAATGAAAAAGACGCACACATTCCCTTTGTGTGTCTCATTATTTCTCTCAAGTTGTATTAATCTATGCAACCAACAAATTACACAAACAACACATGTCGTGTCAAATAATTGTGGCAGTGTCACGTGCTACTGTTGGCGACGTCAGAGCACAGTCGTCTACGTAGTGGAGCGACGTCACAGCACTACCATCTACGTAGGGCCATTTTCTCATGTACGTCATCCCCTCACTCTCTAAAGCGCGCGCCCGCGAGAGGAAGGGCAAGCAGCGTTCACCTTGAAATTTGACCCATTTCCGCGGCGCGTAGCGTTGCAAATTTTGGCAGACGTGATCGTGAACGCCCAGTGTATGCATTGCGTTCGTTAGCTCCAAAGTGTCAAACCTGGTAAGGGGCCCTTTAAAGTTCCTTCGGGAGTGCATGAGGGAAATTGTTTGTCGCCTCAGGTGACAACACTTTTGCTCACTCTGCTCTCTCTCATTTCGAAGCAGCCAGCTTACGCCCGTCTATTGCATACAGAACACTGTCTTAAAAGCTGACACGTCCGCGACGAACATTGAACTGGAACTCCTCTTATTAGTGCGCCCCGACACGGTGGTCTGGTGGCTATGGCGCTCGGTTGCTGACCCGAAGGTCGCGGGATCGAATCCGGGCCGCGGCGGCTGCAATTTCGATGGAGGCGAAAATGTTTGAGGCCCGTGTACTTAGATTTAGGTGCACGTTAAAGAACCACAGGTGGTCGAAATTTCCGGAGCCCTCCACTACGGCGTCTCTCATAATCATATGGTGGTTTTGGGACGTTAAAATATTATTATTATTACTCTTATTAGTGCAGCAGATTTCATCATCTGTACTGGGCAGATCGATCAATACTCTTTTTTTTTGTTGCATAGAAATTCGCCACCTTTGTCGCATAGCGCTATTTCACAAGCACTTGATAACTTAATAAACTTAGATGTCCAATTTAGTTAAATAAAAGAAAAGACTTACAGAGGTTAAAACAATTAAAAAAAAGACGTTTTGGCTTCTGTGAGGGAGCCGGAACGTTTGCGCTTTTACCTCGCTCGGCGTTTTCTTTGATTTCACTATATTTGCTCCCACCCAGACGGGATTTCGAAGCACTCTAAACTATAAGTGTCCACCTTACTTCAGCACACTGTATGGCACTTACGCGTGGTTTGAAGCATCAAACCCGAACAGTGCTGTTTCGGTGTGTAGTTTTACGTTCATCTGCGCCCCGAAAGCGTAGGCATGCCTTGTGCCCCTGTAGGTGGCACTTTTCAGCCTCGTCTCTGCCAATTCCCTCTGTGTTCTTGTGTATTTGTTCATGCATATCGAATAAATAAATAATAATTCAGCACTGCGTTCTGTAAGAGTTTCCCTCTGGCAACAACTGGCTGCACCGCTGCTCTTCTAAAGGCGCTGTACTCATACAATCCACTGTTCCTGTGCACCCTCTGTGCGCTGAACATTCTTAACTGGACGGCGTTTAATTACATAAGGTAATAGACCACGCTAACTCAATTATTAACCACATTTGCGGTAGGCTATGCGTTTCATCAGTATATCTTTTACAGAGTAGTTGTTCTTAGTTGGCCCACACTATAGGTTTGAGAAGAGTTGAAACTGTGAAACCCACCTCCAGTGGAGATTACGTTGAACTCAACAGTGTTCTATTCGAAGGCGAGGCTCCTCCGTGTCAGCATACGCTGAAGTGATTATTAAAAGAGTTCTCTGTAAGTAACCTCTTAAAAAAACGAGCTTCGCTCTGCGCTCTGCGACTAGGCAAGTCTATACAAGCGCCAAAGGTTTAGTAATGCTGATTGTATCCCTAGTGTATGTGAATTGGATTACTCTAGATAAAAAATAGTTAACAATGAAAGCAGAACTGGGTGATTCCACGTAAGATCGAACAAACGATGACTGGTCGACCTCTTAAATTTATTTCAAAAATTTGTATTTTGTTGCCTGATGAGTGTAAAGGAGAGATCCGCAATTTGTTTTGCCACCAAAAATTTTTTCGAAGCACAGCAAATCAATAATGACGAAGAGGTGGAGTGTAGCGCGCATCTGCTGTGGTGTTTTGGCCAATTTGTGTTATGAATTGCGCAAGATATACCAAAGTTAGGCCGTTTAAATTTGTTTACGTAAATATATGCATGTGTTTGCTTCTGCACTGGCATTTTTAGTTTTTATGTGTAGAGTAGATGTTTTTATAAGAAAACCTCAAAATTGGCCCAGGAAACGTTATTTTCTTTACTATGAAGGTCTTTATCATAAAAGGCCTTGTAGCAGAACGACAAAAATTCCGCATTACATTCTTCGCATACGTATCTACCAAACTGCCGAATCATATTTATATAGCTTTTATGTAAAGAGATACGATCGGGCTAAGCTCAAGAAAACACCGAACAATGAAAACTTCTGACGACAATTAAAAAAACATTTTTTATATTTCTTAAACTTTGTCCACTTATTCTCCTCCACATCAGCTTTCGCAATCATTGAAGACATATTGCATAATTTCGTTGCACTAATAGTTATGGCCCCTCCAATGAGACTCTTAGGAAAGGCTCAGCGCACCATGCAGGTCTGAAGATCCGATGCTTCCATGCTTAAGAAATAAGCTTCTTAATCAAATTTTTCGCTAGTGTGGATGGCAAGAGAGTGAGGAGTTGACAGCGTTTCTGGGGTGCCGTCGTTGCTGCAATGACTTGCCGAAAGTTTTCGGTCCAATGCGCGCAGAACCAGCACTTTCCTTCAGCTGAATTTCCCGATGCATCACCTTAACTACACGCCCGCCGTATCTTGCAGCGAGCACTTTCGGCTACCGCCTTCTGCCCCATTCTGCACCTCACTTGGTTTTCTGTTGATTGTAGGCTGGCCTGATCCGGCTTCTAACAGTGCCAGGAGGTTTCAAGAGGACACGCCGGTAGTAGCAGTTATCTGGTTGATGACATCGATTTCTTCTTCAGGGGGCATAAGAATGTTATCGTTCAACTGCGCGTTCCTTGGAGATCTTTTATTGCAGTGGTAGCAAAAGCACGCGTAGCACAAGTAGTCAGTCTCACTGACGGTCACTGATCTTTCGGGTGTTAAACATTCCTTCAAAGCATTGATGTCTGTGTCGGTAACTCTGCGAAACTTTGGTTTCTTTGCAATAATTAAGCTTCTTGTGCTTCGAAAGATAGTCTCCACAGTACACTCATTCAGAGCTATACTACCTCGCCATGAGACGCACAGGAGGAGTAGAGTAAGAGCAAAGCGCAAACACTATCGGCGTCGAATGAAGTGTCAATAACGGACCGAACACGCGGCCAGTTCAGGCCGTCTGCAACCGACATCTAAGATAGGCAAGCGCATCCAGTTACCGATAGTTTTGCTTTTCTTTCCTTGGACATTCCATATTTTGATTTGCCACTGGAGCGCAACGTTCATGCTTTCCACTGATCGCAACTGGCGCCGCGCAATTTCTCTGGAAGTAGCGTGCATGAAGCGAGCGCTCATGTATAGCTGCTTCTGTCTCCGCCGTGTTATCAGCGCCTAGCTGCGATGCGAATAGAGGTCGGATAGAATAGCGAAGCTCCAGTGCACGTGCGTTCAGGTCACCCGAGAGGTGCTGCTGTTTCGAATCAATCGGTCTGAGGACGCGAAAACGAGCTCTCACTGCGCCGTCTCTTACAACGAGCATCTCGGGTACGCGCGCGCCTGCTTGGTAGCCCCGCGCTCGTGGCTGCTTCAGTAACCAAATAATTTCAAAATTAACGTCTTCAGTGCCGCCGACACGTTTTTCGGTACTGCTGGCCTTTTAATAATAATAATGTCTGGAGTTTAACGTCCCAAAACCACAATATGATTATGAGACGCCTTAGTGGAGGGCTCCGGAAATTTCGACCACCTGGGGTTCTTTAACGTGCACCATAATCCAAGTACACGGGCCTCAGACATTTTCGCCTCCATCGAAATCCAGCCGCCGCGGCCGGTGAATCAGTGCCGCGACCTTCGGGTCAGCAGTCGAGCGCCATAACCTGCTCGCCTTTTAATAAAAAGAAATTCAATCCTGCCTGCATTTTATACACTTGCTAGGCAAGAAGTCAGAATTGCCAGTCCTTGCCTAAGGGTCTCATTAGAGGGGCCGTAACTATTAGAGCAACAAAACTATGCAACATGTTTTCAATGATTGGGAAAGCTGATGTGGAGGAGAATAAGTGGACAAATTTTAGGAATATAAAAAATGTTTTTTTTTATTGTCGTCAGAAGTTTCCATTGTTTGGTGTTTTATTGAACTTCACCCGATCGAATCTTTTTACAGAAAAGCTATATAAGATTCGGCAGTTTGGTAGATAAGTGTGCGAAGAACGTAATGCGGAATGTTTGTCGCTCTGCTACAAGGCTTTTTTGAGATAAAGACCTTCAAAGTGTAGAAAATAACGTTTCCTGGGCCAGTTTGAGGTTTTTTTATAAAAACATCTACACTACACATAAAAACTAAAAATACCTGAGCAGAAGCAAAAACACGCATATATTTAGTTACAGAGATTTCAGCTACCTAACTTCAATATATTTTGTGAAATTCATAACGAAATTAGGCCAAAACAGCAGAGCGGATGAGCGCTCCACTCCACCGCTTCGTCATTATTGATTTCCTGTGCTTCGAAAAAATTTTTGGCGGCAAAACAAATTGCGGGTCTCCTCTTTCCACTCATCAGGCAATATTATGTAAAATCTTGAAATAAATTTAAGAGGTCGACCAGCCATCGTTTGTTCAATCTTACGCTGGAATCACCCAACTACGACGCAGAATAAACATACAAAGGCATATTAGGCGGCTTAAACCATGTATTAAACCATGAAAGCAGTTCAAAACATGAAAGAGAAGCCTTGCAGAACAATGCTAAGCGGAAAACAGAATTAAGAGACTATCGACATGTGCTCAGGGATAAAAGCTTAGGGAAACAGTTTCATAGTCTAGGTAATATACGCGTGTCCTTTTTATATTACCCAACGGACTTTTATCGAAAGAGAGCTTATTGTAGAAATCAGCTTGTTGAGGTGGATTCGATAAGGACGTAGGCAATACGTCCATGACGAAGTGTCAGAGTAGGTACTTTTAGCGTTCATTGATTCACTTAGTGGTGCAGCAAACATATAAAAAACAGTGTATAAGTGATCCGCCTAGCAGAAATCTTTACACTTCATGAAATGAGCAGCCAAATAAATGTAGAGCTAATGTTGGCCGCAGCGGTAGCCTAGCGGTTGAGCCTCAACCTAAACTGTAGGATGTACTCCATCAATGAGCAGGTGCCGTTGGCTTTTGGGTTAGTTTAAAACAACCAATCTATTGGTTAGTAAACCAACCAATCGGTGAGTTGGTTTAAAGCGCACGGGCATATTCCTTCGTCATTATCAGCAACATCAACCGATTGTGCATTTACGCGGATGCGCATGTTGCCGTACATGACGCGTAGGGGATACTCTGCCAAATCGATTCGCAAAAAGAAGAATTATGTCTTAGAGGGTACTTCGCAACAATCGGTGCAGTAGGCATTATAGGATAATGTGAAACTGCCAATGTTATGCGCACAGACGCTCCTTTCCTTGCTGCATGGTGTCCACCCTGAAGCAAAGCCAGTCTGGCGGTTGAAAAGGCGATGTTCACGGGGTTCACTGCGTCCTACAATCGAAGGCGAAGCTCAAGCATCCGCAAAGTCTTCCCTTACGACAGCATTTTGTAGAGTTTCGCGAGATCGGATTATGAAGGACTTAGCTGCTCCCCTTACTTCAGATAATATTCAATTTACTGCTATCGCATTCACTGCTTCGCCCTTGCTGGCAAAACAGTCCCTTCTGTTCTTACTCACGAGAAGTTCGCGCGCTCACGTGATATTTTCTGTACCTCACACAACATTGAAGCAGAGAGATCTAAGGTTTTCAACGTAAATTAGCGATGATTAAGAGTGCAATGTACTGTTCTGTGGAAGAGCGCTAACCTGTTCCTTCACGAACTGTAGAAAGTTTTGTAAATCTTGGAAAGTAACAGTATGTTTAGAACAAAATTACACCATTTCCCGCTAAAGGGGACCATGAGGCGATGCGAAGCCGGAGCACTTGCACGATCGCGTTCCGTTAGCGTTCGTTCGGCATGCTACCGACCTCGGGCATGCTACCGACCTCGCGTCGTGGAACGCGAAGAGGAACGCACCGCGCGTCGTGTCTTCCCTCAAGCCTGGGCGTTAATTCTCACAAAGCGAGCGGGTAACGCGGTCGACAGGTGCGTGAGAGGGGGCAGGGTAAGAGAGGAGAGGGGGAGGGACGCGCATACGCTGGCGCTCATCGCGGCGTTGCGCAGGAGAGAATTTCGGCATGTCTAGCCGGCGTTTCAGAGGAAAGTGGAGAGGGGGAGTGGAGAGTGGAAGTAGAAAGAGGGAAACGGGAAGTGGATAGGGGGACGGGAGAGGGGAAGTGGAGAGGAGGTGTGTGGAGAGGGTACCACCTTGGTACCACCACCACCAGTTTGAACTCCGCTATAAGATGCTTCGCATCTAAAATGATGGTTAATAGTACAACGTACTGCACAATTTGATAGCGTTGAGCCAAGGAAGGAAATAACTGGCAAAGAGTGGCACTAGCGCAAATGCGTAGAGTCGACGTATATGTGTTTTTTTACCTGTACGTCATCCCAGCGAAACGGCATGGAAGTCCCACCTTTCTCCGAGAAATGCCGTAAATAATTTTCTTGTCGATGGAGCCAAGTGGCTGGCATGGACGATATGAATATTATTCTACAAAATGCGCGGATGTTTTATCCTGCATTGCTACTTTTATCCTGAAGTGAAGAAAAAAAAACACTGTTATATTGCGGCACGCAACTATACGTGCGATATCTCTTCCCTATATTACACCATGCACTGTATAAGATCAAGGCAGATTCACTCCGTGAAGGTCGTCAAAACCAAGGAGGTTTTATTTGGTCAAAACAGCGAAGCTTATGCCCTCTTTCATCAAGCTACTGCATTTCTTCTATTTTTCAAGTCTTTTCCAAGTATTTCCGTGTTGTATCTTTGTTACTTATTTGTTATTCTATGTGAAGCTATATTGTGGTAGTAGTGCTTTATTGTACTATTGCATCGGCTTGTACTGTGCTCGACATTTAACCCGAAGGTCGCGGGACTGAATCCCGTCCTCGGCAGCTACATTCCGATGGAGGTCAAGTGCTTGAAGCCCGGGAACTTAGATTCAGGTGCACGTTCACGAACCCCAAATGGTCGAAATTTGCGGAGCCCTCCACTACAGCGTTCCTCATGATCATGACATGGTTTTAAGAGGTAAAACTCCAATTAATATTATTGCTATTGAAAAAGGAGCTTCGCTAGGCAACTGTGCTCACAGCAATACCTTTTCTTGGCGATAAAGCGAAGGCTACAGAGCCGAATAGCGCGTATGCTACGGCTAATGAACGTAGTCCCACAACTGCGTCCGTATTTTCTACGTCACATATAAAAAAATACTCCTTCGTTTTCTACATGTAGCTTTTTGAGACAGGAGGCAGAGCACACGTGCGATATTTGGATTTGTTATGCTTTACACGTCTTCGCTTCGCGTTTTTTCTTACACGTGAAAAAGTCGCACCTTTTGCGCGTACCCCGAACGCTAAGCAACCTCTGCGTTGGTATGCAGCGCTGATTGCGTGCAGCCGTCACTTTCCACAACTTGTGCGAAACGCGCGCCAAACCGGGCGACATCGCGTAGGAGTACACGTGCGGAAGTCCCGCCCTCGTCGCTTGCCCTTCTTTAGGAAAAAAACGTTATCCGCGAGTGTAGGCAAATGTAAACACGCGCCAAAAATTTAAGAATGCTGATTGTGGCTCTAGTTGACGTGAATGAGATTACTTTAGAAAAGAGATAGTAAAGAATTTTAGGAAAACTACGCCGCAGGATAAACATACAAAGCTATATTAAGCAGCTTGAACCTTGCAATAAACGATGAAAGCGGCTTCAAACATGAAAGAGAAGCCTTCTATGACAATGCTAAAGGGAACAACAGGAATTTAGAGGCTTTCGACATGTGCTTAGGGAAAAATGCTGTGGGGCAGCAGTTTCACAGTGTCCGTAATATATGCACGTCTTTGATATGTTGCTGACCGATTTTTATCGAAAGAGAGCTTTTTGCATAAAACAGCATGCTTAGGTGGATTCTGTAAGAACGTTGGCAATACGTTCATGATAAAATGTCCGAGTAGGGAAATAAAAACATTTACAAATTAGCGCTCACCCTCTCAGACTGTAGTGTAGCGAACATAAAGAAACAGTAAGTGATCCGCTCAGCAGAGATCTTTACAGTTCCTGGGCTAAGCTGCGAAATAAATTTAGATTTCAGTTAATGTTGGCAGCAGCGGTAGCCTAGTGGTTGAGCCTCAGCCTAGACAGCGGGATGCACTCCATCAGTGAGCAGGTGCTGTTGTTTTCTTACAGCGCCTGTTTTGATTCAAATTGAAACAATGCGGAGGCCGCACTTGATCCGAGCCCGAGAACGCGTGTCCGTGCCGAACGCCTCCTCTGTTGCAAACAGACGAGGTGCGGGAGTGACGTCATGAGATTCCGGTCGCGCAATGAGTTCAAAGTGAGAGCGCCTTAGAACGCTCGGAGCACGAGCGTGCTGCTTTGAAAGAACCAGCCGAGCGTATTCAGAGCGCTCGATTTCTACCAGCCGAACGTGACACGCGGCGCAATAGGCAGCTCCGTTGGTCGCATGACTTTCGGCACAAGACCGGCCCTTATCCATGTCTGGCCGTTGTACAAGAAGTATATACCGACGTACGTAGCGACCACGCCTGCGCTTCCTGCGGGCGGACCTCCACTATGACACACACGCTCTGGGAAAGTCTAGAATCCCTAATTTCTGCAAGGAGGAGTGGGACTCGCTTCTACGTAGCTCCACTCTAGACAAGCAATTCCTGGCTGTTCGGCATGCCCGCGTCGGGCCCTGTGGGCTACACCTGCCGGTTCCAAGATGGACTAGCCTGGTGCGTGAGGAGCTCGCGTACACGCCAGACCTCCAATAAAGTTATTTCACTCCCTCACTCACGTGACTTCAATGTAACATGACGCCATCAGTGACGCCACCCTGTGACGTCGTCATGATATCACATGGCCAGAATTTGCGACGTTATCGTTACGTAACGACGTCATCAGATGCCATCATCGTTTGATCAAAAGCAGGCCAATCACGCAGGATGTGCAAAACCCTGTGAGATACAGAAAGTTTGCCGTACCCTAAATCCCGGAGGCTGTGCAAAACCACGTTAGGTGCCGCAAGCTTTCAGGGGAGGAGAGAAGGGGGAAGAGAGTATCAATACGCAAAGACTCAGATGAAGCAGAATGATGAAAAATATAAGATGGATTTGGCCTTCCGGTTGTCTCAGGCAAATGCATAAAGGACCGAGTGTCTGGTGTATTTATTTATTTATTTATTTATTTATTTATTTATTTATTTATTTATTTATTTATTTATTTATTTATTTATTTATTCGCTACTGTGGAGGCCGCGAAAACAAAAAGGACACACCGCTCGCAAGCTCGCGTAATATTTTCTGTACTTCACACGATCTTGAAACATAGAGATCTAAGGCCTTCAACAATGGCGACGATTGAGAGTACAACGTACTAACTATGGAAGAGCGCGAAGGCGTCCCTTAGAGAACTGCAGAATTGGCTGGAAGCCTTGGAAAGTAACTGCATGTTTAGAACTAAAATGAACCGTTAAGGGAACAACCAACTCTGCTATGGAAGAGCGGTGAGCTATCCCTTACTGCGGTGGCAGTGTCTGAGGCACGTTGTAAGAAAAGTAATTTAAGTGGTGACACCCGCCCGCCTCCGCGGCGGAGAGCGGGTCCAGATAATGTTCGGCTATAGTACATGCGCCGGTCGCAGTTTCGTAGGGGGCGCTGCGACGTGGGGTCTGAAGGCACCTCTATAGAAGGGACTTCTATTTTTCTTAGAGCACTGTGTACGCTAGCAACTGGAGCTAGAAACGAATGCCGCGTTTTTCTCGACCAAAAAATGGTGAGTGAGGCGAACGCCGCAGCCGCCTCGACGACATGGTGTAAGTGGTTTTAACGCTGCGTTGTCAGGTGCGCAGCTCGTCTTCTATGGTACATGCGCCGGCCGCAGTTTCGTCGGGGCCTGAAGGGACAGAAAGCGCCGAACACTATCTTGACGCACCGTGTGGCGGAATATCAACACCAAAGTTATTTTTCTTATACCGTGGTGGAAGGCAAGGTAGCGAACACGTAAGAAGTGGGTTCAGAAAAAGTGGCGAACGATTCAGAGAAATGCCGCCAGAAGCCTCCAACGTATGTGCGCCGAGTCGAAATCTCTACCGTCATTTCCTGTACGCCATCGCAGTGAAACGGCTACCAGGTGCGAGTTTTCTTCAGAAAAAAGCCTTAAATATTTTTTTGTCAATGGAGGAAAACGGTTAGCATGAATGCGACGCATAATATTCTATTGAACGCGCAGATGTTTTATCATATGTATCAGAACGGGCTATCGCGCATGTGCTAAGATTTCGTTTGCCCCTTCTTTCCTTGTCTCTCTTCCCCTCGCTGCCCACGCAGCTACTTAAGCGATATGTATACACGGCCGGTTGGGTCATTCCTTGCTCAGCAAGGTGTCGCCTCGACTCCTTACGTCGAACACAATAGATTACTACTTCCACTATAAAATTAAAATGTCACAGTTTCACCGCAAGGGCGAAGCAATGAATGCGATAGCAAGAAATTGTAGTGTTATACGAAGTGAGGCTGGCAGCTAACTGTTTTTTATGTGATCTCGCGTAACTACAAAACTCTGGTGTAAGAGAATACCGCCGCTGATAGACGCTCACCGCATAGTCACTTCGCGTTGAGAGCGCAGCACGTAGAAGGGTATACGAGCCGCCCGCTGTGATGGCTGTCGCGATAGCATGCGTGCCAGCGACCGCGACCGCGCCCTTAGATTCAAAGTTCAAAGTTGCTGCTCGCGCGACACCACCTCCCCTTGCGTCTTTTCACGGTCGCAAAAGACAGGCGGGGCGCTTACTGTCTGCTTCGATGGCAGGCCTCCCGAGCGGAGTGATGTTATCGCATGCACCCTCCAAGCGACGGAAATGGGCCGGCTCGTTTGATCTCTGCTTCGACCGCTTTCGTCGCCCCCGCTGGCGCACTTTTACCCGCGCTCGAACATACGATGCGCTGGGGGACCTTACCAATTTCGACTTCATACGGGAGGGACACGACGGCGACGGCAAAAACCCGTGTAGACTGTCCACATAATTGTTATCGCAGTAAAAAAACTTTGATGTCACGGCACGCAGCGGTGGCAGCGACGTCTCTTCGCTATAATACATGCGATACAGTGAAGGATCCCGCAAATGGATTGCTACTCGCTCTACTCCGCGTGAGCAGTGCGGCCCCTGTAGCTGTTCAACGCAGTTTTCAAAAAAAAATTAGCGACGATTCAGCTCCGGTAAACAGCGTAGTATTATGCGAAAATGCTTTCAAGAGCCGCGGACAACGCCAAACGCCGCGGGACTCTCGAAGAACGTATTGCGTGGGAGGCTCATATGCGTAAAAAGCCCACATGGTTTGTTTTTGATGCATATGAGGGGATAGACGCCCATGTGCCGAGATTGAGCAGCACGTTGAAAAAAAACCCAGGTGGTGGAAATTTTCAGTAGCCCGCCACTTTGACGTTCCTCATAATCATACCGTTCTTTTTGGGAACCAATACCATAATCATACCGTTGTTTTTGGGAGGCAATACCCCGGCGGTTACTTTTATGCGTATTAGCCGTGGAAACTCCTCAACACACGGTGGGATAACCTATAATATCTCCCCTCTTAAGCAGAAAGAGTAAATTAAGGATACAGGGCTCAGTTAGGTTTAAAGCTGTAACCTATAAAAGATTGTGCAGTTGAACTGCTCGGCAGCAATTCGACAAGTATTTCCTTTTCCACATGGTGCACTATGTTGACTTTTGAGTATTGTATTCTGTAACGTTATTTGTAGCGTTTCCGAGCCGTTGCTAGTAATATCACTAGCATTATGGGATCATGTTATTTCTTAATGACGAAGTGCTTTTTAGTCCCCTCATCAGTGTCCACCAATTGTCCTTGAGCCAAAAGCCAGAGCCAAAGAGAACATCCGGGCATCGTTGTGAGAACAAAACGTGATCGTCCAGACAACCAGAGAAGAGTTAAGAAAACGCGGCCCCTGGCCCACGGCCCTTTGCACAGGACCTTTGTACAGGACCTTTGCGTGCCAGTCACTGCTCAAACACGTTAAAAAAATATTGCTTCGTAGCTCCTAATGTTTCTCCGCAATAGGATCTGTAACTTCTAGAATGCAGAAGTTTTACTCCTGTCCGACTGACATTCCAAAGGGAGATGCAGGGCACGATACACTTGACTATCATCTTCTGACACCTAAACACGGTTGCCAGTGCTCTTTGCTGCACCAGTGGTCCGTGGGTTGCGCGCTTCGGGCTTTGGGCCGCATCCTTCGAGGGATGGTCCTTCGCTGTGCGACCACGGGGGCAGCGTCTGGCGCGGCGCGGATGGTGTTTGGCCAAGACGAGACCTGCAACAAGGCTGGGTTCAAAACTGGTTCATTCTGGTTCAGTAAGCTTTCAGGTCTGCGTCGCGTCGTGGCCGCACATTAAGATTGGGGCAAGTATCATTCTTGATCAATCTGCTTTTCCGGTAACCGTTTCGTACTTACATCTACTCTCCATTACGAATGAACCGGCCATTTTGTTGCGGTTGCTTGCGGCCTGTGCATTAGAAAACGCCTCCATTAAGGAACAAGAAAATGCAGATCAGAGGCAATGTTTCATTATAAATAAAGCGATGCTTGTCTTACGGAGGGAGCAGCAAGAGTGGAGGACACGGCTGTACACCTACGCAGCTGTGGGGTTGGTTTCGCCGCCTTTAGTTCAGTGAGCTTGGAGTGGGCGGCGCTCGATGTTAACTGTATTGTCGCCGGAAAAAAACGGCGACGCAAAATGCAACGGAAACAACGCGATATAGCAGAAAGAGCCATGCCAGTTGTTAACTGCCTCCTACAGCCTCAGTACCAGACTGGCGTACATGATATTTCATACGCAAACCTTTCTAGCCAGCTCAAGCGCAATAGAAGTGTAGGTAAATTCTCCGTAAAAATGTTACTAAATTTCACTTCTGAGACATTGGGCCGCAGGAAAGACTCTTTATACGTGGCACGATGACGGGTGCTTCATTCACGTGATGACTCCGCGGAACACGTCTCTGCGTGGTGCTTTACTCGAGATCAGCCGTGACCGTGGGTCTTAGAGCAAAGCCATTACCCTCCTTCCCACTCCAGAGTTCAAGAATTCTCCCACCAGGAAGCCACTTAATTAAGCGCTCCTAAAATGAATCCGGAAGGCCGGAAGGTCGTCCCCGACAGTGAAAAATGAGAGCTTACGACGAGGATTCCGAGATTCCAATCACACCTCGGCGTCACCCACTCGACCCGTAGACGTTTTTAGTTGGAACGCGCTTGTGAGTTCGTAATATTGTTGCGAGGAACTCTGCTATCGCGCAATCTTGGCTCTTCATGACGAAATTCCTTAGCCCGGAAGTTTCTCTAATTAAAAATAAGTGAGCTTTCCGAGATTTCGCGAAGAGATCTGGCCATAATGACAAAGTGATTACGTTCAAAAACTGTAATTGCGGCGCTAATTCTCAAAGCGTTAAGCGGTACGCTTTGTCATTTTATGCATTTGTACAGCGCCGTGTATTGCGTACGCAATTCATCATCCTTGGTGCTCATATATCAGGGAATGATTTGAATTAATGGAAACTAACAGAGAAACCCTGATTGTCTGCCACTTCTTTTATAGCTGTGTCTAACAAATAAAAAACGAGCCCTTATATTCCCCTTCTTTCGTTCAATTGATTTGAAATAATTTGTGTTCTAGACAAAAATTGGCGCTCATTCATAGAGCGAGCAGTAGACCCAGGTTTATTGTTATGTAATAAAAAATCTGTCTTTTAGTTGTGGAGAGTGTGAAAAAGGCAGCATAAAACATAATGTGCCAACCACATTGAATGTGCTTCCCTTATGCCGACTTAAGCTTGGTAAATGCTGAAAGCCGAATGAAACGTGCGGCAGATTTAACGAATTTATCGATAATTTATCGCGCAGATTCAACGAGATGAAATTTCGTGCGCACTCAGCGAACCCTTTCTCCGAAGTTTAAAGGCATGTAAAGGTAAGTTTCTTTTATTTTTGTAAAACTACAGAGACGACAACGTTTGACTTCACCCAAGGGAATAGCGAATGCGTTTCACGTGATAGGCTTAACTACACCGTACTACGACGCCATTGCCATTCCACGAGGCTTCAAGAGCTTTTGAAGCACTAGGAAAACCCACTGCCTGACTTGTCTCCCCAAGGATAACTAGCTGTGCGACCGTCGCCAAGACAGAGTGCGTTACCTTTAACCCGGGAAGTTACTCGAAAGTGCTAGCTGTTATACTTACCTGAAACCATCTAGAAACGCGATTGCTGCCTAAAGCTTGTTTAGGTTGTAGCTCTCTCCTGGAAGAGTTGCCGGCCTCCGACCTTAGTCAAAGACGAGCGCTGTGTACATTCACATCAGCGTACCTGAACTTGGCCTTTACTCTTACCCGAGCCAGCTATTCCTGAACGAGGTAGGTGCCTCGCACTAATGCAAATAAGTGTCACTCTTAGTGTTCTACCTGCCTTCAGAAAGGTTAGCGGTTCTTGCCTGTGATGCTGCTTATAGACGCCCGTCACGTCCAATACTTCGAAAAGCGAACGCGGTCACAGGCAAGCTACGTCCTTACGGACCCATGACTCGAGCATTTCGGGGACGTCACTTTGGGGCCGGCGTGTTTGCTGCGATGCCCGACCTAAGAGCGACCTTCATGTTCCCCTACGCAAGCCGCATCGTGTTGCCACGCACTTTCCTATGGGAATTTCCGTGAAGTCTACTGGACGCGACTGCGAAAAAAAATCACAGCATATCCACGGAGTGAATGATGATGAGTGGGCGAAGCTGCGGAGGTTCATCGGTAAACCGTGAATCTTCCGTGAATTCTGCCCAGTACATCATCACCGACGTGAGATCGGGCGCGTTTATACTAAAAGTTCGATGAGTTATGACGACTTGCAGCTCACTTTAATTTTACATGTACGTTGTGAATTTTCATTGTTTAGAAAACCATTGCTTTAGAAAACATCTTGCGTCTTTCGTTAAGCAGCTGGCGTCTTTTCGTTTTGCTTTAGAAACATCTGGCGTTCTTTCGTTTTGCTTTTAGAAAACATCTGGCGTCTTTCGTTGGTTTATTTCATCAATCAACGGCGTTTTGAACAAAATTTTTATTGTTTAATCACGCTTAGGAGAAATCTCACCAGGCACTACCTTGGAGGTAAACAATGGCTGCTAATGGGAATGAGACACAGAAGAAGTCGGCTTTTACCTAACACTTACAATTCTACTTCTACTAACGTTGCCTACTGGAACATGCCAATGGCTGCTAATGGGGAATGAGAGACAGAAGAATTCGGCTTTTAGTTAACGCGCACGCTGCGAATTTTTTATTGTTCAACAACGCACAGGAAAAATCTCCCACCGGCACCACCTTGGAGGTCAAGATCTGGTATTAGCGTTACGACTGGTTACGCACTACTACGAGGGACGAACGGGTGCCGCCTTAAGGAGCTTCGCCCCTAAAAAGCAAGACCACTGCAGAGGTTATCGCATAGACAAATGACACGTGGCAAAGCAAGACTGCGCCTTTGGTAGGCCATGGAGGGTAAGCAGCGTTCAACCATCGCTGGATTCGCGGACCGTTCCGCGTTGATACATGAAGCAAATTTGCATGCGCATTTTTTTTGACACAGCGAATTACTATGCCTAATGGCAGGATTTTGAAATAAAAAATTAAACCCGGTGATGGAGGATGCCGGAGGACTGTGTAAGAGGGAGAGAAGTAATTTGTCTCATTGTGCGAGAGAGAGCGAAAGAGAAAAGCTTTTATTTGAAACAGGTTGAGTGATCACCAAAGTATCTCGACAAAAGTGATTGCGCTCTGTGATGAGCAATCTTAATGTTTTTTTTTTACATTCTCCCTCCGCGACACACGAGGGCTCAAGCTGGAACGTCTTATTTGTATTTGTTTTGCTTAATATCGCTTACTGGGATACCGACGTGGCATTTTTGTGAAACTGAGGATACGGGACAAGAAGCGTCGAAAAAGAGTTGCTTGAATCCTAAGAGCACGCAACATAAATTACCATAATAGCTTTCTACGAAGCAGTTGGGGTATTGTTTCCGCATTTTTTCGCAGCCTCACGAACATCAGAAAAGATTATCGCTAAGGAAGTATAGGGCATGTCTACGTTACGTCACCTTTGCTCCGATTAGCTCGAGGCTGTGTTACGTTTATTGATGGTACTACAAAAACGCTAGCAGCATAATAGGCGAGGACAGAGCAGGAACGAGTGCCAAAATTTTGTGTTGTCCTCCTCCCAGATGACGACCACATTTATGCCATTACGTCAGGACAATTACCCCTTCTGGGAAAACGAAACGAAGAGCTGCTTCCCAGAAAAAGTACTACATCATATTGGTTAGGGTGCTCGAAGGATTCTCAGTATTCCCCTTTGTGATCTTTCGAAAACCAGAAGCGACGTTTTTCAGACTGCCTTCTGTAGCACTTTAGTGTATGTATGTATGTATGTATGTATGTATGTATGTATGTATGTATGTATGTATGTATGTATGTATGTATGTATGTATGTATGTATGTATGTATGTATGTATGTATGTATGTATGTATGTATGTATGTATGTATGTATGTATGTATGTATGTATGTATGTATGTATGTATGACTGAAAAATGAGATGAATACAAAAAAAGTAATGAACGTTTCGGCCCCTGAACTGAAGTTCTTAATCTTTTATGTTAAAACCCGGAGTAGACGACGGCACACCAGAATCTTTGTTTTCGCATTTCACTCTCCCATTGACGTCACTGATTGCTTCTAAACTTCCACAACGTGATAACTCTATAATGCCACAAATGTTTTGACAGGAGACCGACTATTTCGGTGATGTGAGCTGCAGCAGGTATATACAGCAGATGATGTTCTTCCGGCTGTCAAAATTGAATCAGGCACTTGAATTTGGCAAAACCGCAGCGCTCGTCCGGCGACATTCGTCTATTGCTGGCCTTTTTCGCACCACTCAATTTATTACCACAAGCATAGCCCTTACGATTTCTGGTGTTGTTCTCAGGAATTACTGACACCTGGTGCGCGAATTACTCACCCCTACTATTTCACATAGTAGAGCATCAATATCTTTCAGTCATGCATCAACAGCAGTAAACATACTTTTATTATTCCTGTTGCAGTGATTTCTAAGCCCGTACTATCGCTTTTTCTTTACTATACGAGTAGATAAAATATAAAGCAGCTAATTACACAATCCACATCCGTGGATTAAGTGCCAACTAAGTTCGTATACTTGTGAGAAAGCGTTGTTCTTTTATTAATATGAATTAGGATCTCTCCCACCCACGCATTTCGTGTACGGTCTTCTCCTTCGATCTTACGTGCGTGGGATAATCTTAGGCTAGTAATTAATACAGTGTCTCATAACGCGATCACATTAATTGAAAGCTCTATACTGAAGCTCCGCGTTCCCACTGAATTGCTGTGTTTGTAAACCCTAAGGCCAGATTCAATAAGGAGTCCCATTAATTTGCATTATTTTCCCACTTAGCCCTTGGCTCGCACGGAATCACACCTGCCTCGCGGCCTCATTTGAAAGCTTGACGGGACGGATAAATTAATTAAGTTAAATAGCACGGAGGATAGCGCTCGTAAAAAGACTTACCTGCATGCGTTTTACTAAGGAAGCGTCTCTCCAAGCTATATTGATATCACATCCAACGGATTGACACATGAGATGAAGATTAACTATGCGTAATTCAATTTCACGCCCTATGCCCTGCAAGGCGCATGTATGCAGCAAACCAGAGCTTTCCACGGCTGTATTAAAAAAACAGATTGTAAATGATTAACAGTACCATGCGAGAGGCGCATGCAGCTGGCTCAAAGAAGAGCATTTGTACATGAAACGTGCACTTTACGTTAGAGAGTTTTCGAATTGGGGGCGCAAAAGTTTGGGGCCCCAAAGCGCTTTGTGTGTGCTGGCTTCGGGTCGCGGAAGAAGTAAAAGTTTTCGAGTAGGTGCTTACGCTCACTATTTGCGTCTTGAGATTCCAGCGCTAGAGTGGCCAGAAGGCCAAGCTACGATTGATTATATATACAAGCATTTGCCTTCGATACACGTATTCTCTAAAATTGTTATTTGAAAAGTGTAGGGGTAATGAATTCACCCTATTAATCGCTATACATTCAGTAAGTCTTCATGACTTCCCGCCATCAGCCACGACAATCTAATTTTCAGTCGCCATTAGCATTAAGCCCACGAGCTCTGAAATCGGGGACCGATCATAGAAACATGGACTATTTTTCGGCAAAGCTTTTTTGGGTGCGTGAGATGGCAGAACACAACAGCATACACCCGCATTTATTTATTCATCAATTACTCAGATATCGGGCCAGTTTCCCTCTTGACCTAAATCACAGTCGTTTCGATGAGCGCTGCCTTGTGTTTTTGACAGAAAGATTTTTAAGGCAACTGATGAGGCTACCCGATAGAATCGAGAAATACTGTGCCCGACGCAAAACCCAAACGCCGTTTTTTCAAGCGGAGGCGCAGGGGTCTCGATTTTATTTCTTTGAGACACCAAGATATTTGGGGCTCCTATTAAAAAACTCCGTAATAATGCGCGCTGATCAGGTTACCATATTAGCATAACACTTCGCAACTCTACGAAAAGTAGACAAAAGATACAAGTAAACAGACACGGCATGCGCTGTCCTATTTATTAGCTTACTTTATTAGCCTACGTTATAACGCTTAGCCACATTATTCTTCAAACCCAAAGAAAGTTGCCCAGCGATCTGATATTCTACAACATAATATCGATTGTTCAACTGAGACTTCGATGCATCTTTGCAGCATACCACCAATTAGTTCAGACATTTTTCCCAGAGTTATGCAAACATCCGTACTATGCGTTATAAAGGCACCATATTCGCACTGATCTTTATGCATACGCCTAAGACGACTAAAGGGGAAAGCCATCTTTTTCGTTACAGTCGAATCCTTTGGTACCTCCCCCCCTCCCCGGCCACCCGAAAGGTTCCTGAACATTACGTGGTTTTCCACTGTCTCCGGGATCGCAGCCATTGCGAGCTTTCTGCACCTCACGGGTTCTTGCAGTGCCTCAGGGTTCGGCCCACCTTTGATCAAACGACGATTCCGTAAGTTAGTGATCATGTGACGTCACAACATGACGACTGAGGCCAATGCCTACGCCGTTCATCACGTCGATGCGGATGGTCAATTTTTGCGTTTAATGAGGCATCTAATGCTTAACATCTGGAATAATACTGGGCCGCATTGCGTCGTGGGACTAAATTACAGCTCAATCTCGACAGCTGAGATAGACGATACAATTTTCATCTGTCTCGTATATTTACATACAGCTATATGAATAAGCATTAGCATGAAATATGTCGCAAATAGAAAGAACGCAAATGACAAAAAAATGTTCTCTTTGAATCCGGTGGAATTATTTCATCACAACGAACGCGAATGCAAGGAAGACGTTGTAATGTTGTTGGGGGAGAACAGTGTTTTAGAATAAATTTCAGTAACATATGCGCCCTGATCACCAGGGCGACTGTGCTTATGAAAAAAAAGAAAAAAAAACACTAACAGAAGTTTTCATTTCCTTTGGATAGACTGCTAAAGTATATCTTTCACTGCTTTTCAACTCGGTCAACATTCGCGGGTATGATTAGGCTGCTCTCTTGGGCTGTCTATATTGTTTTTTCTTTTATCTCCTCCTCAAATGCCTGGTACCTGACGTCTTGGCGTATGGGCCTGCAGAATACAACCTCGCACAGTCAGTTTCCCGCTCGATGCAAACGAGCAAAGCGGAGCTAACTCCGGGCTTGATAAGCCTACGTAAGCACAATGGTCTGCAAATGGATCGTCGTCTCGTACCAAATGTCTCTTTCGCACGAAACTCCGCTGCCATTGCAAGCTTCAGCTAAACCACTTTGTACTTTAGTTCTCAAATTTTTTTCTTCACTGTAGCACTCACTGTTAACAGACTCCCTCTCCCTCTGCCCCCCTTCCCCCTTCCACCATCAGACAAGGTTTTCGATTAACGTACACGCTACCGCTATTCAAACATGGGCCATTAGGTTTTTAATGGTGGTTTTACTTATCTGGGTGCCTCATTGTTCTACAGTGTCACTGCCGTTTCTTTGTCCTGAAATCAGTGCAAGAGCACAGCAGCAGTGGTTCCCACGCAGATGGAAGATGTAATTAGAGTTTGTCTGGCGACTGCGTCATAGATTTTTTTTCAGATTCGTTCGTTTGCGAAAGCAGTGCACCAATATGTCATTTTAATTTGGCCGTAATTGTGGAAACCGAGCTAACGAAGTGTTCTTAAGAAGAAAAAAAGGCGGAAGCCAATTACGCTGGCACGAGCGATATCGTGTGCCTTTTATGCAACCTGGATACGACATTCGGGCTGTGGTACCAATGCAGCCGCTCCGCAAGAAAGCTGTAATTTGAATAATATGGCCAACTATTTACGGGTCTGACTGTAGCCATATCAATGTATTTACTGCGCAAGCGACTGCCTTTATATAGCTCAATAATTACTGGGTTAATTGTAATTATTATTAATATGTGGGTGGGGACATCTGCGTATCGGTCAATGCATTTAGGTTTAATTCAATAATATGAATTAAATAAAAAGCTGTGCGAAATATTGCCAATAGATATATCACGCCTGCTGAGCTAGGGTTAGCGCAGTAGCTCAGGAGTGCAGAAGCCTTCGAGACGCTATGTGAGAAGAAATACTGGTTCAAAAATGTATCAGCTAATTACCTTTATCAACTACTGATATAGATTCGAGGAAGTGCTAAAGCATACGCTATGATATATGACAGCAGCAAGCCGGTCTTTCAATTAAATTGCTGCATTCTATAGAGGAACAGCTATTAACCAATACAAGGCAAGTAGAAAAACAAAACAGAAAAGTTGAATTAGCATTGCGCGTGGCACTATTCTAGGCAACGCACCGTACTGTACAGATTTACGCTCTACGTGCATGAGGTATCCACAGGTTGAAAAAGATTACAGGAAAAATGCAAATAAGGGTTGAGTTCAACAACGTGGTAAATATTCCACTGTTTGCCGCTGAATCACCGCAGAATGCCCGGAAAAACGTGTCTGTGGAAGGAAAAATACTCGACATTTTGTAAATAGCACAAGGACCGTAGTCCACGAAATATCATTTTCACGCATGCGTTAATACATTATTATGTATTATGTATTATGTACATGGATGGAGTATTTGGGTTTTATTATGTGTGTTACTCATTTATTACGCGGCAATCATGTGAGCCCAACTGACGATACCTAGTCGGTGAAAACGCCAATCTTCACAAGCTGAAGCGTGCATTGGCCTATACGCAGCTGATTAAGAGTAGGTCATGCACCAAGTCGTTCATCTACAACAGAGCTCTAAGAATGTTCAGGCATGTACTCGAATTTTTATGCGCTTTGTGTTTGTGTGCAAGTTCCCCGTTGCCATCACGTGCGAACATTGGTCAAACACAGTTGGGCGGTAGGACTACCATTCGTTAGTTTTAAAGACGATATTCTTTCTTGGGATACTTAAACGGAGAAATTTTGGTCCGTCTGTCTTTCTGTTTGTCGGCACGTCACTCGATTCAGCCACTCGGCCAAAGTTGAACCACTTGCCCAAGGGCCAGCCATCTTGAACTGGTACGGCTGTTCATACTTGTGAACGTTGTCGATCAAAAAGTAAATACCACGCATATCTGAGGCGCAACATCACTAGGTAAGTATTAGGTGGTGTGTTCCTTTAATAGAAAATACACAGATACGTAATTCTAGAGACCCTAGTTTCTTAAGCTGCGCTGAAAATGCGACTGCACCGAAACTTGGCTTCCTCCGTGCCCTCTGCACGAGCTCACTGTTGTGTTTCGGTTTCGGTTCAGTATTGCACTGTACGAATGCCATGGGGCGCCGCTCAGACATTCCTGCTTTATCCAGGCGACGTGAATATAAAATAGTGTGTGGAGAGTGCTCGTTGAGTGCGGACGTTTCTTCTGCTTCGGCGCTTCGCGCCAAACCGCGTGTTCGGGCTGGCTGGTGTCCCCGCCGGTCGCGTTGGTCACCGCCGGTCTTCGCCTGCTGCTGCGCCGGGACTACCAGCCCGCAACACAGCATTCAGGTTTCCCGACGTATTGCCAGATGGCGTTCATATCTCACGCAGCGCCTCTTCTATCGTCTTTAGACGACATTTGCAGCGAAGCACGCAGATGCGCGGCCAATTTTTTATCACACGCTGTATCCTATATCATTTATGTGTGCATAAAAATATAAAGAACATAAAAAAAAGCTGGTGTAGGTTCACAAAATATGGCTTGTCAACTTAGCCAGTATCAAAGTGTAAGCTATCCATCTTTGTGCCGAGATAACAGTCGACAAATTTGTGCAGCTCAAATCCTTTCTCGCATGCATATGCGTTAAACAACGATGACCTACGGCGTTTCGAAGCCCGGAGGTGGCAAATTAGGTCAAGATTTGTTCCTTTTTTTTCTGCTTTTGATATCCTTAAAGGTTCGAAGAAAGTTTGCATTGCGCTGTAAGGGGGACACGAAAATCACCATTCTTTTACAGATACGCCGGCTTTTGCTTATTTTTCGATTTTTTTCAGCACGTTTTGAGACAACAGACAAGTGCCTCGCGTGCCGTAAGAGCAAAATTTACTGGGATAAGTTCAATTTCGCAATCTGTGTTTTTTTCTTTCTTCCAGTTTCGCTTAGTGTTACCTTGGGTCATCGCCAATTACCCGTGCCCAGGGGACGTATACTATCTGTGCAAGTGCAGCGTTCTGTTCTGTAAGTACAACGTCCTGCTCTGGAGAGGTTGAGGTTGATATCGTGTACTTGAGCAAGCTACGCTTCTTGGTTTATGTTCAGTTTCGCTGTTTCGTGTTTTTTTTTTTCAAATTTTTATCTTTTCTACTGCAACACCACTTCACCGGGAATGTTAGCCAAGTTCAATTCGCTTGCAAATCCTGTATGTACAAAAACTCGCGTGCAGCGGCGGAATTTAAAGTGCTTGTTGATAAGGAGCTTGTGGAGCTCGGCATGCACGCAAAGGTTCGTTAGTGTGATGGTGAAGTTAGCCTCTGGTTAATTGTACAGACCTCCTGCTGGGAATGTGAACTTAGTATCGACACTGTGGGAAACACTGTTAACATCTCAACAGCCGTAGGTCTTTATCAAATTGAGCGGGAATATTTGTGAAAGAAGCGATATCTGAATGACAAGATATATGAAGAGACTTTATCTGATAAAAAGGTCGCGGAAATTTAAACATGTCGCATTTCTGTTTTCATTCCTCATCAGTGTTATTAGGAATTTTCTCATCAATTACTTGTTGCTTGTTATCCGTTACACGAAATGAGCCAGACTCCACGCACGACACCACGAAATCGAGGGAAATATAATCGTGACCCTGCTCCCAGCGGGAAGGTGTACACGGGCATTACGAAGCTATACAACGTCAAGCTCCGCAGAACCCTAGCAGCGTCGACATGCGACTGTGTTCGAATGGACCGCATTGGACCACTAAGAGAAACGCTGAAAAGAAGCACACTGCATTCGCGCTTAATCTGCTTGTATATGCTGCGAATTCGATCCCCAACAGGACGCAAGACGAACGACGAGCAAAGACGCAATACGTCCGCCACACGACAAACAGCCTGCATTTCGCTGTGGCGGACCTCGACTTCGCGTAGGGGCTTATACAAAACCACTTCGGCTTCGTTTACACGGTCTCGTAAAGCTTGTGGTTGCGGTAATTACCATACGCCGTGTCCAACTGTTACGTCAACTGCTTCTGCTACCACGAGAGGTTGCTAATGGTCATCAACGTCAGTTTTTTGGATAGCGCATATGGATGAATAAGTGAATGAATGTTTATTTATTTCCACAATACAAATAAGGTATCACAAACCCTTGTCGGAACTTTAGCCAAACACCTGCCGGACCTGGTCCTTAGGCTCTTCTACGTGTGTGCATCCCTACTGGCGCAATAGGAATACACACTGCGCAAATTGTATTCATGACCGAGAAAGCTGCAACTACTTCTACAAAGTTGCGTTTTACTTTCCCGCTATATGCGTGTTTCCTACGGAAGCGTAATCAGCCATCTTTTTAACGAACTTTTTTTAGGCTCAGGTTCAGGCCTACAAGGGCCTGACATAAGATACTACCTGTCACGTCATATGAAGAGGCAGTGGTTGCCTGCTGACATTACATGCACAATACGAAACCATAAGAGCAGTGAATGTTGTTCATATTATAATCTACCCTCGATATCAGACAGTTTATGCGCTACAGAGTGCGAAAACGTTGATATCAAATATGTGTTGAACGTATGGACGATTTACGGTGGCAATCGCAGTGATTGTTGTTCATATATTCTTATAAATTCCGTCGATCGCAATGCTGTTAATCGTTTAACTGATGTCGATGTAATCTCTAGCGCAGTGAACGAACAGTATGCATAACTACTGCATTGTCTCAGTTAATACCGCTGCACTCACAACACACACATAGACATTATTATTAAGAAGCTATCATAAGCCTTCATCTTTTTTAAGTCTTTCAATTTTTCATCGTTTTCAAATATGTTCGAAACATAAGAAAAGTACTATGAGTATGCGATAAAAAATCATAATGTATTACAGTGAAGGCCGATGAAGCATAAACCTTATGCGAATGATCGAGTTCAGCTGGTGCACGTTAAAGAACCCCAGGTGTTCGAAATTTCCGGAGCCCTCACTACAGCATCTCTCATAGTCATGTCGTGGTTTTGGGACGTTAAACCGCAGATATCATCATTATTATTATTCAGCTGGAGGTATTTTGCGGGCAGAATCCGCGATGTTAGGCCAGGGAAATAAACCTTGCAACCTCGACGGCACGGGATAACGACCGATGTTTTAAGGAGCAGGCCTTGCAGTATGTTTACGAGAACACACAGAGCATCCCTAGACCGTAAAAATTCCTCTGTAAGCAGCTAGAGTGCCGCGTTTGCATAAAGTTTGAATTGCACTCACTTTATGTTTGCTTTTCGGGACATTACCATCTGTTATGACCTTAAGTTGCCCCACAATGTCGCGTGTGAAGCATCATTTCTTTCATATTTATGTACTGCGGTCTAGCAACAAACTAAACAAGAGCTACATGAGACAGTATACCTGCAGTGAAAATGTAAGTGCTTCCCGAGGAAGCAATGCTATTTACATACGACTACGTCCATGGTAGAGCTTGGAGCGCAATAATTTTAGATTACTAGCCAATGTTCTAGAGCAGTTCCAATGGCAATTTCATGCGACTGGCAGGCACGCCCACGGCAAGTGCTAGGAGCGTTGCCTTTTACGTTCTTAAAGTTTGAATTTCGAAGAAAAATGTACAAAAGGCTTCGAATATAACGCTTAGGCCTGTTGGACATTGCAGCACAGCCCTATTTACCGGCGTGAGAATCAAGACCACCAAAACCCATTTATAAAGTTGTTGCAGTAGTAGGTTCAATCTTCGTTGTTGACTTGACCTCAATGAGCTCGTCATCGTGCATGCAGCGCACCAGCTATCAAAGGTGAAACAAAACTACCCTGGTATGCACTAAACTTTAACGGTTTAGCTTTCTTGATGATCAGAAACATTTCTGCAGCTTGTGCCAGTAAACTACAGCACGAACATCTGCGCGAAGAGCTTACAGTTGCCGCACGTAAATTACCTGGCTACACATAAACACATTTAAAAACGCCGGCCAGCACCAGGGAGCTCAAAAATATTGTCCTGATCTAATATTATCCAAGCTTACACAGCGGTACTTTATCTTAAACAAAGAAGCGCGCTCACAATATCCTTTGTATTTTTACTGCCCTCCATACCTGCTTGCTTCAGAGTAAGGAAACATTAAAAATTGTGAACATCTCGAAAAATCACGTTTTAAGTATAAGTTTTACACATAATTTAAGTAGCTTTGCTACGCACTATGACACTAAATAAATAACAGGGTTAAAAGTGCGCAGTATAAAGACAGGTCCCATTTCTTCTA
Organism: Rhipicephalus sanguineus; assembly: GCF_013339695.2. Classification (NCBI taxonomy): domain Eukaryota; kingdom Metazoa; phylum Arthropoda; class Arachnida; order Ixodida; family Ixodidae; genus Rhipicephalus; species Rhipicephalus sanguineus. Next base: position 53,262,798 of record NC_051185.1, read on the forward strand.
GTTTTCATCAGTCAAAATTAAAAAAAAAAGGTGTGTAATTGGTGCATACAATTACGTTACGCGTTGGTGCGCGTAAACGTAACGTGAGACGAAAATCATTACCTCTGTACTGCATTATAAGAAAAAAATCTGCTCCAATTCCTCAACAGAAAGGAAAATAAAAAAAGAGTACCTGCCCTGGTAATGACAGTACTCATAGCACGCACGGGATGGCTTCATTTCAAAGCACAACGAAGCATGGCCCAAGCTTTTTCGCGACAACCAGCTCGCAATGACCTGCACCAGTCGAGTGGGTAGTGGAAAAGAGTATATTATTCGCACCTCACCCGATATGTGCAGCAGAACATTCATGCAGCAGCGACAGCTGAATTTTTGTTGCAAGAGCAACGCCAAGAAAAAAATCACACCATCTCCCGCTAAAGGAGACCATGAGGCGATGCCAAGCAGCGTTTCGGCATGTCGAGCCCGCGTTTCAGAGGGGGGGTGGAGAGGGGGAAAGGGGGAGAGGGAGAGTAGAGAGGGGGAGTGGAGAGAGGGAGGGGGAGTGGAGAGGTGGTGTGTGGACAGGGTTTGCGCATGCGCAGTAAGGGTGGTCACGCTGCACACCACCACCACCACCGGTTTGAACTCCGCTATAAGATGCGCATCTAAAAAATGCGCAGCTTGAACTAGTGGCGCAAGGTTGGAACCATCAGCGGAGCTAGTGTTCGACCTAGCTAAGTTTTGCTAGTAATGCGAAGCTTTTCGTGAGAGGCTAAGGTTTTGCTAGTAGTACTAAGTATGCCTAGACTTGGCTAGACATATCGCGGGACTACTTGTTGCGTGATGTTGGGATTTTAGCAAAGTGACTAGCTGTTAGGTGGTTTTTGGTGGGAACATGTCACTTGCTAGCGGTTACGTGGTTTATGGCGGTGACATGTTTCTCTTTATATCTCTGTTTATTCCATGTCTTTTCTGTCTCTGTTTATTTCTACTTTCTTTCTTTCTCACTTTATGTATTTCTTTGTCTTTCTCGCTCTTTATACGTTCTCCTACTTGCCCTACATTCTCTCTCTCTCTCTATTTATCGCTTCCTTTTTAACACGAAAGTGTTTTATGCCGGGGTCCACCACGGCTCCGCTGACGCATTTCCGTCACGGTTATGACGTTGTAAAATATAAAGACTAGCATATGGCAAAGAAAAAACTAGAAGAAAAAGTTCCGTAACCTGGAATCGAACTCGCGACCTCTCGATCCCCAGCGCGCGCGCGAAACGACTCCGCCACAAACGGCACGTTCTTCGTCCCACTAACGGCCTGCTATTTATATACACCATTTGCCAGTGTCGGTACTCGGAGATCAGGGTACATCAACGTGTTTTCGTTATCACTGGCGAGATGGTGCGAAGGGCTCGAAGAGCGCGCTTTAAATGTCGTCGCCGCCCCGCGTTGAGATGAGCGTGTGTCTCTACAGGGCGTGGTCGTCGCTCCTGCTCGCGCGCTTATCTTGTACGCCTTGCGCTCTCACCGCAGGTTTGCGTTCACGTTACAGAGAGCACGAAGGTCATTTCGCTCACCGCAGCGGCCGTTTTTGCGAAAGGAGCGCGCTGCTCACAAACAATTAAGTTACAACTGTGACAGTTCGCGCTCATCCTGTGTATACTTGTGCGTTCGTTTCGTGCGTCCTCCTTTGTATTTGACCAGCGCGCTTTAACCGTCGAGCTGTGATAGTTGTTAGTTCGCGCTCACCCTGTGTATGTTTGTTCCGCGCGTCCTTTCTCCTTGAGCAACGCGTTGGAAGTTTCTAGCTGCTTGCCGTTCTTCGCGTGACATTACAACTTGTTGCTATAGCATTCATTCCTTCGCCCACGGGCGGAAAAATGCACAACAAACGCTCAACTACGTCTGTGAAGACACGTTTTACTTTCGTGTTATACCGATTCCTATGACAGAGGGATCAACCATGTTTTTCTTTTTCTCTCTTTATATCTGTCGCTGTCTTACTTTCTATTTCTGTATTTTTCCCTTTCTCTCTATGCTACGATTCACTCTCGCCCCTCCTCCTTTGTCGCCTCCTCACACTACTTCCCTTTCCCTCCACCTTGCTATACTATACTATACAAGTCTATGCTATGCTTTGCTAGCGTGCCTGGATAGCGGATAATAGGTTGAGAAGCGTCGCGGAAAAAGAAGTAGCGAGATACAATTTTCCACACGTACAGTTGTACTAGACCTAGCCCACCTGCACTAACTGGTCTGAATAGATTGTCTCGTCTCATGGATTCATATGTTGACGACCATATAAATGTTGCAAATTTGCGATGAAAGCTCTGAATATGCGCTCCAGCCCAATGCAGCACTTGTAGTACATAGAAACGCTTTGTAGCCAAAAACGTATTGCACAATTCCGCTTTACCGAAAATTGAGAGGTTATGTGGTATAAAAGATTTAGCATAACGCTCAAGGCCCAGCATTCTTGCAGGCAAACCTGGTAAATGTACTACCTGATCTAGTAGTTTCATTCGATTCTTCTCCACGACCATGTTTATGGGGATTTATGCGAGAAGTTTATTTCTCTAGCTGTTCGTTTTTTAACAGGTTTTCAAATGAATATTTGTACTGTGTATCACGCAAACATCTTTACAGAGATTTAATAACGATGCTGTTTCCGCCACCACTTTATCGTGCAAAATACTTGGGATTGCCAGGACATGATGTCTTAGATCGAGTACGTCAAATGCCACTGACAGCATCGACAAAAACGTTCTTTTTTAAATTACATTCAGAGACTTTGCCTGTGATGACTTGGCTTCGTTCAAGATATATTTTTCTGTCGTCCGTTGATTGTCCTCTGTGTGATGTGTCAGAAACTATTGAACATTGTTTTATAAGCTGCAGAGATGCAACCTTATTTTGGGATGTGCTCCAACGAACTCTTCAAAAAGACGTTGTTCTAAATTCACATTCCGTGCGATATCCCTCGCCAGCGAGTTGTAATGACGTACCATTTGACATGCTTCTTCTCATTGGAATGCATAGCCTGTGGAAGACGCGCATGTTGCAGAGAAACGCAGAGACGATAATTTCCTCAAGAGCCCACTTCATTAGGATGGCCGCTCAGCTAAGAGATGTATACGAGCAAATCGAAAGTCAGCCAGAATGGTATACGGCATTGGTCAGGTGCTTATCCTTACCGCTGTTCTAGCATATAATTGGAAAAGGCCGTTGCCAGGGGCGTAGCCAGAAATTTTTTTCGGGGGGGGGGGGGGAGGGGTTCAACCATACTTTATGTATGTTCGTGCGTGCGTTTGTATGTGCGCGTGTATATATACGCAAGCAAAACTGAAAAATTTCTGGGGGGGTTGGAACCCCCCAACCCAACCCCCCCCCCCCCCCCCCCCATGGCTACGCCCCTGGCCGTTGCTACAGCGTTACTTGACGTATTCGCTACAGAGAAGATTGCGAATTGTATACTGCCATCTGTTAGTCATTGTGTCGCGATAAGAGCATCATCACCATATTAGTTCTTTGTATTGAATTGCGTTCAAGTGCCACGTCTATGTTGAATAAATACCAGGAAAGAAAGAAAAAAAAAACAGTGCCTGGATAGCGGAGTGCTTAAGACGCTCGCCTTCGGATCATGTGTACGCGGTTTCTTTTTGTCTCGCTCTTTGTTTCTTTTTTTTTCTTTCTTTCTTTCTTTCTTTTTCTCTTTCGTTCTTTCTTTCTTTCTTTCTTTCTTTTTTTCTCTCTCTATGTACTCGTTCTCTTCTCTCACCCATCGGGGTTATTACAGGCCATGCCGGAGCAATCCGTGCACGTTTTTTGGCAGCGAAGCGTAAGTTGAAAAAGGCGAAGCGAGGGCGCATCGGTTCATGATGGTGATAATTACTGTTCGCAACACCCGGCGCAACGGAAAGCTGAAAGAGCTGCGCTCTTAAAAAAACTATTTTCACCGATGCCACGAGTCAGTCGAATGAGTGCAAAAGGGAGCCCTCGGTGTTCTCAAAAATATCCATTTTTAGCGCGCTTTCATCTCGGAGTACTGTTACAACACAGGTTTCCTTACGTCATGGGCGCCTACTTTATGAATGTCTTTGAGCTGGCGCGCAATCTTGGGCTTTCAAAGAAACGCAGTAGCGTTGACCTGGCAGAGCAATGAGTGGAATTTAGAAACTCTGGCCTTTTTGGAGGAGTATGATGAGGTGCTTTCGTGACGACGGGCAGCCGGTATTTCAAAAGCACATAGTGCTCGAATATCCGGCTTCAGAATAATGGGTCCAGTTAAATAAAGCGGAGGGAGGGGAGAGGGTGAGGTGCCAAACGCCGAAACGTGAACCTGGTTTGAAGTAAAAGCTCATGTTCACTGTCTCCAACGCCGTCCTCATGTAGCAGTGAATTTTGCATCAAACATTTTTGAATGGAAACGAAACGAATATGTCATACTTTAACTGCGAATTTTTTTTAATAGAAAGAAAATGACTATGTCATACTTGAACTGCAACTTTTTTTCGTTCGCAGCAAGGAGGATAAAGAACCTCCTTGGTTCGCACTAAGCGGATGTAGAGAATATTTCGCTTCTGAAATGAATTTTGAAAATCAACTTGTGGTATTCCAATGCTGATCTGTATTCTGGAATATTTAGTAACATTTCAATGGACGCGCCACAGCTTACAGCTTACACACCATATATTCATGTGTCAAGCATGAGCTCTAATGTTACGCACTGTTTGGCTAGGAGTTTGAATGCGTCCACTACAGTTTAGTTTCCGGCCGCAGCCGACCTATCATTAATGTCCCAAAGTACTAAATATAACGAAACAATCGACAGTCTATGTTGCTGAGCAGCCGTTGGCTCCTAACGTCATATGCAGCGGCAGGCAGACACAAAGCAAAAATATCCTGCACGTGGTACAGACGGCTGGCTTTGTTTTGAAGCTTAGATTTCAGGGCTGCCATTCTTCATAACGGTATACTAATCATAGTTTACGCGTGCATACGTATATTCCAATGCTTTTGTCATAGTGCGTCAGCTTCTCATTCATTGACACTGCCATACCTTACACCAAATAAAACTGCTCAAGGCAATTTTATTTGGTGTAAGAAACCAAGGCACATATTCCGTAAACACAATGAACCACATTTAAAAGTGAGATATGAAGTTATCCCGTGAATAAATAACAGGGCGAATAATTATTACACAGTATACCCTCGTTTACCGACTCGACTATTCACAGCACTCAAGAAGCGCACACACGAACTCTACGATTTGAACTTCCACGCGAGCGTGTCGCAAGCCATGCCCCATAGCGTTTTTCTCGAAACGAAGCCACTTTGGCGACGTCGTAAGCTTTCTGAACGTCTTTGTGTGCATGCCGGGAAGCACGATACTCTCAAGGAATAATTTAGTCCAAGGTCGAAGTGAATGTTCAGAAACACTGCGCCGTGATTTCAAGTTTCCCGAGTCGTTTAGTCGACGGGGTAACGCAGTAAATAATCTGTGCACTGCTTACGCACAGCATGGAAGTACGAGGACTGTAATGAAGGCTAAAATATAGATGGTGTGTTTTGTTCACTTCTCGCGAAAGAAATATAAGGAAATCTTCATTGAGTTATTGATCATTGCTTAATTGGGCACTTAATATTAACTGGCACAAACTAGTTCAACTGTTCTATATAAGATACGTATGAGCATGTAAATGGGACGCTGCTCAGTTTTGAAGAAATTTCGATTGTGGTGACGATTTTACCAATAATCTTTAAGCGCAAAATCAGACGAGACGATGAAGACAGGAAACGCACAGGCTCTCCTGTCTTCTTCACCGTCCTCGTCTGGTTGTGCGCTTAAAAATTAATGTCTTACCAACTTTCCCAAAGAGCCACGTTACTGGGGATTATCTGCTTGGTCATCACCACTAAAGCCAGCGACTGTGCTCCTTCTTGTCGGCGCTCAGTCAATCAGTGTTTGGGTTCGTTGGCCAGTCGGCATTTTAATTTGGCAGCAATGACACTGGACAACACTTGGTGGCTACAAATAAAAAGCTATTTATCACTCTTGACAGGGTCTGCACCCCTGGACATTGGCAAGCACGGCATATGTGGTAGAGTACCGGAAGAAAAAAAAACTGCTTAGAATTCATAGCTATTCTACCACTGCGGTTGTCCCACCGTAACGTCGGCACGAGGTAACTTGCTATCGTGCGCAGTATGCGCGGTAACACGCGAGTGAGTGGCGAGTAGCATCAAAGACTAGTTCAATCGACACTCGGGTGGCGCTTATAAAAATAAAACGGAAAGCGTAACTCATTTCCTTGCGCTGTTGTGACTCCCTCCACGCGTCTGCTTTAACGACACGTTGAACGTATGATAAAGATAACGGCTTGAAATTCGCAGCGCCTGTTGGTGTGGTCAGGCGCAGCAAAGAGCGGTACTTTCTTTTTGTTATTTTGTTGCATCTTTATTTTGTGTACTGACGCATGTACACGAAAAACCAGTGGATAAACAGATAAATGGTGCTAGTTCGGGCGGGGCTAGAGACACACCTCCGCGCTCTGCTTCATTTTCCCACCTAATTAATGCGACCGGCCGGTGAAATGCTATCATCTGCCGTTTTGTATCAGGACCTGCGAGGCGGGAGTGTAAAAGTTTCGCGGAACCGTGGTACCTTTTGAACTTTGTTCTCGTCAGCCGCCAAGACCCAACGTCGGTTTTGAGGCTGTTTTCCACGCGCTCGCTTCTTCCCGCTCATATTCCTAACAATAGTGCGCGTGCATTTTTGTGTGTATTTTAAGAGTATTAAGAGAAGTGTGCCTGGAGAGGATGTGGGGATAGGCTTGCGTGCACACTGCAGGTTCATTCCATGTGTAAATGTATTTCGAAGATTAGTTCGAGAGTGAAGACAAATATTGAGGGGAATCTACAGAATACTACACCGCGCAGATCAGGAAAACAGGCTGACGCGCCGCTATACGATCGTGCCATAAGCTCCTGCTCCAACGACGTAGGAGTAAAGTCGTAGTGCGGTGTCCAAAAATTATCACGGCCAAATAAAACCCCACACGCTTCGCAAAGAGAGCGGAAACAGGTCACGATACTCGCGGACGCCCTTTCTATGCTTTTGATTTTTTTCTTTTTTGGTCAGCTCTAGATCACACAAGCCCCATGCTATTTCCATTGTCCTTTGAATCCATAAAAAGCACGGGGACCTCAAGTGAGCCCTCAGTTTCCTCGTCGCAGTGCGTGCGTGGTTTGCGGGAACTGCGGAAATATTCTTTTTGCTTGTTCTCCTGGCCACCGCGGCTGACACACACTGTGGAGCATTGGCAAGGAAATCGATGTTTTTTTTCCTACTTTATGCAAATGTTAAGAATAGGGTAACTTGTATAATTGAAAATACGAATGAAAAATGAAACTTAAGTAGGCCGTACATAGTAGAAAGAAAAATATTTGGTGATATCACATTGAATTAGTATGTCCATTGAATTAGTATTAGTACATTAATTAGGACCGCCGGGCATGAGATTCTATGGCGAGATTACGCATTCTCGCCAGCGGTCGACCAGGCGGACTTCTCACACGCATTACACGGACTGCCCTTTCGTTGTCCGCCAAAGGTGCGTCATTCTCATGGTGTTTCCTGATGTGGCAGTAACCCCTTAGTGGCAGCATTCTTCGTAAAACCATGGAATGCATTTAGTACTTTCCATAAAGTATCAGTTTAGCTGATCTTCAGGATTTTCAAATGGCGGGAATTAAACAGCTCCACTGCTTTCAGAAAAAAAAAAAAGGGGGGGGGAGTGGCTAGAAGAGGAAGAGAACGGACAGTACAAAAGACGACACTTTAAACGGTGTTTAGATTTTCTCAGAATCACTGTAATACGTCTTATGTATTCAAGACCTACCGTCCTGTAATAAGATCTCCTAATAGTATGCACAAGACAAATAAGCTATCTATTTGAAGGAGGAGAAGGCTGGTGGTGACAGCTACGGGCGGCTCTTTCTTTCAATAGCCCTGCCGGCAAATATTTAGTAGGAGCGTATTCAAATCCAGGCTACGCTCGGCCAAATATTTCGTGGAAATGTGTGGCGCGAACTAACACTTCAGAGAGAGGCATGAAAATTAGGCGAAACGATGTCAAGGCGGCCATTGTATAATCCATCCCTATGTCAGTGAGCAAACGACTCTTCGGAAATAAATCGCCATCAAATGAATCCGTATGAAATGGGCAAGCGCCTCAGAAAATGAAATATAAAAAAGACAGTTTCGCCTCCAGGGCGAAGCAATCAGAATCGGCCCGTATTCACAGAAACGCCTTACACTAAAACTTTTCGTAAGAAAATATTTCGGCTAATCACGACATGGGCATATCATCAGCGAAACCGGCTGACCAATAGGGAAACACTTACGAAAGAAAGGTTTTGTGCATCCGACACTGTAATCAGAAGCAATGAATGCGATAGCAACAAATTCGAATATTAACGCGGCAGCGTTACACAGCTGGTGTCACAGAAATTGCGGTGTCGGTGTCGGGGGTGTCGGCGGTGGCGTCTTTGGCTGTGACTGAAAAATCAGCGTTGTCCGTAAACGAAAATTCGAGGAGGACGCAAATAAAGAAATAATAAAAAATCTTCGGTTCATGTGGCACCAGGGATTCGAACCTGCGACCGCTCGCTCCGTGGCACGATGCGTTCACCAGCTCGGCCACCACGCATACATCCTGTAGGCTAGTAACGACGAGCTATTTATATACACCATTTAGCGTTGGTGGTAGGTACATCTCGGAGGTTATTAGGCGGCTTGACTGAAATCCCGCGAGATGGCGCAAAAGGCCCACGGGCGCGCTTTCCTTGTTCCGTCACGACGCATGCATGAATACAGGGGCCGGCGCGCATCCGCGCTTTGGCTTTCCTTGCGGCATGGTTTGGGTGTCGACCGAGAAGCGAAGCGAGGCTAGTGATTGGGAAGGCGATACAAACACGGTCCGATTACGCTATCGCGTTATGCTCATGAAAGCGAAGCTCAAGCGTTCTCTAAGTTTTTATTCGACGTAAGGCTGCAGCTAACTCTGTGAGTATCTCACGGATCCTCGAGGAGCTAATAATTATATTATACAAAAGTGCTGGCGTGAGTGAATACGGCCAGCGAGCGAAGCAGTTTTCGTGCTATCATTTCCACGCGACGTAAGCGATGAGAGCACAGCACGTGCAAAAGTATGAGAAATCTGCTGATCCCTGTCGACGTATTAGCGTCTTGAATTCGGCTGGATGCTACGTGCTGATTTCGAACGAAGAAACAGCGCTGTAACACGACGAAGACTAAAGGGCACAAAGACAGCGCTGTGTTTGTGTCCTCTCTAGTTCGTCTTGTTCTAGCGCTGTTTCTTCGGTCGAAACCTGTCGAGATAGCACTTGCGGCCGCGCCCGCTCGATGAAACTTGGCAGTCGCTGCCCAAGCGACGCAGCCCCCCTCCCTACTCCTGGCAGTCCTTCATACTCAATCGCGTGATGGAGCCGGCCGGCTTGTTTTATCTCTGCTTGAGCCTTAACGCATCTGCAGCCTTCACACGTTTTCAGTCGCACATAGAACATACGATGCGCGGGGCGATGTTATCGACTTAGAATATGTACGGAACATGACGGCGACGGCAACCGGAAATAAACTCGTTTGGCGGTACTGGGTTTCAAACCAATGCCCCACGCACCTAAGGCGAGTGCCTTAACCTCTGCGCTAACACCTGTTTTCTTGCTTTTTTTTTATTGCTTGTTCTGAAAATTTATAACAACACAAATTATTTCATAAGAATAGAGGACACATAAATAAAGGATGGTTGATCCCTCCGTCATAGGGATCGGAATAACACGAAAGTAAAGCGTGCCCTTACAGAAGTAACTGAATGTTTATTGTACATAGATTTAAAGGGCCCCTCACCAGGTTTGACAATTTTGAGCCGACGAGCGCAATGCATGCACTAGGCGTTCAATTACCTCTGCCAAAATTTGCAACGCTACGCGCCGCGTAAATGGGTCAAATTTCAAGCTGAACGCTGCTTGCCCTTCCTCTCGCGGGCGCGCGCTTTAGAGAATGAGGGGATGACGTACATGAGAAAATGGCCCTGCGTAGGTAGTAGTGCTGTGACGTCGCTCCTCTACGTAGACGACTGTGCTCTGACGTCGCCAACAGTAGCACGTGACGCTGCGATAATTATTTGACACAACGCGTAGTTTTTGTAATTTGTTGCTTGAATGGATGAATAAAACTTGAGAGCAATAATAAAACACACAAACGGAATGTGTGCGTTTTCTTTTTGAATTTTTACTGCGAATCGCAGCGAGATTCGAGACTAATCTGCCTCCGTTTCGCACGCGTTCGCGTTCTCGCGCTTTGCGCATCGTGCAGACGCCACCCTTTACAACGAAACTAATATTCTACCGCGTTCCAGCGCTCATTAGGCTCATTTATCCTCCCGCGTCTAACTAGATGTTCTTGCGGCACACCGCTAGTCTCGCGTCCGTACAAATGTTTCAGCTTTCGTGCTCAGTAATAGGTTGAAAGCCAAGTGATGGGCGAGGGCGCATTCGGCATAACTTGCAGAGATGAAGCGCAAAGAACGCCGCCACAACACCGCTCGCGTCTCGGGGGCTCGGGCTGGTTCGGGCGCGTCATGCGCTCGTGACATTTTGTGCGCATGACGTGATCATGCGTATGCGTTATGTGATCCTTCCGCTCGCGTGGCGAAGAGGGCAGGGAAGGGATTTGGCTTGCGAAGGCTACGCGGGGCGAGCGGCAAGGGCTTGCAGCTCGCCTCCTCGCATTATGGTTTCGCGCCGCTACAAATTATTGTTTTTCTCAGCTTCTAACGGTCCGATTAGAAAAATTCTTGTGGCATAATGCTCTTTATTGGGCTCGCAACAACTTGCAATGTCTAACTAAAATTCGCTAGGTCACCTGGTGAGGGGCCCTTTAAGAGAGTTTGCACGATGTATATTGATGTCTGGCAGCTATAGCACCGTTTAACGTGGATGCACCCACTTTGATGATTGGTGGTACATCTCCATCCCGACGACTAACGTCCATGTTAAGTGATTAAACAAACCCCTGTGGTAGCTGTAGTAGTTAACGGTGAAAGCGTAATCAGAGAACGAGGCGTGTAGCCAGAAAAGCGTTGCATATTGGACGCAGAACTTGGTCGCCGTCCTGCGGAATGTTAAAATGTGATTTAACACCACGGCCGGACTAGAGCGAAACGCAAAGCGCGTTGGGCCGCCCTCCGGCCGTGATTTTTCTCGGGGCGAGCGCGTGAGCGGGGAACGCGGTGTAACAGCCAGGTGAGGCAGGCGCGCGTCGCAGAGCTATTTTTGGTTTGGATTAGCGTGATGCTATGAGCGAGGCCGATGCTTTTACGACGCTTGGGCTAAGATCGCCACCTTGCGGTGTGTTAAGGCGTTGATAAACTTGAACTTCTATGAAAAACGCGCCGAATGGGACGGACGTGTAACGCGTTGCAGGTGGTAATCGCGGAGGCCACAGTAATGACGAATTACTTTATCTTACCGCTCCCAGAGAGCAACACCACCCCGCTGACCGGGAGAGTGGTAATACAAAAGGCGCGTTTGTAAAGCCTCTGGAGTCTGTGACCGTGGCGCAGTACTTAGCGTGCCCGGCATGCGTTGTTGCGCACCGGGCGGTCGTGGGTTCGACGCCCGTTGACGGAACGTTTTCTTTGCCATCTGATCGTGTAAATTTTTTCGATGTTATTTCCGTGACGGAAATACGTCACTAAAGTCTTGGTGGACCCCGGCATAAAACACTCTCGTGTTAAAATACACACAAGTGGCCGACAGTTACTGTGGCGTGACGTTGTCTTAACATGCCTTGAGCGCTTTCAGGGATTCGACCCTGGCAGCTACGATGAAGCTCTACACCTACGAATCACTTAGGCAACTTCAGTGAGGTTAAGAAAGCCTCCTTGAACGACTCCCAAAAGCGATTAAGCAGGGATTTTAATTAGTAAAGTAATTCGTTCAGTCAACCATTGCAGAGGCTATCAGTGATTCTTTTGGTAGATCGTGCGCCTTGTACGGGGATGAATTCTTAGCACGCATTCAATCGGCACAATTTTAATCATTTTTCTTATGTTCTAGTCGTTTTCTTAAAGGATATAAAATGAAAACGTAATTTGTTTTCGTAGTACATTTGATTCTGGAGGTTATAAATAAAGCTATTTTACAGAGGCAGCAAACTCTGAGATGTAACTAGACCTTCCATGGGGGCTTTGCAGGATGATATATGTTCGGTGCCCGTTTTACACTTGGATCTACGGAGAAGTCGCTGTTCTTTGGTGGGCAGTGGCTCTATATAGGCGCCCTTTGCTGACCTGTGCAAGGCAAAATCACGAGGTATCTCGAAGCCGCATACGGGGGATGAAACTTCGCGGCTTTATGTCCCGTGACCGCAGCGATGCTAATGTTTGGTGGCTGTACTACCGACGAGCATAAATGAACGTTGTTGCTCCATCTTATATTTATTACCAGGTTACTTATTAACTCTGGAGTTTTAGGGGCGAAGCTCCTTAAGGCGGCACCCGTTCGTCCCTCGTAGTAGTGCGTAACCAGTCGTAACGCTAGTACCAGATCTTGACCTCCAAGGTGGTGCCGGTGGGAGATTTTTCCTGTGCGTTGTTGAAAAATAAAAAAAATTCGCAGCGTGCGCGTTAACTAAAAGCCGAATTCTTCTGTCTCTCATTCCCCATCCATTAGCAGCCATTGGCATGTTCCAGTAGGAAACGTTAGTAGAAGTAGAAGTGTAAGTGTTAGCTAAAAGCCGACTTCTTCTGTCTCTCATTCCCATTAGCAGCCATTGTTTACCTCCAATGTAGTGCCTGGTGAGATTTCTCCTGTGCGTGATTAAACAATAAAAATTTTGTTCAAAACGCCGTTGATTGATGAAATAAACCAACGAAAGACGCCAGATCTTTTCTAAAAGCAAAACGAAAGAACGCCAGATGTTTCTAAAGCAAAACGAAAAGACGCCAGCTGCTTAACGAAAGATGCCAGATGTTTTCTAAAGCAATGGTTTTCTAAACAATGAAAATTCACAGCGTACATGTAAAATTAAAGTGAGCTGCAAGTCGTCATAACTCATCGAACCTTTAGTATAAACGCGCCCGATCTCACGTCGGTGATGATGTACTGGGCAGAATTCACGGAAGATTCACGGTTTACCGATGAACCTCCGCAGCTTCGCCCACTCATCATCATTCACTCCGTGAATATGCTGTGATTTTTAATACGCAAGTGAACCTAAAGGTTGCAGTTCGAGATTGCGAAAATACGAGCGCCACCCGGAGTGGAAGACGGGAACTGCGCCGTCCTATCTCTCACGGCGAAAAGGGGGCGTTTCTTGTCGCGCGCCCATGTATGCTACGGCCTACAGTGTTCCAAAGGCCGCTTTTTCCACTGTAAAGTTTGTTGCAGTGAAACCCTTGAGAGCTTCAGCGAAACAGGCGCATGGATGGATTCGCGCCGTCATCATAAATCGTACTGTGCTGAGTGGTGTCGAAATTCTTCACGCCACACCGGCATAACATTCTTTCGGATCTCGGCGGACGAAAGGTACGGTCTATCGCTTCTCGGCCTTTTGGCTAAGATCAAAGTGTAAAGGTACGGTCTGCATGCTGCTCGTTTTGTTCTTCTACGCTTGAACGGTATATCAGGATGCGACTTTTGTGTGCGACTAAAAACGTTAATTATTCAAGTTGTGTTTTTACTGTACGAATGGTACGTTTAGGCAATAAAACATTCAAACTCTGCTCTTTATTCTTGTCTAATTTATGTGTACACGTAAACGAAAACAAAGTCATACTTAGAATAAGTGGTGCAAAAATAGGTGGGGGTCAAACCTTCATCAATCAGAACGCAAGGATTGCCGTTTTGATCATGTGGCGGGTTGCGCAACAGGTAAAAGGTCGCGCGCTCGCCATCTGAATACCTTTCACTCGCTCTATTTGGCTTACTGGTGCATCACAATTAAATTTGGCGCTGAATCGCCCCCCTCCCCCACCACTCGGATCCTCAGTCCTCATCAAGATGGCGCCCCTCAGTGCGTGTCTGCAATGCGCCGCCATCTTTTAGTGCCGCCCCCAAACACCAGGCGTTCCTCCGGCGCTGCGAGCGAATATCGCGTTCCATGGATGGTATAGGAAGTTTCACTCCCCTAGCCGCATGTGTGCGAACTCGAGGCGGCAGCACACGTGTTCGCCGCATGCTAGAGTACGCACGTAGTAGCAGTAGCCAACTGATCTAAGTGTACAGGAACTTGTGTAAAAACATTTTTAGGAAGTTTTAGAATAGGGTACGCAAAGTTTTCCTTTAGCGTTTGTCCGCACTCCGCATGAGTCATACGTTGCTGTTTAGCTTTTCCCCGTTAATGCACAGAAATAGCGGGCATGTGCAACGAACGCTATCTTTGCGTACGCTGTTCAAAAAAAGTGGCCGTGATGCCGCCCTGTGAACGAGAATGTTCAGCGAGGTTTTATCAAGCACCACACATGCTGATGGGGGGGCGGGGGGTTATGTTTATTTTATTACTTTAGAGTAAAAGTAGTGCTAACCGCTTTGTGGTCGCTGTGGTAGACCATGATTGGTTTCGCGACCATTTTCAGCAAGACAAATTTCTTGCTTTATTCGAGCATTGCGTTCCCACTGTTCTTCAGGTGTCTTTAATTTTCGTCGTGGCAGACTTAGAAGGAACTGAATGAGTTGCTATACGGGTCTCCTTTCGTATATGAAAGCTGGAAACACGCGGGGAGAAGGAAGGGCCGTTCGACGTCATTCGAAGCCCTCGTGTGAATTACAAGGCAAGTGCAGCCTAAAGTTTATCGGGAAGGCGTGGTAGGGTGTTCCCGTTGTTTAGAGGAGTGTTATCATCCATCATGTGGTTTTGATGCTTGTTTTCTGGATTTCATTATTGAAACAAATAGTGAGCTCGATGCTGCATGCCTGATTGCAAAGAAAGCTATGCCGTTTGCCTTCAATGGTTAAAGAGCCCTTAAACCACCCAGAGGTCGTAATTTAGTTGTGGCGTTGCAGTTGTGCACTAGTCTAGAGCGAACACGCTCGTCGTCTCGTCCGTCCACCTCTCCGAATGTCCCTCCTCAGCGTCCGAGGTGAAAACGCAAGCAGCGCGCGCATCTGCTAGCAGATTAGCACGCGAGCATGTGTTGGTGGTTTAGGGCGCCTGATATTATCGTGGTCCGATATCATTTCATATAAGATAATGTAGTATTGGGAATGATGCAAAACTAAACTCCGAATTTCGGATAATTGGGGACTTGCGCAAAGTAAGCTCCGATAAACACCCTCCGAGTTTCAAGAAAAGTAAACTCCGAAAGCACGGATCCCTAGCTATACTATACAAGTCTATGCTATGCTTTGCTGGCGTGCATGAATAGCCGAGTGGTGTGGACGCTTGCCTTCTTATTATGGGCAGGCGGGATTGAATCCCGCCGCCTTATCAGAAACGTTTTCGCCATGATTTTCTCTTTCTTTATATCTTTCTTTCTGTCCAGCTGTTTCTTTCTCTTATTTCTTTCTCTCTCTGTACTCGTTCTCTCCTCTCATCCATCGGAGTTATTACAGGCCACGCCGCAGAAATCGGCGCACGTGTTGTGGGAGCGAAGCACAAGTTGAAAAAGACGAAGCCCGCGCATACTGGTTCATGATGATGATGATGATAATTACTGTTCGCAGTACCCGCGGAGCAACGGAAAGCTTAAAGTGCACCGCTCCTAAAAGATTCTTTCACCGATGCCAAAAGTGGATGCGAGCGTGGCCAGTGCCGCCCAGTGCGCTGAAAGACGCTGGGAATACTCTACCCAGTGGTCCAGTGTCTTAAAGCGCACTGAGAGGCACTGGGCACGCTGTACATTGTCTGCCCGCGCACTGGGAACACTGGCAGCAGATGCATTGAAAAAAACTGGGCGCGCTGGGTGGAATTCCTATGAAATTTGGTATTGGGTCGCGAGAAGTCGAAACAAAACTTACCGAACATTTTCAAAATATTATTCTGTCCTACACATATTTAGCTTTAGCTTTAGGTAAGCGACGGACGTACGTATACGCTAAAGCAATCATCTGTCGAGCGAGCGCGCTCTCTCTGAAGTGTGTGATGGAGTGTCGGGAATGAAGTTTATATAACTGCATCGAAAGAACTCATCATTCGCAACACATAATGAAATTAGTATTAGTCTGACAATAACATCAACCTACTCTGCCAGTCAGTCCTTCCTTGTTGGCTCGTACCACTGAAAGCCGCACCATGGCCGCCCTTCACCGGAATCAAGGAGTCAATGTAACGATCAATCTCGGCGTTTTTAGTTTCTGATTTGTGTAATCGAAAGTGCAAATATAGCCTCGCTTTAGTCAGGTATGATCGAAACTATAATTGAACGGTTATTAGATTCTTCGTAATTCAATATCCACGTTCTTCACAGCAATCGTGGCGCACGGAGTACCGCTCTAAGCCTAATGGTTGGTTCGACTAGGGTGAACTACTGCGGCTGTATATTACGCGGAGCTTAAACAAAGTGGATGGACAAGTACGTTCAAACGCGTGACGAAAACTAGTGTTCAGTGTGCAGTTCACAAACATTTTTTTTCCACATAGGTATGACTAACTGCTTAGCGAGTCAGTGTGATCGGCGCAACACCTCTACGGTTACGCTAATATTTTTTGCGGCGAAACGTGCCAGATAGACATTATGACTCTAGGCAGCACATAACAAACAAATCAACTATCATCTGTTAGGTTCTCGCGAGCACGAAGAGACTGAAATCTGTGTTTCTGAACAAGAAAAATGAAAAAAAAAAAACTCGCTACCGAAGTAGTAATAACAAGAAGAAAAAAGAGCGGACTCTCGTCTTCCGGGTGTGGCGTAGCGGTAACGTGTCAGACTCAGACGGCACGGTGCGTAGACGTGGTGGGTTCTTTTTGTCTTTTTAGGCGTTTTTGTTTTGTCGCTGTGCTCGTGTTTCAGCCCTAATTAATATCTGGGCATGACCACAGTTTTTAAAAACAATCTAAAAGCCCGATTTCGGCCCGTAACGGGTGTCCCAGTGTGCAGCGCGCCAGCGTCCAGCGTGCCTCGCGCAGCGTGCTAGCGTCCCAGTACCCAGCGCTACACTGGTCCAATAATCACGTATGGTACTGGGCAGCGCCACTGGGCTTCCTAATACTAGCTGTTACGTGGTTTTTGGTGGGAACATGTCACTTGGCTTGGTTTATGGCGTTGACATGTCACGTGACTAGCTATTATGTGATGCTGCGTGAATTTTAGTCACGTCACTAAATGTTGCTCGACATTACGTTATTTTTAGTCACGCGAGCAGTTACATGATGTTACATGATTCTAGTCATGTGTCTAGTTACGTCATGTTACGTGTTTTAGTCACGTGGATGTCACATGGTTTTTAGTCAGGTGACTGGGTGTCACGTGCTGCTTCCCATTTGTGGTGCCAAGCGTGAAGAGAGTGCGGAGCGGGGCGGCCTTCTTTGTATCTCCTTATTTTTCTATTTCCTTCCTCCTCTCTTTCGTTTTCTTTCATCTCTCTGTTTCTTCCGTATCTTTATTGTCTATGTTTGTTTGTATTTTTTTTCTTTCTCTCTCTATGCATTTTTTGTCTTTCTCGCTCTTTCTATCATTCTCCTTCTTGCCCTTCTTTCTCTCTCTCTTTCTATTTTTCCTTTTTTTTTCTTTTTTCCTTTTTTCTTTTTTTTTCTCCTGATTATATCTGTCGCTATCTTACTTTTTCTTTCTCTCTATTTTCCCTTTCTTTCTCTCTTTCTCTCTGTGCTATGATTGACTCTCGGCCCTCCTCCTTTCTCTCCTCCTCACACTAGCTTCTCTTTCCCGCCATCTTGCTATACTATACTATAGAAGTCTATGCTACGCTTTGCTAGCGTGCCTGGATAGCCGAGTGGTTAGGACGCTCGCCTTCGGATCATGGGTACGCGGTGTTGAATCCCGCCACCTCACCAGAAACTTTTATCGCCATGATTTTGTCTTTCTTTATATCTTTCTTTCTGTCTCGCTGTTTCTTTCTCTCTTTCTTTATTTCTCTCTCTCTCTCTCTCTCTGCACGCGTTGTCTCCTCTCGCCCTTCAGGGTCGTTACAGGCCACGCCGGAGAAATGGGCGCGCGTGTTTCGGCAGCGAAGCGTAAGTTGAATAGGGGCGAAGCGAGCGAGTATGGTGATAATTACTGTTCGCAATACCCGGCGCAACGAAAAGCTGAAAGAGCTGCGCTCTTAAAAAACTATTTTCACCGATGCCGAGAGTCAGCCGAATGAGCGCAAATGAGAGCCCTCGGTGTTCAGGAAAATACCCATTTTTAGCGCGCTTTCATCTCGCGGCACTGTTACAACACAGGCTTCTTTACGTCATCGGCGCTTACTTTATGGATGTCATTGAGCTGGCGCGCAATCTTGGGCTTCGGAGAAACGCAGTAGCGTTGACCTGGCAGAGCACTGAGCGCAATTTCGAAACTTCGGTCTTTTTGGAGGAGTAGGGTGAGGCGCTTTTGTGACCACAGACAGCCGGTACTACAAAAGCACATAGTTCTCGAATATCACGCCTCGGAATAATGGGTGCAGTTAAATAAAGGGGAGGGAGGGGAGAGGGTGAGGTGGCAAACGCCAAAACGTGAACCTGCTTTGAAGTAAAAGCTCAGGTTCACTGTTTGCAACGCCGTCCTCATGCAGCAGTGCATTTTGCATAAAACGTTTTTGAATGCAGACGAAACGAATATGTCATACTTGAACTGCAAACATTTTCATTCGCGCAAAGCGGATCTATAGAACTTTTCGCTTCTGAAATTAATTTTGAAAATCAAGTTGTGTCATTCCAATGCTGACCTGTATTCTGGAATATATAGGAACATTGCAATGGACGTTCCACAGCTCACAGCATACACACCATATCTTCATGTGTGAAGCATGAGCTCTAATGTTACGTACTGTGTGGCTAGGAGTTTGAAGGAGGGCAGTACAGCTCAGCTACCTGCCACAGCCGACCATTCGATAATGTCCCAAAGTACTAAATAGCACGAAACAATCGGCAATCTATGTTGCAGAGCAGCCGTTGCCTCCTAACGTCATATGCAGCGACAGGCCGACACAAAGCAAAAACATCCTGCACGTGGTACAGACGGCTGGCTTTTTCTTGAAGTTTAGATTTCAGGGCTGCCACTCTTAATAACGGTATGCTAATCATAGTTTACACGTGCATACGTAAGTTCCAATGATGTTGTCATACTGCGTCACTTCTCAATCAGTGACACTGCCATGCCTTACCCCAAATAAAATTGCTGAAGGCAATTTTGTTTGGTGTAAGGCACCAAGGCACATATTCCGTAAACACAATGAACCACATTTAATTGTAAGATATGAAGTTATCCCGTGAATAATAACAGGACGAATAATTGTTCTACCGCATGCCTTCGTTTACCGACTCGACTATTCACAGCACTCGAGAAGCGCACACATGAACTCTACGATTTGAACTTCCACGCGAGCGTGTCGCAAGCTATGCCCCAGCGCGTTTTTCTCGAAACGAAGCCACTTTGGCGACGTCGTAAGCTTTCTGAACGTCTTTGTGTGCATACCGGGAAGCCCGATACTCTCAAGGAATAATTTTGTCCAACGTCGAAGTGACTGTTCAGAAACACTGCGCCGTGTTTCCAAGTTTCCCGAGTCGTTCAGTCGACGGAAAAACGCAGTAAATCATCAGTGCACTGTTTACGCACAGTATGGAAGTTCGAGGACTGTTGTGAAGGCTAAAACGCATTGTGTGTTTCGTTCAGTTCTCGCGAAATAAATGTAAGAAAATCTTCATTGAGTTATTGATCGTTGCCTGATTGGGCACTTAATATTCACTGGCACGAACAAGTTCACCTATTCTATGTAGGATACATATCAACACGTAGGCTAAATAGGACGCCGCTCAGCTTTGAAGAAATTTCGATCATCGTGATGATTTTACCAATAATCTTTAAGCGCACGATCATACGAGGCGACGAAGACGACATGAGACGCACAGGCGGTGTTCTTGGTCACTCCCCAGTAGTGGGTAAGAGCCAGTACAGAGGAACAAGCAAGCAAGCAAGCAAGCAGGCAAGCAAGCAAGCGGTGTGTCTCTCCTGTCTTCTTCACCGTCCTTGTCTGGCTTTGCACTCAAAGACTATTAATGTCTTACCAACTTTCCCAAAGAGCCACGTTGCTGGGGATTATTTGCTTGGTCATCACCAGTAAAGCCTGCGACTGTGCTCCTTCTTGACAGTTCTCAGTCAGTCTTTGGGTTCGTTGGGCAGTCGGCATTTTATTTTGGCAGCAATGACACTCGACAACACTTGGTGGCTACAAATAAAAAGCCATTTATCACTCTTGACAGGGTCTGCCCCCCCCCCCCCCCCCCGGCATTGGCAAGCACAGCATATGTGGTACGGTTACTACAGTACCGGAAGAGAAAAAACTGTTTAGACTTCAAAGTCGTCCTACCGCTGTGGTTGTCCCACCGTAACGCCGGCACGGGGTAACTTACTATCGTGAGCAGTACGCGCGGTAACACGCGAGTGAGTGGCGATTAGCATCAAAGCCTAGTTCAATCGACACTCGGGTGACGCTGTTAAAAATAAAACGGAAAGCTTTACGCTTTCCCTTGAGCTGTTGTGACTCCCTCCACGCATCTGCTTTTACGACACGTTGAACGTATGATACAGATAACGGCTTGAAATTTGCAGTGCCTGTTGGTGTGGTCAGGCGCAGCAAAGAGCGGTACTTTCTTTTTGATATTTTGTTGCATCTTTATTTTGTGTAGTGACGCATGCACACGAAAACCCAGTGGATAAGCAGATAAATGGTGCTAGTTCGCGCAGGGCTAGATACACTAATCCGCGGACGGCTTCTTTTTCCCGTCTAATTAATGCGAGTGGCCGGTGAAACGCTATCAGCTGCCGTTTTGTATCAGTACTAGCGAGGCGGGAGTGCCAACGTTAGTGGAACCGTGGTACCATCTGCACTTTGTTCCTGTTAGCCACCGCCGCTAATCGTCCAACGTCGCTTTTGAGGCTATTTTCCACGCGCTCGCCTGTTCCCGCTCATATTCCTTACGATATATTACGCGTGCATATTTTTTTCATCTATTTCTCTCTCTCTCTCTCTCTCTCTCTGTGTATTCTAACAGTAATAAGAAAAGTGGGCGAGGAGAGGGTGTGGGGATAGACTTGCGTGCACACGGTAGGTTCATTCCTTGCCCAAATGTACCTCAAAGATCAGTACGAGAGTGAAGCCAAATTTTCAGGGGAATCTACAGAATACTACACCACGCAGATCAGGAAACCAGACTGACGCGCCGCTATACCATCTTGCCATGAGCTCCTGCTCGAACGGCGGTTGAGTAAGGTCGTAGTGCGGGGTCCAAAAAGAATCATGGCCAAATAAAACCCCACACGCTTCGCAAAGAGAGCTGAAGCGGGTCACGATACTCGCGGATGCCCTCTCCATGCTTTTGATTTTTTCTTCTTTTTTGGTCAGCTCCAGATCACACAAGCCCCATGCTATTTCCATTGTCCTTGAATCGATAAAAAGCACGGGGCCCTCAAGTGAGCTCTCAATTTCCTCGTCGCAATGCGTGCGTGGTTTGCGGGAACTGCGGAAATATTCTTTTTGCTTGTTCTCCTGGCCACCGCGGCTGACACACACTGTGGGGCATTGGCAAGGAAATCGATGTTTTTTTTTTTTTAACTTTAAGCAAATGTTAAAAATAGGGTAACTTATTTAATTGAAAATACGAATGAAAAATGAAACTTAAGTAGGCAGTACATAGTAGAAAGAAAAATATTTGGTGATGTCGCATTGAATTTGTATTAGTACATTAAATATGACCACTGGGCACCAGATGTAATGGCGAGATTACGCATTCTCGCCAGCGGTCGACCAGGTGGACTTCTCGCACGCATTACATCGACTGCCCTTTCGTTGTTCTCCAAAGGTGCATCATTATCATGGTGTTTCCTGATGTGGCAGTAACCTCTTAGTGACAGCATTCGTCGTAAAACCATTGAAGGCATTTAGTACTTTCCATAAAGTATCAGTTCAGCTGGTCTTCAGGAGTTTCAAATGGCGGGAATTAAGCAGTTCCAATGCTTCCAGAAAAAAAAAGGGGGGGGGGGCTAGAAGAGAAAGAGAAGAGACAATACAAAAGACGACACTCTAAACAGTGTTTTGATTTTTTTAGAATCTCTGTAATACGTCTTATGCATCCAAGACCTACCGTTCTTTAATAAGCTCTCGTAATTGTATGCACAAGACAAATAAGCTGACTATTTGAATGAGCAGAAGACTAGTGGCGACTGCTCCGGGCGGTTCTTTCCTTGAATAGCCCTTCCGGCAAATTATTCCTAGGAGCGTCTTCTAATCCAGCCTAGGCTGGGCCAAATATTTCGTGGAATTCTGTGTGGCGCGAACGCGTTGTTACATATGACTAACACTTGAGAGAGAAGCATGGAAATCAGACGAAGCGAAGTGAAGGAGGCCATTGTTTAAATCCATCCCGAAGTAATTGAGCAAACCACTCTTGGAAATGAATCGACATCAGATCAATCAGTATGAAATGGGCAAGCGCCTCAGAAAATAAAATTTAAAAAAAAGTCACAGCTTTGCCTCTAGGGCGAAGCAATCAGAATTGGCCCGTATTCACAAAAACGCCTTATACTCAAACTTTTCGTAAGAAATTTTTTCAGCCAATCACGACATGGGACACATCATTAGCGAAGCCGGCTGACCAATAGGAAAACACTTACGACAGAAAGGTTTTGTGGATTTGACCCCGTAATCAACAGCAATGAATGCGATAGCAATAAATTCGAATTTTAACGCGACAGCGTTAAACAGCTGGTGTCGCGGAAATTCCGGTGTTAGTGTCGGGGGTGTTGGCGGCAGCGTCTTGGACTGTGAGCGAAAAATCAGCGTTGTCCGTGAAAGAAAATTCGAGGTGGACGCAAATAAAGAAATAATGAAAAATCTTCTATTCATGTGGTACCAGGAATTCGAACCTGCTACCGCTCGCTCCGTGGCGCGTTGCGTTCACCCGCTCGGCCACCACGCATACATCCTGTAGGTTAGTAACGGCGAGCTATTTATATACACCAGTTAGCGTTGATATTAGGCACATATCGAAGGTTCTTCAGCGGCTTGACTGAAATCCCGCGAGATGGCGCAAAAGGCCCACGGACGCGCTTTCCGTATTCCGTCGCGCCGCATGCATGAATATAGGGGCCGACGCGCATTCGCACTTTGGCTTTTCTTGCGGCATGGTTTGGGTGTCGACCTAGAAGTGAAGCTAGGCTTGTGATTGAGAAGGCGAAACAAACACGGTCCAATTACTCTATCGCGTTCTACTCATGAAAGCGAAGCACAAGCGTTCTCCAAGTTTTTAATCGAAGTAAGGCTGCAGCTAACTCTGTGAGGATCTCTAGGATCCTCAAGGGGCTAATAATTATGAAAAAGCGCTGGCGTGAGGGAATACGGCCAGCGAGCGAAGCGGTTTTTGTGCTGTCTATCGTTTCCACGCGACGTAAGCGGTGAGAGCACAGCACGGGCAAAGGTATGAGCCGTCTGCTGATCCCTGTCGAGGTATTAGCGTCTTGAATTGGGCTGGTTGCTACGTGCTGATTTCGAACGAAGAAAGAGCGCTGGAACAAGACGAAGACGAAAGGGCACAAACACAGCGCCGTGTTTGTGTCCTCTCGAGTTTGTCGTGTTCTAGCGCTGTTCTTTTTGCTTTTTTTATTGCCTCTTCTCAATATGTAAAACAACACAAATTATTTCATAAGAATAGATGATACATAAATAAAATACACACAAGTGGCCGACCGTTACTGTGGCGTGACTTCGTCTTGAAATACCTTGAGTGCTGTCAGGGTTTCGACCCTGGCCAGCTACGGTAAAGCTCTACACCTACGCATCACTTAGGAAACTCCAGTGAGGTTAAGAAAGTCTCCTTGAACGACTCCCAAAGGCCATTCTGCCAGCAGTTTAATTAGTAATTAATTCATTCACTCAACGATTGCAGTCGCTATCAATGATCCTTTTAGTAGATCGTGACACTTGTACGGGGATGAATTCTTAACAGGCATTCAAGCGGCACAATTTCAAGCATTTTTCTTATCTTCTAGTCGTTTTTTAAAGGACAAAATGAAAATGTAATTTCTTTTTGTAGTGCACTTGATTCTGCAGGTTACAAGTAAAGCTAATTTGCACAGGCGGCCGAACTCTGATATAAAACTAGACCTTTCACGGGGGCTTTGCAGGATGACTTATGTTAGGCGTTCCTTTTACATTTGGCTCCGTCGACACGTCCCTCACGGAGCATGCGACGTGCCTCTATATAGGCGCCATTTGCTGGCCTGTGTTAGGCGAAATCACGAGTTATCTCGAAGCCACATGTGTGCGAACTTGAGGCGGCAGTACACGTGTTCGCCGCATGCTAGAGTAGTAGTAGTAGCAGCACGTAGTAGCAGTAGCCGACTCATTTATGTGTGCAGAAATATAATTAGGGAGTTTTAGAATAGGGTACGCAGATTTGTGTTAACGTTCGTCGCCACTGCGCATGAGTCATACGTTATACTCTCCCCGTTAAGTTACGGAAATAGCGGGCGTACTCAACGAACGCCATGTTTGCGCGCGCTGTTCTAAAGAAATGGCCGTGATCCCGCCCTGCGAACGAGAACGTCCAGCGAAGCTGTATCAAACACCACACATCATGATGGGGGTTATGTTTTATTATTACTTTAGATTAATAGTAGTGATAATCGCTTTGCGGTCGCTGTAGTAGACCGTGATTGGTTCCGCGACCATTTTCACCAAGACGAATTTGTTCCTTTCTTCGCGCATTGTGTTCACGATGTTCTTGTGGTGTCTTTATTTTCCGTGGTCTACCTATGGCAGTCTTAGAAGGAACTCAGTGAGTTGCTAGATGGGTCTCCCTTCCGTATATGAAAGCGCGGGAGAAGGAAGGGCCGTTTGACGTCATTCCAAGCCATTTTGTAAAGTGCAAAACAAGTGCAACCTAATGTTTACCGGGAAGGCGTCGTAGGATTTTCCCATGGTTTACAGGAGCCTTATCATCCATCATGCGGTTTTGATGCTTGTTGTGTGGATTTCTTTATTTACACGAACAGTGAGCTCTATGCTGTATGCCTTATTGCAAACAAAGGTATGCCGTTTGCCTTGAATTGTTAAAGGCCCTTAAACCACCCAGAGGTCGTAATTTAGTTGTGGCGTTGCAGTTGTGCACGAGTCTACGGCGAACGCGTTCGTCGTCTCGTCTGTACATCTCTCCGAATGTCCCTCCCCCCTTTAACCTCTGGGGTGAAAACGTAAGGAGCGCGCCACGGTGTAAGAAAAATACTTTAGGTGTGGACACTCCGCCCGAAGGCGCGTCCACATAATGTTCGCCTCTTTCCTCCTCTCGGCCCCCATGTCGCAGCGCCTTCCACGCAACCGCGGCCGGCGCATGTACTATAGACCTTTTCGCTGTTTGTAAACACAGCTCCTGGACGGCTTCCGGTTTTGTGCGCCGGCGTAGCCTAGTAGCATTGGCGGGGATAAAAAGCCTTAGCGAGTAGCCCGCACATTTTCAACACTTTTCTCCCTGAGTCTGGCCAAATATTTTAAATAAATATTCTTCTAAGCTCCACACAGAGCAGTGCAAGAGTTACGCCTTCACTTTAAGCGCCTTCCTTTTACCTGAAAGCGAAGAAAGAGTCTTTCCTTATTTTGGCACAACATAAAAAACACGCTTTCTGCTTCGGCGTTAGAGAGTGATAATTGAAGTGACCGGAAGTTTCTTGGGGTGCAACACGTGCCGCTGCTATCGCAATCTTCAAACCGACCGAAAAGGCGAATAGAAGACGAGCTGCGTGCGTAGCGTCCGTAACGGCGTTGCGCCCGTGAGAAGTCAGCGAGCAGAAAGACTGCTCACGCGCTCTAAGACGCCGCGCTTTTACGTACGTAACGCTGTTAGGGACGCTATGTGCGTCGGGTGCGCCGTTTACACCGTGGCCGTATGAAAACTCGCCGTTCAGTTGCTCTATCCTCCTCCGCTGTGCGTAAATTACAGCAGCAGCGGTCTAACAATAAGAACAATTATGTACATTCTTTTCGGCATTTGGAAGGTGGCTTATGATAGTGAACATTGCGATAATTTTTTCCGGATAACCGCCAGTCGTTTACGGATAACAGCCAGTCGTTTACGACAGCGAACATGGTGGAGGACAGGTAATTATTTTACGGAAATACAGGCACTCGCTCGGAAGATTAAAAAGAACCAGTGAAACTTGGACGTGCATTGAGCATACGGGCGTGAATATAATCTTACGTTATTGCAATGGGTGTGTATTGTGGTTTTTGGTTAGTACTGCACCATTGTTACGTCTTGCACTTGTGCAATAACAAGTCCTTTCAGTGGATTTAAAAGTTATGTAAACCCAGGCGACCATGAAAACCAGTCGCGTGCGTACGTGTTTGGTGGTTGAATACTCCGACTTTTTCCCAATTGCTTCATGTATTGCTCGTCTCAACAGTTACCACAAGAGCGTACTACAAGCTAGGCGACGCCAGGAGTACTGAATAAAGCATTCGGTGTGCTTAAGCAGCTAACGAAAATAATCATTTAATGGCCTCCTGACATCCATACCTTAGTATATGTAGTTCTGAATATAGCATAAATAGGCTATTCTAAAGCAGAAGGTAAATGAGGTGACTGTTGCCACAGGAATTGCCATGCACGGGTTCACCTGTGACAAGTAAATTTTGTTCCACATGGGTAAAAGTGACCGCACATACATGCAATGGTGTGAGCAGAAAAAAAACAATTTTTATTGACAGTACAGTGAGCACGGCTGTGAAGCCGCCACACAGAAAGTGGCAAAAATTGTACTAATGTCCACGTTTCCTTAGTGCCTAGGTTACCATGCAGGCCGACTGCGAATCAGCACCGTTTCACGAAGTGCGAAAATCGGAAACTTCACAATACCAATGTGGAAAGACCACCTTCCTAGGACGAGAGCAGCTTCGCCTGTTTTCTTTTTTTCTTGAGAATGCCTCTTCATGGTTGTGCTAATATGCTTGCAATGCTGCCTCATGCGCATGCTGACGTAATAGTGGAGCAGGTGTGCAAGTACCTCTTCTTTGTGTTCAGCACATGGGAACGTCAGCGTATATGTGTCAAGCACAGCATCTATTGTGTCCCAGTAAACTGTGTTGCAATCAGCATATGCAATGAAAAACTGCTCGGTATGTTTAAACAACTTGAATATGGCTCCATTGGATGAGTGAGGCCTCCTCTGTTCTTGACGTTGTCAGAGCTGCTTTGGCCGAAGTTCCGGCTTTTTGCACTAAAAGCCGATAGACAAGTAGAACACGTCGTTGCTTTTCGCATTTTAGGGGCGAAGCTCCTTAAGGCGGCACCCGTTCGTCCCTCGTAGTCGTCGTCATCGTAGTAGTCCGTAACAATTCTTACGCTTTGACCTCCAAGGTGGTGCCGGTGGGAGATTTCTCCTGTGCGTTGTTGAACAATAAAAAATTCGCAGGCGTGCGCGTTAACTAAAAGCCGAATTCTTCTGTCTCTCATTCCCCATTAGCAGCCATTGGCATGTTCCAGTAGGAAACGTTAGTAGAAGTGTAAGTGTTAGCTAAAAGCCGACTTCTTCTGTCTCTCATTCCCATTAGCAGCCATTGTTTACCTCCAAGGTAGTGCCTGGTTGAGATTTCTCCTGTGCGTGATTAAACAATAAAAATTTTGTTCAAAACGCCGTTGATTGATGAAATAAACCAACGAAAGACGCCAGATGTTTTGTAAAAGCAGAACGAAAGAACGCCAGATGTTTTTCTTAAAGTGTAGTAGTAGTAGTTGTATGTAGCCACCTCGCCCGATCGTCAACGGGCGAGGTGGACCGGCAACGGCGCGAGGGACCCTGCCGTACGAGAGTTAAATCACACTAAAAGACATACTTGCGGGCGATACACTCTAGTGAGCTTTCAACTTTTCGTCTTAATGTACATGACAAAGAAATTATTTCTACGAAAAACGCAAGGCACACCTTGAGCAATATGTTTGGTTTTGGGACGCTAAATGGAACCATGAGGCGATGCGAAGCCGGAGCACTTGCACGATCGCGTTCCGTTGGCTTTCGTGGGCATGCTACCGACCTCGCGTCGTGGAACGCGCGTCCTGTCTTCCCTCTAGCCTTGCCTTTAATTCGCACAGGGCGAGTGGGGAATGCGGTCGCTCTTGACGCTCTTTCGCTCGGGAGCGGACTTCTTCCTTGCATTTCACCGATCACAAGTGATAATGAAGGGACCACGTAAACCAACAGTACAATAAAAGTTTGATGTTTAATATATACACGATGTTTCACACTCTTTATATTATGTACTGGGCGCATTTCACGGAAGAGTTTCACGGTTTACAGATGATTCCCTCCGTAGCTTCGCCCCACTCATCATCATTCACCCCGTGTATATGCTGTGATTTTTTTCTACACACAAATCCAGTAACGTAGTAAAGTATGCAATCCGTGACTTGCACACAATCTGTTTCCTGTTGCGCCAGGATGTCTTCACATTCCCAGTCGTCCACTTTCACCATGTCATCTAGTTTTTGCTTAATCTGATTTACGAAACCGGGGCGTGATGCCATGGTTTCATTACTGCTGATGAGGTCTCTGAAATGTGATGAATCCAACAAGGTTTTTTCGCCATCAATAACATTGCAGTTACCGTACTTCGGAGGTTTGATCAAGCTGTAAATTGACAAGGTTTGGTAAAGCTGCAAGAACGTTGGCATAGAGGGGTGGTCGTTTTGCTTTCCTGCCAGCCTTATCTTACCGAAGAACCGCTCAATTGGATCCTGATTCATTTTGCTCGTAAGAACGTATCTAAACCGGTATTTATTCAGCAGCACGTCACAGAGTTCCTTTGTAGACTTCAAGGTTACACGAAGTCCGTCGCATGTGCTTTTTGTCAAAAACATGTCCTTTGTAATGGCTGCACTTTCCATTTCACTCTCCCAGCTGTCAAGCCACAGAATACCTTGCTCGATGACTGCTAAGTCTCGACCACCGTGGTCTCGACTTTTGTTTTTGATGCCTTCTGCTGGAAATCTTCGGTTCAGTGAATCAAACAAATCATTAAGAAACAATGTAAATTCTTGCGTTGCCTCACTTCCTATGAAATTACGCAATCCTTGTTCTTTGTAAAACTGAATACCCGCTGCCATGGAGCGGCTGAACACTTGGGTGGCTAACTTCACGCGCATTTTTTCACATTGCGACGGGTAAATATGAGAATGCGTTATTTTTGGGCAGACTTTCAGGCCCCCCTTATTCGCTTGGTCTTCTTTGTACACTTCAGCATAGTATTCCCATTTAATCCACTGCCCATTCTTCTTGAGGTACCTCTGCTGCTGAAGTCTATTTCGCACATACTTGAACAAGTGCGGTGTGTCAGAAAAAGCGAATACGCTTCTTGATGGATCTAGCGGGTGCTTGAAGGAATTACAGCTATCTGAACGACTACCGCTTATTCCTAGAATATTCCACATGCTCCTGTTTGTAGTTGCGCCATCACAGACAAAACCATGGATTATGGCGCCGGCTTTTTCTAGAAGGACAATTACTTGAAGGAGCAGTTGGGCGAGAGTGCTTCCTGTTGTTGCATTTTTAGCTGCAAACACTCCTACAGGTTGGGCGTAGCTGTCACCGAAAGGGCAGAACATGAAAACCAGGGCATGATCAGCGAGGTCTTCTGTGTTTCCCGTGTCAGACGCCAGCCCGACATAAGTCATTCTCTGAGAGTTTACACGTTTGCTTTTCCGGACTTGCATTTCATCAAACATCACAATTCCATGTCGTTTGAACTGGTCCATGTGTTGCATTTTTCTTTCAAAGGCAGAAAAAAACTTCTTGTCAAATCCCGATTTAAAACCTATCATCGAGACATAACGGCGTATAGTGCGGATTGATGGCAGAGACAGCACCTCATTTTCCATGAGGAATTTGTACGCTGTTGGTGACCTAATATGCAAAAGTAAGCAGAGCAGGATCCAACTGTCAGAGTATCGGCGGCCTTTCTTACTGCCTGTCCTACCAGCAGCCACACATTCCTTGAGGACGAGCTGCTGTGCTTCAGTGAGGTTTGCATCGCGAGAGATGCGTTCAACTGTCTCCTCACTTAATTCTTTTACCTTGGCTGTGCATTTTTTTAGTTCTGCCTCCAACATCTTTTTTTTCCTTTCAAAAGGCGGACTTTGGACTTGTAGCAGGCAATCTTAGCCTTCCGCAGAAGGTCAATGCGATTTTTGTTGGTCGGGCTTCTGAAAATACGAATGCGCTTCATTTTGTCTCTATTTTGCTGGCGGAAGTAATGTATACGCAAGGTGTCTTTCAATCTTTTGCAAAGGCTGCAACGTCCTTCTCGAGCCAACAACTTGCAGCTTCTATGACGCCACACACCATACGCATTGTGATGACGAAAAGCGGCACCGGGGCTGGCGCGCGGGCGGCCACGGCGAAGCAGAGAAAGATGAAGTTTAGAATAGAACAGCCGGCCTATTGAACAGGCGTTGTGTCTATGTGTCTTGTTTCTCGGCATCACAATGGCGCAGTCTACGAACTATCAACCGTAAGTGCGCCCTCGTGGCTCATCGGCGCTGCGGACCTTCCCTCCAAGGAACGATTATGCAGCCCGTCTCGCTACTTCTGCCGGAAGCACCTGTGCCACCATTCAAGGACGGCGTCCAGGCCTCCTCAGTGGCTCAAGGGCAGGCTTTTCCCGGCGCCGCCACGACAGTACACGGCCTACCGTTGCCTGGGAATGCCATCCACGCTTCCCGCAGCGACAACGGCTTACTCGGTGCTCCATCGGCACCCGAGCCACTTAGGGGTGCTGTCCAAGCTCCCTCGGACAAGGGTCCCTCCTATGTGAGTACACCGATTGTGTCCAACTCCTCGGGCGTCACCACTGGCTCCACGGGCGGCTCGCCCGAGAGCGCCGCCGAGCTTTCCACCACCATCGCGCGACTCCGAGTCACGGTGAACGCCTTGGCAGCGTCAATCTCCGTGCTGTGTCCTGCCGCCTTGCCAGCACTGCACTCACTCAATGCCGCGTTGGCCGCCGCCGCCTCGCAAGACCATGAAGAGAGCTCACCCGAGAGCCGCAGAAAGCTCCTGAATGCCCTCACGGAGCTCTCATACCAACTAGGCTGCTTGGCGTCGTCATGCTCCGGAGTTTCGGCTGCCGTATCACCATCACCGGCTGCCTGCGAACTGCCGGAGTTCCGCGGCTTCCAGGACGACGCCGACCATTGGGTGGCCACCATCAACGCTCTAGGAGCTCGTCAAGCGTGGACGGACCAACGGAAATGGTGCGTGGCCATTGACCGCCTTCGGCATGCTGCCGCGGCGTGGCATAGATTCGAAGGCGTGCGGCAGCAGTCCTGGGCGGAGTGGAGCTTCAAGCTCATTGCTGCTTTTGGCCGGACATCCTCCAACTTCTATGCGACCACCGAGGCCAATCTGACTGCGACCGAGGATGGAGCTCAGGAGGAGAACCACCTCGAGGCTGCAACTGCGCATTGCAGCTCACCGGCGGGCAGTTTGACAACCTGTCCTGGTACGCACATACCTCCGAAACCAGGCGCACCACTTCCTGCCCCGGTATCTGACACCATACCATCCCGGATAGACGCCGAGACCACATCCCATTCACAGCGGGCCCCGACGCGGCCTCTAAGCTGGTCAGCACTAGAGCGCACGGAGCCGTCGGCCTGCTGTCTGACGTCAGTTTCCTCGCAACAAGTTGGAAACAATGAACGAACCGCCACTCCATATTCGACCCTCACTTGGAAGTCACAGCCCCGGAAAT
This sequence comes from Rhipicephalus sanguineus, assembly GCF_013339695.2. Classification (NCBI taxonomy): domain Eukaryota; kingdom Metazoa; phylum Arthropoda; class Arachnida; order Ixodida; family Ixodidae; genus Rhipicephalus; species Rhipicephalus sanguineus. The sequence continues at coordinate 53,294,753 of NC_051185.1, forward strand.
CGCGGCAGTCATTGGCCGAGTGTGCGAGCGTTTCACTCGCAGAAGCCAATGCAAACGAATTCACAATCGTCGAACATCTGGCCGTTTCGTCAAGATCTCCTGACGACAACATGGCCGGGCCTATCGATGCAGACGTGTCGGCATCGACAATTCGGGCTACATGGCGTGTGAGCCTGCTGATGACGCGACGCACTTCGTTCTGACTACGGGCGTACCGCCTGAACGCCGCGCAGATCAAGACGAAGCTGTTCTCGTCGCTACAGGACTCACCACTGATCCTTCGGACAGTCACCGCAGAGCAAAAGAGTACGATGACCGCGAGGGAGATGCTGCTCTGTCAAATAACGACGATCTCGTCCCGCTGCCTGTCCGAGTTCGCACGCGTTCTGCGTTGCGCAAGTCTTCGCCGGCTCTGCACGCAAACGCAGATAAAGACCAGAGCGTCAAGCTGAGGCGGCACAACGATTGTCTGCTTGGCGTGCGACGACCGCTGCATCACGGCCAGGGTCGCCCACCAGACCCACTTACGGCAGATCGACGAGCCAAGCCGCGTCGTTGCAGGCAACTTCGACTACCGCGAAAGAGCCAATTTCGTCAACAAGAGACAAACGAGCCAGCTTCCCGTGCATTGTCGCAGTATGGCCGAGGCCAACATTCAAAGTTAGCATCGCCAAAGTTTCAGGCTAAGCCCCAGCGTGGTCGAGACCGGCTACAGCGATTCGACCAGTGTCGCCCACCAGAGGCACTTCGGACAGGTCTCCCAAACAAGTTGCAGCGTGGTCGAACCCGACCACCGCGATGTAGCCAACACCGCCCACCGGAGACATTGTCGGATGGTCCGCGAGTCGCAGTCATGGCCGAGTGTGATGACGAAAAGCGGCACCGAGGCTGGCGCGCGGGCGGCCACGGCGAAGCAGAGAAAGATGAAGTTTAGAATAGAACAGCCGGCCTATTGAACAGGCGTTGTGTCTATGTGTCTTGTTTCTCGGCATCACAGCATCAATATATGCACACTCAGGCTGAATGTTGCGGTACAACTTGTCACTTGGACCACCAGCACAAATATGCTGATTGTGAAACTTGCGCAGGACGCCTTCCAACTCATCAAGACGGTTCAAAGCAACCGAACCAGCTATGGCTTCAATTTCAACAAAGTGACCATGAATAAAAGCCCGCAATGACAGCATGCCACTTGTTGAAACTTTCACTTCTAGTGTCTTTTTTTGCACAGGTGCCAGGTCATGATTCCTCGGCAAAGCCCCTTCCGTGAAGACGACAGCTTGTTCTCCGAAGCCTTGAATGATCTGTGTAGCCCATCTAGTGGTCGGAAGTTGAATGGTGGATGCATAACTGGAGAGGCGTGAAAACGTCAACGAATCACATGCGCTTGGATTGCTGCCCGACACGTGACCCCTACGTTCCGCCTGTAATCCTGAGCCGGTGCCAACTTCAGTAGACTCATCAGCGTCGTTCGGGTCATGCTGACTTGTATAGAGATCCACGTCGTCGACCTAACAAACAAAATAAGTTAAATATTATGTACCTCGATTTTCGAACTTAGAAGGGTGGGAAATTGTTTTCGCTGATACTGCATGATCTGTATCGTAATAGCGCAAAAACAACCAAACGCGCTTGTCCGCGTCCTTTCTTGTCCTTTGTTGTTTCCTCGCTATTACGCTACAGATCGGTATCGAAAGAAGAAGCTCTATTACATTGAAACTCAGGTCTTTTTTTGCTAGAAATAATCCCTATGTAAAAGCTTAATTCAAATTATGTAACCATATGCTCAACTGCTCATTCAATACCATGCTAAACTTGCAAATGCACTCATAGAAACTTCCATCACAGTCATGCACCAACTCGCCCAGCAAGAAATTATTCTAAAATAAACTTCCATATGAGATAAATTAGGCGCGCAAAACACTTTAGCACTGTAATAAGATAAGACGAACCTTTTGTCGGTGGAAATCGGTGCTGGTATTTGGAGAGGGTCCTGCAACCTTCAATGGGAGACAGCGGCATGTTTCGTCAGGCGAATCGACAGGTGCACTGGCGCAAGCTGTGCGCATTTTCTTTAACGGGCTTGCTGATGAATCACTTTCAAATGGTTTTTCACGTGGTGGCTTTTCATAACTTGTTCCGGAAGACACCTTGGATGCGGCGAGTGCAAGCGTCTCGGAGCCCGCGGCTGTAGGCTTTCGTGTTTCAAGTGGCTTCATTGAACATTCCTTCGAAGTCGAATACTTCGAATACTCGGGGAAGATGCTGGGCACCGCGTCCGTCGACAGCACAGGTTTTTTGGGAGCGTTCAAAATGACGTTGCCATTGCACTGTGCGTAGTATGCTTTTGATATCATGTCCTCGGTAAAGTGTTTGGCGCACACATGGTCATTCGATTTCAAAACCTTGTCTGCTCTGGGGATAGCCCTGCGCCACAGTTCGAGACGATAATTATCTGACGGAGCCTTGAAAAGCGGCACTCGTTCCGTGCAAGTTTTGTATCCTGAATTGCAGTTCGGCACGTAGCACTTCTTCCCCATAATGGCACTGAATCAAATCCTTGCCGTGACTGGCATTCGCGGGTTTGCCCAGCAGCAGCTAGGACATCACAATCACTCACAGACACGGTGGCGGCGAAAACCAGCGTTGGCGAAAATTGTGCACAGATACAGCCCACGTCTGCGGCTGGCTAGACCACTTGTGAGACGAAGCAGCTAAACTTTTTCTTACAACGTGAGCGAAATGATGCTGCACGATCATGCACGATGTTGCACCGTGCCACCATGTAAGAAGTATAATCCTTTTTTTTTCTAACGCCGTGCAGCCAATTCCGGCGTTCGCCGCACGTCGCATTTTTCGGTCGCGAACACGGTCGCGAGAAACGCGGTACGCGTTCCTTGCTCTAGTTGCTAGCGTGCACGGTTAAAAAAAAATGCAATGAGGTGAAAAAAAATAAAGAAAAACGCGCGTTCGCCTCGTCGCAATAGGTTTCTTAAGCCCCCATGTCGCAGCGCCCCCCACGAAACTGCGGCCGGCGCACGTATTAAAGGCGAACATTATCTGGACGCGCTCTCCTTCGCGGCGGGCGGAGAGTGTCCACACCTAAATGATTTTTCTTACACCGTGGAGCGCGCGCATCTGCTAGTGCTAGCAGAGGAGCACGCGAGCGCGTGTCGGTGGTTTAAAGGGACCCTCTAACACTTTCCCAGACCTCATTGTTTTACATTTTTTTGCTTTCGGCTCGCGTAGACTGAAGGCTGACGAGATTAGTGCAGCAAGAACGGCAGCGATAGGGGCACGCAGTCCGAAGTTATTCAGCCTAGAACACTCAAGATTAAATAAAATGGAGGCCCACCCTCAACTCGATTTTCGCGGGGTCACCTGACCACGTTTCACTCGCCCTGTGACGTCTGATGGCGCCCCAATGAAATGAACTGAAAGATCCTACGTACGGGAAGCTTGCATACAATGTTGCCCGTTCTTTCCAACGTAATGATGTCGCCGCTGCGATAATAAACAATGTGGTGCATTAAGAGTGAACTGCACGCGCGAAACGAGGCAGATGGCGAACGCCTTTATCATGTTTTGTAGTTTCAGTAATCGTTCTTGTGGCGACGGCGTCTATATCAACGCTCGTACATTTTTTCCCTTCAGTTTCTTCAAACAACGGCGCCTGGAGCGTCCCCAGCGCGTTTCCTCCAGCGCCGTGGCGTTCGGCGCATTCTTTGCCGGGCGCTGCAGTTTTAAAGCTGAAAGTCTAAGATCTTTCGTCTAGTTGGTGTTCAGTGAAAAAAGCATGCTAAAGAAAAACTAAACCCAATATTAACCCCTTTCGTGAAGCAACGCCGTTATTACTTCTAACGTTACAGTTATCCAATCATAGGCCAGAGCTCATCTTCATTTCCTCCCGCAGTAGTTCTGGCGAGCGCCACTACGCGTTGATGCGGTCGGCAGCGATGTAGGCGTTTCAAAAAAAGTGTTGGAGGGCCCCTTTAAAGGGCCCCTCACCAGGTGACCTAACGAATTTTAGTTAGACATTTCAAGTTGTTGCGAGCCCAATAAAGAGCATTTTGCAACAAGAATTTTTCTAATCGGTCGGTTAGAAGCTGAGAAAAACAATAATTTGTAGCGGCGCGAAACCATGATGCGAGGAGGCGAGCTGCAAACCCTTGCCGCTCGCCCCGTGTAGCCTTCGCAAGCCAAATCCCTTCCCTGCCCTCTTCGGCACGCGAGTAGAAGGATCACATAACGCATACGCATGAACACGTCATGCGCACAAAATGTCACGAGCGCATGACGTGCCTGAACCAGCCCGAGCCCCCAAGACGCGAGCGGTGTTGTGGCGGCGTTCTTTGCGCTTCATCTCTGCAAGTTATGCCGAATGCGCCCTCGCCGATCACTTGGCTTTTAACCTATTACTGAGCACGAAAGCTGCAAAATTTGTACGGACGCGAGACTAGCGGTGTCCTGCATGAACATAGTTAGACGCGGGAGGATAAATGAGCCTAATCAGCGCTGGAACGCGGTAGAAAATTAGTTTCTTTGCAAAGGGTGGCGTCTGCACGATGCGCAAGGCGCGAGAACACGAACGCGTGCGAAACGGAGGTAGATTAGTCTCGAATCTCGCTGCGATTCGCAGTAAAAATTAAAAAAAGAAAACGGACACATTTCGTTTGTGTGTTTTATTATTGCTCTCAAGTTTTATTCATCCATTGAAGCAACAAATTACACAAACTACACGTCGTGTCGAATAATTATCGCAGTGTCACGTGCTACTGTTGGCGACGTCAGAGCACAATCGTCTACGTAGAGGAGCGACGTCACAGCACTACCATCTACGTAGGGCCATTCTCTCATGTACGTCATCCCCTCATTCTCTGGGCGCGCGGACGCGAGAAGAAGGGAAAGCAGCGTTCAGCTTGAAATTTGACCCATTTACGCGGCGCGTAGCGTTGCAAATTTTGGCAGACGTAATCGTGAACGCCCAGTGCATGCATTGCGCTCGTCAGCTCAAAATTGTCAAACCTGGTGAGGGGCCCTTTAAGGGCCCTTTTACCTGGCGTTTGTTTCCGCCACGAAATTTTCCGAACAACGAGAGGTATACAGCATGAGAATTGAAACTTGAGCTAGTTGGTACGGATTCATCATGATTTAAGTAGCGCACTGACGGACGAGGACAGAGAAAAAGAAGGTGCACAACACCGCTAACTCGCAACTGATTTTATTCGGAAGAACATGCTAATATAAAGGTGAAGAACAACACAAAAAAAGGAACAGAAAACATATAAACTTTGTAATCATCTGCAGGTTCTGCTTAGGTATTGAAATTCCGTGTCACTTAGCGCGATAGATGGTAGACTGATACATTTTTTTTCCTTTCCTTTGAATGTGGAGCGCTTCGATGACTTCTCTTGCCATCTGTTGTATATGACGTGACAGAATCATAGTGTCGGCGAAGTGCACCTTCTTTTCTCTGTCCTCGTACGTCAGTGCGCTACTTAAATCATGATGAAGAGGTATACAGCTTTGCTGTAGTATGATTCGACTGTCGAAGAACTGCTATCGCAAAGATAAGGCCAGAAATGTTCTCTTGCAGCGTTCTGTTACGCTGCATAATTCGTAGACGTCTCCATATAGGCTTATAATTAAAAGTGTATCAATTATTTTAGGTCGCAGTCAGGCGTTTCACGGAAACAAATTATGATTTATCTTCTCTACTCGCGTTTGAAATTCCTGTCGAAGCAATCGCTCTTCATAAATGAAATGCCATTCGTTGCTCCTATTAGGCAACATTTAAGCCAGTGGACGTGCATATGTGTTTATGCAATAAATGCTGAGCCGGAAACAGTATTTTTCAAAGCTCTAAAGCCGCTTTCCTCATACAAACCTGCGGTATCACTCATTAAATGTGCATATAAGGCCTAAAATTTGGAGATTAACCCCACAAAGAAAGAATGAGAAAAAACAAAAGTTCAGTTAGGTCATAATGATTTTTCTTTTTTTTTTCCTTTTCGCACCCTTTGCAACAAGGATGTCGTCTGAAAAATTGCAAGTACTGTCACATAAAAAACATTATAGTCACAGTTCCTCCACATTGTGACGTGTTCTGCTTTCAATAAAGTGCTTGCTAAAGGAAATATAATCCCCAAGCGCGAAAAGCCTAAACATATTTCGGTGAATAATAAAGTAATGCATGACCCTATATTATGAGAATGCTAAACACACATAATTTATGCGGATTATTTGTGACGCTAATCCTAAAAGAAGGATAAGTGCAACATACTTCTTAAAAGATGACTTTAGGCCCGTGGCCAACCCGAGCCTTACAGCCATGTACTTTAAACACCTTATAACGCTTTTCTGGAGGCAGCGGCATTGTAGGCAACTATTAAGGCATTTCTGTTTCTATTATCTTCAGCTCACTTGTTATATGTTTGTCGCAGTTATTAGGATGTATTCTCTGTTATGTTACCCACATGTGAGGGTTTATTTCCACGATGACTACACATATTTTAGGGACATTGGAACGAGGTTTATTGGCGACAAGTAGCACTTGAGAAGCAGGCTCACGGACGCTGAAGGCGGGCGGCGAAAACCAACACAAGAATCACAGTCCAAACGCCAACAGCTCGCGCTCGGCTCTTTCAGCTAATGTCGTGGCCCACTGCCGCATATGATCTTCTTCTTCCTTACAATTACCCCGGCGAAAAAGAGGAGCCACCCTGGCGAGTCAAGGTGACGAGAGGAGGAGCGGGTCATGATATGGCTTGAGGCGACTCACGTGGACAGTCTCGCGACCAAGGCGGCGCCTGTCTGGAGATGGGTTGACCGGCTCGATCACGTACTTCACAAGAGATCGACGTTCCACGACGCGATAAGGACCGTGATACTTGGGGGCAAACTTGGACGACAGGCCAGGGGAGTGAAAGGGCAGTCGAAGCCAGACGAGCGAGCCGACGGCGAAAGTCTCGACTTGCTGGTCGCGGTCATGGCGTTCTTTGTCTTGGGCTTGCTTGTCCGAGGTGAATGAGCGGGCCAACTGACGACACTCTTCAGCGTGCTGTACGATTTCAGAAACAGGGCTGAAATCGGAGGCGTCCGGGCGATACGGCAAAATAGTGTCAAGGGTGGCGCATGGTTCACGACCATATAAAAGAAAGAAAGGCGAGAAGCCTGTGGTCGACTGCGTGGAGGTATTATATGCATAGGTCACGAATGGGAGAACGACGTCCCAGTTAGACTGGTCCGAATTGACATACATCGCGAGCATGTCTCCCAGCGTTCGACTGAAGCGCTCAGTTAGACCGTTGGTCTGCAGGTGGTAGGCTGTAGAGGTGCGGTGAACCGTGCGGCAAGCGCGAAGGAGTTCTTGAAGAATTTCGGATAAAAACACACGCCCTCTATCGCTGAGTAGTTCGCGTGGTGCACCGTGACGGAGGACGAAGCGACGTAAGACAAAATTGGCAACGTCACGAGCACTAGCAGAAGGTAGCGGCGCTGTCTCAGCGTATCTAGTAAGATGGTCGACGGCGATAATCACCCATCGATTGCCAGCCGCAGTGTACGGAAGGGGTCCATACAGATCGATGCCAACACGGTCGAAAGGGCGTGCAGGACACGGTAGAGGCTGCAGTAATCCGGGTGAATGGGCAAATGTCTTCCGTCTTTGGCATAATTGACAGGACCGAATGTATTTCTGGACGAAGGTGTACATAGCACGCCTGTAGTAACGCTGGTGGAGCCGGTGATACGTTTTCAACACGCCAGCGTGAGCATGTTGCGGGTCGGCATGAAAATACGCACATAGGCACCCTGCAATGCAGTTTCCGAGATACGATGGTAGCGCCAGAAAACACAGCCTAGCGAGTAGACGCAGCAAAATCGAGTGTCTATCCTCCGCATCCTCTATGTTCAGAAACGCTCCTTGACTTGAACGTGACTTGCCATCGCCTCAATGCAGTGAGTTTGAAACGCGTTTGTAGCGTTTCTGCTGCCTTGGCACAGCCTGAAAAGAGCGCGTTCTAAACGCGTTTGTGCTGCATTGAAGGCGGTGGCAACATCCCTGAGGTGATTACGAACGCACGTAGGAAGCGTTCGTTGAAAGAGGCGCCCAGAAGGGAGACACTTGAGCGCGTCGATGTGTCCAGCGAGCGTTTCATTTTCTTGGTATCCCTGGCGGCTGGTGCCCTCAACACTCAGGCGTTCGCATGGCCTCCGAGATTAGCCGGCGGCGCGCCGTTGCTACGGCCGTTCCATTCGCACGCAGAGCGCGTAATCGGAGAAAGCGGGTTAACGACTCCCGCCGCCGCACCGCGGCGCGCGCTCCCCATGGCCCGCTTCCCCCGACCATGGCCTCCGAGATTAGCCGGCGGCGCGCCGAGGCCATGCTCGACGCAGGCACGCGCGGAGGGCGAAAGCTCGGCAATCGCAGCCTCTGTGCGACGCGTAATAGAAAATTGCAACCCACATATGCGCCGACTAAAGGAAAAATGTCGCTTACTTGTGCTATTTCCTCTTCAATTCTGACGCATACTTAGGACTGCGGGGAGAGGCACATCGCCACAACACCGTTCGCTGATGACATACCTTACGTCTTGCTACGCGCTGGTAATTTTCTCTCGGGAACGGTTTGTAGCAAAAAAGACACACATGGAATAGACACGAGCGCTGATCGGTCGCCTCCCGTGTTGTACTGTGAGGCGACCGGTGAGTGAGGGACATGAGGTGACCTTAATACAGTGTTCTGGGTAGAGCTGTGCATAACAGCCTGCAATGCATAAGGTTTTTGACATTATGTATGGAATTGAGGTGAACGTAGTAACCTCTTTAGTGTACGTGCTAGACAAGCAAGAAAGGTGTTTGATGCACCAAAGCCACAGCCTGGATGGGGGAGGGGGTGGGGGCAGACGAAATCACTCGAGGATACAAGACACTTTATTTACAAACACAAGAGCCAGAGCTTTGATTTTCAGCTTATAGAAAAACAAACACAACTGAAACTCTGAGCACTTTTCTGTGAAGTGACTTGCAAGCAAGCTTTCTGCGGTAGGCTGCTCGAGCAGTCACGGTGCCGCCCGCGTGAGTTAATAGCGGTGTTTGAGCAAAAGAGAGTTATGCTGTAATGTAGCTGCCCCAGTACTTTCGTAGTTCGTGGAAATTATTTAAAAATTACACCATTTCCCTCTAAAGGGGACGATGAGGCGATGCGAAGCCGGAGCACTTGCATGATCGCGTTCAGTTGGCGTTCGTTGGGCATGCTACCGACCTCGCGTCGTGGAACGCGAAGGCAAACGCTACGCGCGTCTTGTCTTCCCTCTAGCCTGGCCGTTAATTCTCACAGGGCGAGCGGGGAACGCGGTCGGCAGGCGTGCGAGAGGGCGCAGCGTAAGAGAGGAGAGAGAGGGGGAGGGGACGCGCATGCGCTGGCGCTCATCGCGGCGTTGTGCAGGAGAGAATTTCGGCATGTCTAGCCCGCGTTTCAGAGGAAGGGTGGAGAGGGGTACGGAGAGGGGAAGTGGAGAGGGGTAGGGGAGGGAGGGAGGGGAAGGGAGAGGAAAGGGGACAGGGGGAAGGGGCCAGAGTGAGTAGAGAGGGAAAGGGGAGATGGTGAGTGGGAGGAGGCGTGTGGAGAGGGTATGCGCATGCGCATGCGCAGTAAGGGTGGTCACGCCGCACACCACCAGCACCACCACCACCACCACCGGATTGAACTCCGCTATAAGATGCTTCGCATCTAAAATGCATACCTACGTGTTGTCATATTTCGCGACAACTTGGAAAACGCCGTTCGGCAAGCTTGCATTCAACCTAGATGAAATATTCCGCGGTAGCAGCCTCTGTTGCCCAAATCGGCTTTTAAACGGCCACTAAAGTTGCATGCAAAAGCAAGGAGTAACTTTTTAATAACGTACCTGAACTTCTTTGTAGCTGCAGCAAGGCGTAGGTGCACGTTTACTGCGTGCTACGTGCCAACACGGTTGATGTTGTGACTGAAATCGCACGCTGTGCCAAGCAGACGAGCCAAACGAGCGCCGCACGAGCCTTGGGGAAACATCGCCATCTCGCGACGCCTTTAGGAGGCGACAAGATTACGCTTCTCCGCTGGGCTACACGCCGAATGGGACGGCCGTAGCAACGGCGCGCCGCCGGCTAATCTCGGAGGCCATGGCGTTCGATAAGAGCTCCATCGCGCCCTCTGGTCAGTGACGGGTGCCTATAGGTTAGATCGCATGTGGCTTGGTATAACCAAGACCCATTTACGACCATCCGCTTGGTAGTTTCTGCGGTATAATAGCGCGTCCCGTATCTCAAAGTGTGACGCTTGGCGGCGAAGGGCACGAGGGTATGCAGACGCTGAAGTGTCGGAAAGGATATTAAGCAGCGAGGCAATCCATGGGTCTTTTCGCTGCTCAAGTGACATGTTCGGTACAGAAATGGCAGAGATGGAAAAGTCGGCGTCTGAGTGCATGTCTGTGTTGGATCTCACTGGTGATCGGGACAGTGCGTCCGCGTCAGAATGTTTTCGTCCTGAGCGGTAGATGACGCGAATGTCAAATTCTTGTAGGCGAAGAGCCCAACGCCCAAGGCGACCTGAAGGATCCTTTAGCGAAGCCAACCAACAGAGTGCGTGATGGTCGGTTACGACGTCGAAACTCTGTCCGTACAACTATGGACGAAACTTGCTTAACGCCCACACAATTGCGAGGCACTCTTTCTCGGTGACTGAGTAGTCAACTTCCGCTTTTGTGAGTGCGCGGCTAGCATATGCGACGACGTACTCTGGAATGCCGGGCTTACGTTGCGCGAGTACCGCGCCAAGACCAGCGCCACTAGCGTCTGTGTGCACTTCAGTCGGAGCAGTTGGGTCATAATGGCGCAGAATGGGTGGTGACGTAAGCAGGCGGCGCAGTGTACGGAAGGCTTCGTCACATGCTGTGGTCCAGTTAGAAAGATTAGCGGGGCCAGCCAGTTGTTGCGTAAGTGGTGCTATTATCGATGCAAAGTTACGGACGAAACGACGAAAATACGAGCACAAGCCGATGAAGCTCCGAAGTTCTTTGAGTGAAGTCGGCTTCGGAAACTCGGCTACTGCACGAAGTTTGTCCGGCTCCGGGAGGATTCCATCCTTTGACACAACATGGCCAAGTATAGTGAGTTGGCGAGCCCCGAAGCGGCACTTCTTCAGATTAAGCTGAAGGTTTGCCCTAGTAAGGCACTGAAGGATGGTGCGCAAACGGTCGATGTGTGTAGGAAAATCTGGGGAAAAGACGATGACATCATCAAGGTAGCATAAGCATATCTGCCATTTTAGGCCGCGTAAAATGTTGTCCATCATCCGTTCAAAAGTTGCAGGTGCATTGCACAGACCGAATGGCATTACCGTGAATTCGTATAGGCCGTCTGGCGTAACGAACGCTGTCTTGGGTCGGTCACACTCTGCCATCGGGACCTGCCAGTAACCCGAACGTAAGTCCAGTGAAGAAAAGAATTCGGCACCTTGTAGGCAATCGATGGCGTCGTCGATGCGAGGAAGAGGGTAGACATCTTTCCGCGTAATTTTGTTCAGTCGTCGGTAGTCCACACAAAACCTAGTCGAACCATCCTTTTTCCGAACTAGTACAACAGGGGAAGACCAGGGGCTGGAAGAAGGCGTGATGACACCGCGCTGAAGCATGTCATCGACTTGCTCCGCAATTATAGTACGTTCCTTCGGTGGTACCCGGTAGGGCCGTTGACGCAAAGGAGGGTGAGTTCCAGTGTGGATTGTATGAGCAACTGTGTTCGTTTGACTCCGTGCCTTCTGCGGAAGGTCGAACGAATCTCGAAATTCATGCAGAAGGCTGATAAGCTGTTCACGTTGATCCGGAGGAAGCTTGCTGCCGATGGAGTGGTTGAATATATCCGAGGAGATGTCATCCGGCGTAAAACGAGGTGTGACAGCGTTCAGTTGAAGTTTTGAGCCAGTTTCGTGGGATTCAGTGGGCACTATACAATTGTCGTCTACAGGGTGAACCTGGCCAAGCGTCTCGTGAGTATGTACGGTGAGGGGGCATAAGCTGGGGTTGCAAACGACAATTCCAGTCGCATCTTGGTGAGGTGGCAGAAGAGCATATGGCAGAGACGTACCGTGGCGGCGAATGAAAACGTCGGATGGCGCGAACACAACGGTGGAGCCAGCAAATTCAGTGCGATAGACAGGGACAACGACGGCACTGAGAGGAGGAACGTCAGTGTCGGTGGCAACACGAAGCTTGCCAATGTGAGGTCGTTCGGTGTCAGTGGACGGGGCATCGGAAAACACCGAAAGTTCCACCTGAGCGCGAGCGCAGTCAATGACGGCGTGGTGGCGCGACAAGAAATCCCATCCGAGTATCACGTCGTGAGAACACGTGGCCAACACGAGAAACTCTATGTGATACAATACGTCTTGAATGATGACTCTGGCCGTACATGCTCCAACCGGTCGAACTTGTTGCGCACTCGCTGTACTCAGCGAAAACTCG